>NC_141876.1:451899719-452214094 GCF_056163025.1 Triticum urartu | reverse complement strand
CACCAAATAAAGCAAGAGGGAAAAGCAACACTCTCTCTCGAAGCCTATGATCTATACATTTTTCTCCCCCTTTGGCAACAAGTTACCAAAAAGTTCCTAGAAAATGCATAGTGCTAGATCGACGCTCAGGCTTGATCTTCTGGTGGTGGTGGAGTCCGGATCACTCCAAGGACGAAGGCTTCTGTAGATGCTGAAGTAGACGCTGGAGTTGGAGCTGAAGTAGATGCTGGAGCTGGTGGAACTGAGGCTGTAGCTGCTGCTGAGGTGGTGGCTCTTGTGTCAGCAACTGGCACGGCAGACGACCTCAGACCTCGTGGCACTCTGGCAAAGGCATGAGTGGTAGTCCTACCTCTCCTCTCCTGCATATCATCTTGGAGCTGCTCCACTGCAGACTGAATCTCCGTTACCTTGACATCCAAGTCATAGAATTTTTGTTCCATGATTCTCTCTAGGCTTGCCTGGTTTTGAGTTAGGGTGGCTATTCCTTGCTCAATCCGCAGGGTGGATGCAATCAGGTAACCAAGCTGCTCTTGTTTGGTCTTCAAGAAATACTCAGATGCCTCCTCTTGAGTTGGCATCTTGGCCGCTTTCTCCTTCCTTGCCTTCTCCTTCTTTGCGTATGCTTGGGCAGATGATGGCTCGTTCTCAGTCATAACAACTTGATTGTCCTCAAAATCTGGACGGATGGGCAGGTGTTCCTTGTCCAACAAATATATGCCCGTGTCCATCTTGGAGTTAATGAGCTCCTGGATCTGAGGGGCATATCCAAAACTCCTCTTCTGATCTGCTGCAGTCCTTTTGATAGTTTCCACTATGAGGCTCATCACCTTGAACTTCTGAGGCACATCAAACACATGAAGCAAATTTATCGCGTGGCCTCTGATCATCTTGTGATCTCCAGACTTGGGCAGTAGGGTGTGCCTTAGTATCCAATTGATCATAGGCAGACCTGACAGAAGATAATGCACTGAGTCAAACTTGAAAGTATCAAGTGCTTCATTTGGGATCTCCTTGTACATATTGGACATAGAGTTATGGTCCATCTTCTTCTTGGCATATATGTCCAAGTCATCATCATGCTCCTCTAGGGCATTAATGATCTGTGCCCACTCAGCAACTGTGGATTGGTACCTTGTACCCTCAGACATCCATGTGATCCTCCCATCTGAATAAAAGTGAGCTGTGGAGTAGAACTGCATGATGAGTTCCTCGTTCCACTTTGTGAGCTTCTGCCCAACAAAGTCCTCTACTCCACACGCCTTGAAGCTGTCCTGAACTCCTGGGTAGTACTCTTCGTTGTCCTTAATGTATTGCCAATCAACCCATCGCATATCACAGACAATGGGCTTCTTATCTAGCAGCACTGTCTCATAAAAATCCTGCTGCTCCTTGGTGTGAAACCTATAGTCAACTGCTGTCCTTCTCCTTGAAGCATATGGGTCTGCTTCTCTCCACTTCCTCAGCCCTGAATCTCTCCTGAGCTTCATGTCCTCAGCCACAGGATGCGCATTGTTGTGGTCTGGGATCTTGGGCTTGAGCTTTCTAAGAACACTCTCTTCCTCTTCTTCTGCAGCTTCAGGCACTAGGGCCTTGTTCTTCTCAGTGGCTGGGATGCTTCTTGTGTTCCTCTTTGGCTTTGGCTTTGGAGCTGGCTTGGCCTTGGAAGCAGCTCCTCCTGATTTTATGGCATCTCCCATTAGCTTGGGTGCCTTGGGTGCTGGTGCAGCTACCTCTTCTTCTTCCTCCTCATCTTCCATGATGGAAGCTTTGCCAAGCACTCTAGCCACAGTCTTCTTCACCCTTTCCTTTCTTTTCTTGCCCTCAGCTGCAACTGGCTCTATGGGCTTCTCAGTTGACATTCTGGCCTTTGACATTGGCTGCCTGCCTGCTGGCCTTTTGATCTTTAGCCCTGGCTTTGTCCCCTGAGCTGGCTCAACTCTCTTGGAGGTTGCTTCCTCTTCTGCCACATAATCCTCATCTTCTGAATCTGAGGTTCTCTTCTTTCTCTGTCTTGTGGCAGCTTTAGGCAGATTGCTAGGAGTGCTTCTGCTGCCATCATCTGAGGAACTTGAGGGACTAGTGCCCTCACTCATTTGCACTTGCTGCTCTGACAAGTTCTGGCTGTCACTTTGATCAGACATGCTGCACTCTGACTGCTGACCCTGTGAACAGTTTATAGATGAGGTAGAAAAGATGAGCATCACAAAATGCAGAGATTTTTGCAAAAAGAATGATCCAAAAACTTAGTTTTAGTTTCCTACTGAAATCATCTCGGATCTACCGATTTTCAAACTCGGTGATACCGAAGCAGTTTTGGAACCTAAACTAGTGAACTCGGTAGGACCGAGTCACAGTTCGGTGGCACCGAGACTGCTAGGGTTTCACAGAGTTCCAAAATCGGTCACGCCGATAAGTAATTATCGGTCAGACCAAGTCTCACTTGTGCAATGGCATAAGCCAAATCGGTGGGACCGAGTTTTTCAACTCGGTGGGTATGAGATGGTTTTGGCGGAAACCTAACCCTAAAATTTTCGAATCAAAGCTAATCTACGGGCGTATTGACTGGATAGGAGTGTTTCAGTCGTGGCAAGAATCATGAAGAACACAATGTGCTAGGAATTGGACGGGGAATAGCACTGTGATCGAGTCCATACCCTAGTTCGGCGGAGACTCGCTACGGCGGCAACGGCGGGGCAGAATTCCCGTTGACGGCGACGGAGACCAGCGACTGGAGGCGGCTGGCGGCGAGAAGACGATCCGGAGACCACGTTGGCAGAGCAGGCTATCGCGCGGGCGAAGGGGTTCGGAGAAATTTCCAAATTTTGCCCGTGACTATATATAGCCCGACCCTGTCGGTGTGACCGAGTGGAACAACTCGGTGGCACCGAGATTCATAACTGCAGGCAGTTACTGAAACTCGGTGGGACCGAAATGTTCAAATCGGTTGCACCGAGATCGAAAACCTAGATCAACTTAATGATCTCGGTAGGACCGAGTGGGGTATCGGTCAGACCGAGAATCATAAAGAGGTTTTGGAAGTTTAAGTCTATGACGAATCGGGGACTCCGAGCGCTCCTCACACAGAGTGGTTCGAATCTGACTTGATCAAATTTTGTGATGCAACATGAATAGAGTTTGAGACGAGAAAAGCATAGATAGCTAGAGGAGGTACTTAGGCATTCTTGTCCATCCGCTTGGCAAAAGAAAATAAAACCAAACAATCAAAACAACAAGTGGATGTCCTCGAATGAGTAAAATATGCAACCAGCATGCTCACACAATAAGATGGCAAATGAAATATGTGGCAAGGCATGCACAACCAATTCTAGCATCTATCAAGCAATTTGCGATGACAAGGTCATCTATATATGAGTATATTGACTTAGGAGTCAAGTGAGAGCACTTGATCATAGGTCATACTCATCGTTTAAGCTCAAGTGGGGTTACCACTTTTACATAAAGCATTGTTGTGTTCACATCTTTAGAGTTGCTTTAGCTCAAGTCTTAGAGTAAAGCTCCCCCTAGATGTGATATCCCCCCTTGGAGGGAAGAACTAACCTTGGGTTTCGTCGATGATGACTTCATGTAGATGTTGAAGATGTGGATGCTCAATGTTGATGTAGATCACTTGGAGCTATCCATTTGAGTGAATTGCACTTTCAATACCTACATGGGTTAGTCCCACAAGGAACAAACAAGGATATCCATAGACATAGAGTGATGCACACACAAGATGATGTCCATGAAAACTTTTAGGTTACCTTGTCCCTTGTCTTACCAACAAGAGGGTTTGTGACTCCTTGAACTAGTGCAAGATGTGGAAGTTGATTGCACTTGTTCTTGCCAAAATAATAAGAGTGAAGTATGTTGGCGGAGTCACCCTCAAGAACTCTCTAGTTCTTCTTCTTTTGGATCCACCATCTTGATGGGAATCCTTGGAGTTGTAGTCGTACTTGATGAAGTGGAACTTGAAGTAGTCTTGGGAATCCACTTAACTAAGGTCTTAGGAGCTTCTTCAAATGCATCAATTTCCTCTTGAAGCTTGTCCTTGCCTTTTTGCTTGTAGTCTTGTGGTGGAAGATCATCTTGAGCTTGTGTCCCCTTGAAAGAAGTATCATACTTCTCTTGTTGAGGAACAAACTTTGTCTTGGGGTATTGATCTTCTTCCCACTCAACTCCATTGGCATTGAACTTTCGTTCAAAACCAACACCTTGATTCTTCCGGTGCATTCCTTGCTTGCGCACAATTTCCTCGAATTGCTTACTCCCGGCAAGGCTTTTGTACACTCCTTTCTCTATAATTCCCTTCAATAAGCTATTTTCTTGCTCAAGTGTAACTTGGCTAAGAGAATCATTAGTGGAATCAATAGAACTACTAGAAGCAACAATATTGGATTTAGCATGATCATTGTTACTACTAGAGGAAGAATCTTTCTTGTTCTTGTTACTAGACTTGACTTGAGGCATGTAAGTGGATAAGAGTAAACGCTTGGTAATGTGAGAAGAACTTTTCTTGCGGAGATCATCATTGATTGCTTTTAAGAACTCATGCTCTTTCTCAAGATTGAGCTTTTCAAAGCGTAATTTCTCATGAGCTCTTAAAAGTTCTCGATGATCTTCGAAGATAGTTTCATGAGCTAACTTAAGAGTGTTTAGTTCTTTAGTTAGAGCCTCAATCTTCTCCTTATCATTGTCATTCGTTTTATCTTGATTAGCATGTTTAATTGACGTTTCATCATAGTATTCATCACTAGAGTTGTCAACAAGCAAATCATCACCTAACAAGTCATCTTCATCACTATTGAAATCAACATACTCAGGGTGTGTTACCTTAGGACCTTTGGCCATGAAGCATCTTCCAATTCCTTCATTTGGTGAGTCAAATATGTCGTAGGAGTTGGTAGACACAAGTGCTAGATCGGCAACACCTTCATCTTGAGTATCTTCGGAGTCGGAGTGATAACTTCTCTCAGAGTGGCTGTCGGAGTCGGAGCCGGATACCCATTTACCAACATGAGCTTGATGTCTTCGTCTTGTGTAGCTCCTTGATGATTTTTCCTTCCTTTCCGAATCCTTGCTTCTCCGTGAGTATCTTCGTTCATAACGATCATCTCTACTCCTTCTCTCTCTTGGTGGTGATTCTTTGCTTCTTCTTTTTGGAGAATCTTCTCTTCTCTTGTAGGGAGCCGTACACTCATTGGAATAGTGTCCGGGTCTTCCACAACTGTAGCAGTTTCGCTCTCGACTAGAAGATCTTTTGTCATTGTAGGACCTTGACTTGAAGCTTCTATCTTTGCTTCTACTCTTGTAGAACTTGTTGAAGTTCTTCACCATTAAGCTCAATTCTTCATTGAAGTCTTGTTTCTCACTTGATGATGTGGGGGCTTCACATGAGGCTTTATAGGCACCACTTGATTTGTTGTGAAGTTCCTCTTTATCCTTAAGTGACATCTCGTGAGCAACAATTCTTCCAATCACCTCCGTTGGCTTGAGATCTTTGTAATTGGGCATCATTTGGATCAATGTGCACACGGTATCATATTTTCCATCCAAGGCTCTTAGAATCTTCTTGATGATGAATCTGTCGGTCATCTCTTCACTTCCTAAGCCGGCAATCTCATTTGTGATGAGAGCAAGCCTAGAGTACATTTCAGCGACACCTTCACCATCCTTCATCTTGAACTTGTCAAGTTGGCTTTGAAGCACATCCGACTTGGATTCCTTGACGGAGTCGGTACCTTCGTGCATATCAATCAAAGTGTCCCAAATTTCCTTTGCATTCTCAAGACGGATGATTTTGTTGAATTCTTCGGGGCATAATCCGTTGAAGAGAATATCACAAGCTTGAGCATTGTATTGCAACATCTTCAACTCATCCGCGGTAGCATCATGGTTTGGTTCTCTCCCATCAAAGAAGTCACCTTGCAAACCAACACACACAATAGCCCAAACGGCGGGGTTATGTCCAAGAATATGCATTTTCAATTTATGCTTCCAACTAGCAAAATTAGTACCATCAAAGTAGGGACCTCTACGATGGTAATTTCCCTCGCTAGACGCCATACTCTCCTAGGTTGTGAAACCAAGGCTATGAGCACCAAAAGCTATGGAGATCAAAGCAAATGGAGACCAAAGCTCTGATACCACTTGTAGGATCGAAAGTATGTCTAGAGGGGGGTGATTAGACTACTTGACCAAATAAAAACTTAACCTTTTCCCAATTTTAGTTCTTGGCAGATTTTAGCTATTTTAGGACAAGTCAAGCAATCATCACACAATTCAAGCAAGCATGCAAAGAGTATATTGGCAGCGGAAAGTAAAGCATGCAACTTGCAAGAATGTAAAGGGAAGGGTTTGGAGGATTCAAACGCAATTGGAGACACGGATGTTTTTCCCGTGGTTCGGATAGGTGGTGCTATCCTACATCCACGTTGATGGAGACTTCAACCCGCAAAGGGTAACGGTTGCGAGAGTCCACACAGGGCTCCACCCACAAAGGGTAATGGTTGCGCGAGTCCACACAGGGCTCCACCCACGAAGGGTCCACGAAGAAGCAACCACCCACAAAGGGTCCACGAAGAAGCAACCTTGTCTATCCCACCATGGCCATCGCCCACACAGGACTTGCCTCACTAGCGGTAGATCTTCACGAATTAGGCAATCTCCTTGCCCTTACAAACTCCTTGGTTCAACTCCACAATCTTGTCGGAGGCTCCCAAGTGACACCTAGCCAATCTAGGAGACACCACTCTCCAAGAAGTAACAAATGGTGTGTAGGTAATGAACTCCTTGCTCTTGTGCTTCAAGTGATAGTCTCCCCAACACTCAACTCTCTCTCATAGGATTTGGATTTGGTGGAAAGAAGATTTGAGTGGAAAGCAACTTGGAGAGGCTAGAGATCAAGATTCATATGGTAGGAATGGAATTTCTTGGTCTCAACACATGAGTAGGTGGTTCTCTCTCAGAACATATGAGTTGGAATGGTGTATGTGTTCTGATGGCTCTCTCATCGAATGAGGAGGAGGTGGAGGGGTATTTATAGCCTCCACACAAAATCCAACCGTTACACAGTTTTCCAAACTCGGTGGGACCGAATCAACAAACTCGGTCTGACCGAAAATGTAAACCTAGTGACCGTTAGAGATTTTCGGTGGGACTGACATGCAACTCGGTAGGACCGATATGGTTAGGGTTTGGGCATAACATAATCTCGGTGAGACCGATTACACAAACTCGGTGAGACCGAATTTGGTAATTAGCTAACCAGAGAGTTGGTCAGGCAAACTCGGTGGGACCGATTTGCTCTTTCGGTGAGACCGAAAAGTTACAAAGGGGAAACACTGAATTTACATTGCAATCTCGGTGGGACCGATTCGCTCTTTCGGTGAGACCGAAAAGTTACGAAAGGGAAATAGAGAGTTTGCAATCCCATCTCGGTGAGACCGAGATCCCTATCGGTAGAACCGAATTGCTAGGGTTTGGCAGTGGCTAATGACAAGTGAAACTCGGTGGCGCCGGATAGGAAGAATCGGTAGGACCGAGTTTGGCTTAGGGTTTAGGTCATATGTGGATATGGGAAAGTAGTTGAGGGTTTTTGGAGCATATCACTAAGCACATGAAGCAAGAGGCTCATTAAGCAACACCTCATCCCTCCTTGATAGTATTGGCTTTTCCTAAAGACTCAATGTGATCTTGGATCACTAAAATATAAAATGAAGAGTCTTGAGCTTTTGAGCTTGAGCCAATCCTTTTTCCTTAGCATCTTGAGGGTTCCACTTTCACATCCATGCCATGCCAATCATTGAGCTTTCCTGAAATAATCATCTTGGAATAGCATTAGCTCAATGAGCTATATGTTGTTATGAATTACCAAAACCACCTAGGGATAGTTGCACTTTCAGTATGATTGGTTATCTTTGCAAGTCTCTTCGAATTATCAGTTTGGTTTAGCCTACTAAATTGATCTTTCTTGCAATGGGAGAAGTGCTTAGCTTTGGGTTCAATCTTGCGGTGTTCTTTCCCAGTGACAGTAGGGGCAGCAAGGCACGTATTGTATTGTTGCCATCGAGGATAACAAGATGGGGTTTATTTCATATTGCATGAGTTTATCCCTCTACATCATGTCATCTTGCTTAAAGCGTTACTCTGTTCTCTTGAACTTAATACTCTAGATGCATGCTGGATAGCGGTCGATGTGTGGAGTAATAGTAGTATATGCAGGCAGGAGTCGGTCTACTTGTCTCGGACGTGATGCCTATATACATGATCATACCTAGATATTCTCATAACTATGCTCAATTTTGTCAATTGCTCAACAATAATACTTATGCTCTCGAGAGAAGCCACTAGTGAAACCTATGGCCCCGGGTCTATTTTCCATCATATTAATCTTCCGTCAACAAGCTATTTCCTTTTCCGTTTATTTTGCTTTCTTTACTTTGCATCTTTATCATAAAAATATTATCTTATCATATCTATCAGATCTCACTTTCGTAAGTGACCGTGAAGGGATTGACAACCCCTTTATTGCGTTGGTTGCGAGGATTTTATTTGTTTGTGTAGGTGCGAGGGACTCATGTGTGGCCTCCTACTGGATTGATACATTGGTTCTCAAAAACTGAGGGAAATACTTACGCTACCTTGCTGCATCACCCTTTCATCTTCAAGGGAAAACCAACGCAGTGCTTAAGAGGTAGCAGGCACCACGCCATCCTGACGGAGATGGAGATGGTCCTCAAGGAACCGCCTGGACCCCCAGAGCCTCCCGAGGCTCAGGGCCCCGGTGGGTCGTGAGGAGCGACCTGATAACCCACAAGTATAGGGGATTGCAACAGTTTTCGAGAGTAGAGTATTCAACCCAAATTTATTGAATCGACACAAGGGGAGCCAAAGAATATTCTCAAGTATTAGCAGCTGAGTTGTCAATTCAACCACACCTGGAAACTTAATATCTGCAACAAAGTGTTTAGTAGCAAATTAATATGATAGTAGTGGTAACGGTGGTAAAAGGTAACGGTAGCAAAAGTAATATTTTGGGTGTTTTGTAGTGATGATAACAATAGCAATGGAAAAGTAAATAAGCGAAGAACAATATATGGAAAGCTCGTAGGCAATGGATCGGTGATAGAGAATTATGCCGGATGCGGTTCATCATGTAACAATCATAACCTAGGGTGACACAGAACTAGCTCCAGTTCATCAATGTAATGTAGGCATGTATTCCGAATATAGTCATACGTGCTTATGGAAAAGAACTTGCATGACATCTTTTGTCCTACCCTCCCGTGGCAGCGGGGTCCTATCGGAAACTAAGGGATATTAAGGCCTCCTTTTAATAGAGTACCGAACCAAAGCATTAACACATAGTGAATACATGAACTCCTCAAACTAGGTCATCACCAGGAGTGGTCCCGATTGTTGTCACTTCGGGGTTGCCAGATCATAACACATAGTAGGTGACTATAGACTTGCAAGATAGGATCAAGAACTCTCATATATTGATGAAAAAATAATAGGTTCAGATCTGAAATCATGGCACTCGGGCCCTAGTGACAAGCATTAGGCATAGCAAAGTCATAGCAACATCAATCTCAGAACATAGTGGATACTAGGGATCAAAACCTAACGAAACTAACTCGATTGCATGATAAATCTCATCCAACCCATCACCGTCCAGCAAGCCTATGATGGAATTACTCATGCATGGTGGTGAGCATCATGAAATTGGTGATGGAGGATGGTTGATGATGATGATGGTGACGTATTCCCCTCTCCGGAGCCCCGAACAGACTCCAGATCAGCCCTCCCGAGAGAGTTTAGGGCTTGGCGGCGGCTCTGTATCGTAAAACGCAATGGATCCTTCTCTATGGTTTTTTCTCCCCGAAAGTGAATATATGGAGTCAGGGTTGAGGTCGGTGGAGCGTCAGGGGGCCCACGAGGCAGGGGGCGCTCCCAGGGTGGTAGGGCGCGCCCCCCACCCTCGTGGACAGGTGGAGGCCCCCCTGACGTGGATCTTCCTTCCAGTATTTTTTATATATTCCAAAATAATTCTCCATTGATTTTCAGGTCATTCCGAGAACTTTTATTTCTCCACAAAAATAACACCATGGCAATTCTGCTGAAAACAACGTCAGTCCGGGTTAGTTCCATTCAAATCATGCAAGTTAGAGTCCAAAACAAGGGCAAAAATGTTTGGAAAAGTAGATACGACGGAGACGTATCACGACCCCTTCGCCGCGTACCTTCAGCCACCCCAACTCTCCTTCATCAACAGAATCAGGTGACATTTTTCGAGTTTATTTAGCTAGGAGTGCTCTCAGGGCTGCATCATTCCCAGGCCACGTGGGTCCGTCCCTGTGGCATGTATCCCTTTTTATGTCTTTAGCTTACCTCGCTGGGGGCGCCCCTCGGGCTGCATCATCCCCAAGCCGCTCGGGCCTGACCCAGTGGCATGTATCTTCCCTGCATTTGCCCAAGCCAGTTTGCTTTCCATGCTTAACCTACCTATGACCATTACCTGCTTGATTCTCACCCGCCACGGGGCTACTCACGCTGGCACGACGCTTGTGCTCGGGTCCGTCCCTGTAACGTCGACAAACCTGAGCGATCGAGCTCTGGCTCGCGGCATGCCCCGCACACGTCACCTCACCAGGCCCTTAGTGCCTTCATCTCCTCGCGGAGCAACCAGTGGCAGACCGGCAACCGTAATGGCAAACTGTGTCTCTCCTTGTGCTGGCTTGCAGGAATCTCCTAAAGGCGACGGCAGGCGGGACCGCGAGCTCCCTCTTCTCCCATGCAATCCGCTTGCGCGTTAAAAGGGGTGCTCCTGAGCATCGTGACATAGGAGCTCTTACTGGCTCTCCAGCCCTCACCCCCTGGCCTTAACCATGGCACGCGACCTGGCATACCAGCGGCGGCTAAGCTCGCTCGAGGGCCGGGACCTGAGGACGCAGAGCACGAAGGAGAGCGTGGAGAAGGGGGGAGGCTCGCATGGGCCTGGCTTAGCTATGCTTCGGACGCCTATGCATGAATCTGGCGCATCATGAGGAATCAACTTCGGACCGTCAAGATAAGTCCCGAGCCCGGGTTGGCTAAACCGCCAAGGACTAAGAACCATACCAACCGCAGCCCTGCTGCAGCAACGTCACCCCCTTTCTTACCTCTCGACGACTGTTTGAGCGCTAAAGGGGACCTCCTGAGCATCGCGCCTCAGGAACTCTTACTGGACCTCGGTCCGCTCACCTCCTGGCCTTCACCACGACACGCGACCTGGCATACCAACGATGGCTGCAACCTGCCTGGGGACCGGGACCTATCAGTGTAGAGCGCCAAGTCGTCGCGAGGTCAGAAAGGGAGACCGAGCTGAAGTAGGACTCGCGCTCGCGCAAGTTCATAATAAGGACAATATTGACAAGAGGCATTACAAAACCTTTACACACCCCCACAGGGCATTTCTTGATTCCTCGCAGGGACTTGTCAAGTCGGACAGTTGCCGAGGTAGCGTGGGGAAGCGGAGACGCCCACGTCCAATCAATCGCCACGCGTCGACCAAGGCCGCAGGCTATTGGGGCCCGCAGCGCTCCGCACTTGCCCTTTGGCTTCACCTCGAAGCCAAGCTCGGGGGCTACTATCGGCATTCTGGGAACGGGGGTCCCCGGACTTGCCTGCCTACGGCCCATGGCGTGGCGCTGCAAGCGGGCCCGTACGGGCCATCTTCACCAACGAGCGTTCAAGACCCTCGCGAAGGGTCAAGCCTCGCGAGGCGGACGACACAAGACCTCCTCGGGAGCACCCTCACCAGGCTGGCTCGCGAGGGGCGGAGAGTTCAAGGCAAGGCAAACATCGCGAGGTTCCAATGACGTGAGACATGACGATCAAGATCAGGCGGGCGCCAGCACGCACAGTGTCCTTGTTTCCTCTTTGGTGCTAAGGAAGCAAGCGCAGGCACGGAGTACCGAGGCGTCAAGCAAAGGTTTCCATATCGGTGCAACGAGACCATGACCAGCAGGATGGCAAGACGGAGGTCACCATGGAGCCCAAGGCGGCGTCACCACCAGAGCCTTTTGCAGGCGAAGACTGCTTTTGTCAGGATAAGTTGTACTAGTTGTCCCCTTTCAAAGTGGCCGTTGCTGGCTCCCTTCCCGCTCAATATTTGGGGAGAGGACCAGGGTCTCTATAAATAGGATTAGCCACCACAGTAGGAGGTCTCTCTGTCTCAGGAACTCATTCAGTTCATCCTCACACCCACCAAGCACAAGAACACCTCGCCTCAGGAGGTTGTTCTTCCCCTTGTACTGTTTATCCTTAGCCCAAGAGGCAATTCGGCACCACCACACTGGAGTAGGGTATTACACCACAATGGTGTCCCGAACCAGTATAAATCTTGTGTCCTTTGTGTTGTGAGTTCGTCGAGTTTGCCCTTGAGATCTTAGCGAAGCTAGGACATGGACCGGTAGGGGGAGATCTTCGCACGCACCCCAGTGTTCGAACCTTGAGAGTTTGCCGGAACCCGAGATCCAACACATGTCATCTTACTTAAGGCGTTACTTCGTTCTGATGAACTTAATACACTAGATACATGCTGGATAGCGGTCGATGTGTGGAGTAATAGTAGTTGATGCAGAATCGTTTCGGTCTACTTGACACGGACGTGATGCCTATATGCATAATCATTGCCTTGGATATCATCACAACTTTGCGCTTTTCTATCAATTGCTCGATAGTAATTTGTTCACCCACCGTATTATTTTCCTTCAAGAGAGAAGGCTCTAGTGAAACCTATGGCCCCCGGGTCCATTTTTCATCATATATTTTCAAATCTATAAACCAAAAACCCAAAAATATCTCATTGCAATTTATTTAATTTTAGTTTGTTTTACGTGTTAGTAATCTTTTTATATCTATCTCTATCATATCTCACCTTTACAAGTGGCCGTGAAGGGATTGACAACCCCTTTTATCGTGTTGGGTGCAAGTGTTTGATTGTTTGTGCAGGTGCATAGATTGGGGACTTGCTTGTATCTCCTACTGGATTGATACCTTGGTTCTTAACTAAGGGAAATACTTATCTCTACTTTGTTGCATCACCCTTTCCACTTGAAGGGAAAAACCAACGCAAGCTCAAGAAGTAGCATAGGTAAATGATAAAAACAGAAATTTTGATGTGGAATGCTACCTAACATATTCATCATATACTATTTTCTTTTGTAGCATGGACATTTGGACTTGAATGATTCAAAGCAATAATTTATAGTTTGACATGAAGACATAAATAATCAAGCACACCAACAAGCAACCATGTCTTTCAAAATATCAATGCTAAAGAAAGTTATCCATAGCCCATTATGCTCAATCATTAATCCATTCATGAAACATACTCAACATTAGCTACATCCAGTGCACTAATATGACAATAGTGCTCTCTAGTTGGTGCTTTTTAAGAGAAGATGGAGACTCACAATAAAAATAAAAATTTCATAAAAGTAAATAGATAGGCCCTTCGCGGATTGAAGCTGAGATTTGCAGAGGTGCCAGAGCTCAAGACTTAAATTAGAGATAAAATTATTTTGAGAGACATGCTTTTCCTATCAACGAAAATGGCCGAGAATTCCCAATATTTTCCATGCTACACAAATTATAGGCGGTTCCCAAACAGAAAATAAAGTTTATTTCTTTTCACCATTCTTTCACAATCCATGGCTAGCCGTATCCACGGGTGCCTTCCATAGCAATACTTTCCAAGGAATTTATTATTATCATCATTTTTTTCATTTCGGGACTAGGCATCCCTATTACCTGCCACACTCTCGTGCAATGACAAGTGAATAAACACTCATCATGAGCGGTACGGGCACACAAAACGGAAAATTATTTTGAAAAATTAGAGTTGGCACATGCATATTTACTTGCAACGGCATGGAAATACCGCATATAGGTAGGTATGGTGGACTCATTTGGCACAATTTTGGGTTTAAGGAGTTGGATGCACAAGCAGCATTCCCGCTTAGTACAAATGAAGACTAGAAAATAGATTGAGAAGCGACCAACCAAAAAGCGAAAACGGTCATAAACATGCACTGGACATAACTAACACTGAATAATGCATCATAAATTGGATGTAACTTCGTTGCATTACTATTAACTTTTTGTACATGCATACGGAATCACAAACCTTAACACCAATATTCTTACTAAACCATAATTACTCACTAACACAACTCACATATTGTCATCTCCATATCGTAAAACTATTGCAAGGAATCAAACTTATCATATCCAATGATCTATATGAAAGTTTTTATTATATCCCTCTTGGATATTCATCACTTTGGGACCAAATTCATACCTTGTGCAAATTACCATTACTATTATCAACTCTCAAAAAGAAGTGAAGCATGAGAGTGCAAATATTTCTTCAAAATTTAATCTTATCAACTCTCAAAATAATATAAGTGAAGCATGAGAGTGTATGTATTTCTTTAAAATATAATCACTGCTATGCTCAAAAAGATATAAGTGAAGCACTAGAGCAACTGCCTAGCTCAAAAGATTTAAGTGAAGCACATTGAGCATTCTAATAAATCATGATAATATGTGGCTCTCTCAAATAAGTGTGTTTAGTAGAGATAATTGTGACAAACTAAAAAGAAAACAAAGCAAAGACTCATATGATACACGAGCTCAAAGCAAAACTCATGATATGTGACGAATAAAAATATAGCTCCAAGTAAAATTACTGATAGTTGGTAGAAGAAAGAGGGGATGCCCCAGAAGGCATCCCCAAGCTTAGTTGCTTGGGAGTCCTTGAATATTACCTTGGGGTGGCTCGGGCATCCCCAAGCTTAGGCTCTTGCCACTCCTTATTCCTTCACCCATCGTGATCTCACCTAAAATTTGAAAACTTCAATCACACAAAACTCAACAAAACCTCGTGAGATCCGTTAGTATAATAAAGCAAATCACTACTTTAAATACTCTTGCATACCCATTCATATTTTGTTTTTGCATTATACCTACTGCATTCTAACTTCTCCATGGCTTATAACCCTCGATACAATCCATAGTTCCATCAAAACACGCAAAACAATGCATCAAAAACAGAATCTGTCAAAAATAGAACAGTCTATAGCAATCTGAACATTGGCCATACTTCTGTAACTCCAAAAATTCTGAAAAATTAGGAAAACATGGGAAACATGTATATCAATCATGTGTAAAACATTCAGAATTTTATCACGCTCCGACAAATTTTAACAATTCTTCTACTGGATGCAAAAGTTTCTGTTTTTGCACAGAATCAAAGCAACTATCATGCAAATCATTCCAAAGGCTTTACCTGGCACAAAAACTAATTAAAAGTAAAAATACAATCATAAAAGTAGCCTAATTGTGTTCTTATTGAAAAATAGAAAATAAACAAAAAATTTAAAAGATAAATGTTGGGTTGCCTCCCAACTAGCGTTATCGTTTTACGCCCCTAGCTAGGCGTAATGCGTAGTTTCAAGTATTGTCATCATTGATTTACAATTCCTCAATCACACATCCATATCTCCTAGGAGTTCTAGCATACTTGCTTTTAATGATCACACTCCTAGGAACAAAATTAAGAGATTTATTTTCATACATCGGTTCCTTTATCAAATCAACGAAGTTGGGGTGAACACTAATCATTTTAAGATCTTCACTATTGTTGCTAGTCGTGGCACCCTCATGTTTTGGAGGTTGTTTGGGCCCCAGAACTAGTCGCCTGGCAAGAGCTTCTCGAGTGTATTGCCCTTCAGGCTCCGGATGTTGACCAGGCGCATGATCGCCTCCTTTGGCGCCTAGAACCGTCCGATCAGTTCTTCACCAAATCTCTCTACCATGCCATCGATGCAGTTCCTGGGCCAGAGCCTGCTGCCCAAATCTGGACGATTGGACTCTCGCTAAAGATTCAAATCTTCCTTGGGCAATGGATATGGGGTCGGGTTCTTTCAGGGGTGGAGGTACTCAAGCGCAATGACCCCAGAGACAGCGTCTGCCTGATATGCTAGACTACTAAGGACTCTAATCTCATATTTTTCGCCCGCGCATCCGCACAATTCCCGTGGAGCTGCTTCCGCGAGGTGGTTGGCGGCCATTGGTGCAATACCAACTTTCCCGACCTCTTCGAGGAACTCTAGTCTTTCGCGATGCAGTGCCGCCACATTAGGTGGCTGGGTATTGGGGATCTCGTATGGATGCTATGGACGGTTCGCAATAAGCTTGTGATTCAGCGTGCGCCTTTTCGACGATCTACTGACGCGATTTTCAGAATGTGTGGCTACTTGCAGCTTTGGCGGCCGCTTAGCCACCCACCGGATCGGGATGCCATCAACATCTTCATTACAGATCTTCGTACGTTGGACTTCTGCTTGGCTCCGCCGCTTCCCTCACCACCTCCGGAGCCGGATTAGTCCTTCAGACTCGTTGTGGCAGTGCCTATGGATAGGCTCTTGCACTTTTCATTCCGTTCTTTTTTCTCTTTAGGGCTTGTTGAGTTGTGCCCTCAGCAGAAGCTGAATCTTGTCGTGCTTTGTCTATGTGCTACTTGTGTGCATGTGTGGTGTGTGCTTGTGTGTTGGAACTTTGTGGCTTCGATGTTTTACTTTATATGTAAAGTGGGGGAAAGTCTTTTTTTGGTAATAGTTTGGTATACAAAGTTCCTAAAAAAGAAATAAGATTCAAAATATATGTTTTATTATAAATTATGATACACATGCATGCTTATACTTATTATAGATTATGATACGTGTGTACCCTTATACTACTAGTTACATGATCTGCACTACTCCCTCCTTCCATCTATATAGGGCCTAATGCGTTTTTTAAGACCACTTTTGACTATTAATAAGATTAATAGTACATGAGATGTATAATGTGAAAATTATATCACTGGAAGCTCCTTTCACATACGAATTTGATGGTATGCTTTGTGTAACTTGCATGTCATATATTATGGCTCTAACATTTGGTCAAAGTTTAGTCTCGAAAAACGCATTAGACCTTATATAGATAGAAATAAAAGAGCAAACATGTTGGAATCAAGCGTTCAATTGCCTCCGACCAACGACCCAGGTCATTCCAAGGTTGAGCACAACTGAACCCAATTCACATCCCACAAAACTGTGCAACTATCATATTAACAACCCACGTTACAAAGAAAACAAAAAATAAATATTTATCTCCTTCCATACAAGAGCACACTACAAAGGAAAGAAAAAAAATCAGCGCCCATTTTACAAAAGGAACAAAATTACAATATTTACCTCCTTCCATAAAAATGCATATTCTATGGTTCGCTATCCATGTTGCTTGTGCAGTTACCAATCGCATGATTCTTTTGGGCGTCTTCGTGACACGTCGGCCATGGCGAATATGCTGTCGGGTGGTTACCAATCGCATGATTCTTTTGGCTGTCTTCATGACACGTCGGCCATGGCGAATATGCTGCCAGGAGTCGTGGCTGCGGGTAGCCATGGGACGCCACCATCGCTCTTCGCTCAAGGGCCATCCGCTGCATCCACCACCACAGGCACGGCGCAACGGAGGGTTGTCATCGCGTGGCTCACGCCTGGGTCGGGAGCAGCTGGAGATGGGGAGCCCCCTCTGGTGGCTTCGAGGACCTGTGCACCGCCTTCGCCATTGGTAGCTACGTCGCATGACGACCTCATCGGGGAAGAAGGAGGTTGTCACGGCTCACCTTGGTCAGAGAAGCCGAGCCGTGTTGTCAGCAGCCGATGCTCCGGTCGGGGCTGCGTAGGAGGAAGATACCTCACCGGGGTCCTGGGCCATGCATTGTCACGTCGCCACATGCTTCTGCTCTGCAGCCGCACCGAGAGTTGGTCGTTCGGGAGGCTCATGGTGGAAGGCGTCCATGAGTCCAAGGCGGTGAATTCTGCGCCACCGCCCACGCCCACACTAGTGGGGAAACTATCATCGAGAGCCGATGGTGCTCCATCGACCTCTTGCCTTCGATCTAATGAAGTGTTTCGTCCAAATACGTCAATTGCTAGGTATTAGTTCTTTGTACGGAGGTGGCAATTTTGGTACATATTTTGAAGTAGTCCATCCAGTCCTTTTTACATCACATATAAGATTTGTTTGAAGTCAAACTTCATAAAGTTTAACCATATTTATATAAAAAAGTATCAACATCTACAATACTAAGGTTATAAAATATGAAAACTAAATTCATGACGCAACTAATGATATTGATTTTGTCTTGTGAATGTTGATATTCTTTTCCATAAAGTTAGTCAAATTTTATGAAGTTTGACTTCAGACAAATTTTATATGAAGAGTAAAAAGGGCCGAAAGAAGTATGCAATGAATAAAGCTCTAAACAATATCCCATCTATGGAGCGAAGCATCATAAATTGCATCAACAAATGGACCTTCAAGAGAGAATCGTCATCAAAGAATAAACAATAGATAATGTTGCTACTTGTTTTCTAATATTTTTGTAACAAATTATAAAACATTTATTTAATTGTTAATTTTATGTGAAGACATGTCTACAGATTGTGTGTTACATGCCTGTTCACATTGTTGGCATGAGACACATTTAAATAGATTGGTATACAAATAGTTTGATATACAAAGTCACTAAAAATAAAATTCAAAATATGTGTTTTTATTATAAATTACGATACGTGTGCTCGTTTATAATATTATTGCAGTGTCAAAAACACTCTTATATTAGAGAGTAAGTTACACGAATGAGTTTTTTTTTTAACTTATAGTTACATGGATGAGCTAATCCACTTCGTGACTTCGAGTACCAAAGTCGGTAACCGGGTCCCCAGGAATCCAGGACAGGGAACTTGCCGGCCGCGCAATGTCCAAACACGCCATTACCGCCTAAAACATATCGTTCGTACGATCAGCACCGAACGGCCAAGATTTCCCGCAACGACAGCCATCAGACGTGGATCAGACGGCCAGGAAGGAACCCTAGCACCCCCGCTGCCAATATAAAGTGGAGAGGCATTCCGCTCTCCCACCCCCCTCCTCAGTCCCCTCCCGCCGCCGCCTCCCCTCCGTTCGTTCTTCTTCTTCGGGGTCAGTTTCCCGATCCAGTCCCCTTCTCTTTTCTGAAGCGTTCTCCATGGCTGTCGAGAAGCTCTAGATCTACGCGCATGTCTCAGTTTCTGTTTAGTTGCCTGTAGCGCGCGAGCCGCTGGAGTATTAGGAGCCTTTCGAGCGGATCGTTCTTTCGTTTTTTACTTTGAAGGGCTTTCTGCTAATACTGTTGCCTTGATCCGTAGTTTGCTAGGGTCATGTTCCTAATTTGTTTGCGCAATTGCAAGCTCGTAATACCGAATCATCTCTGCTCTTTGTTTGTATATTTATCGGTCCATGGACGTATACTTTTAGTTCGTAGAATGCACAGATTACAGTCTTGTGGAATATTTATATGTCGTTCCATCATTTTTTTTTGTCGTTCACTGGTGGTGTTGCCGAGATCTAGTTATCGCTTCTGGATGATATGCTGGAACTGTCATAGCATCTTATTAGACCATCTTTTTACTGTTAACCGTCACCGGCAGCAAGATATTTGATCTATCAGTTTATGTCACTTGTTCACATGATGATTCTCCGCGTCTGTTGGTTTTATTAAATTTTTATCTGTGTCGCAGTTGGGTAGTTTACGTCTACCCACCAGCCATGGGTAAGGAGAAGACTCACATCAACATCGTGGTCATTGGCCACGTCGACTCTGGTAAGTCGACGACCACTGGCCACCTGATCTACAAGCTTGGAGGCATTGACAAGCGTGTCATCGAGAGGTTCGAGAAGGAAGCCGCTGAAATGAACAAGCGGTCTTTCAAGTACGCCTGGGTGCTTGACAAGCTCAAGGCCGAGCGTGAGAGAGGTATCACCATCGATATTGCTCTCTGGAAGTTCGAGACCACCAAGTACTACTGCACCGTCATTGATGCCCCTGGTCACCGTGACTTCATCAAGAACATGATCACCGGTACCTCCCAGGCTGACTGTGCTGTTCTCATCATTGACTCCACCACTGGTGGATTTGAGGCTGGTATCTCCAAGGATGGCCAGACACGTGAGCATGCTCTCCTTGCTTTCACTCTTGGAGTGAAGCAGATGATCTGCTGCTGCAACAAGGTATAACTTGCAAAAAATCTTCATTCCTGAAAGGCCATATAACCATATTACTTTGTATAGATGCTGCTACTTGTGTGGTAGACTTGTTTGAGGTTGCTATATGATCCAAGTGCTTGATTTTAACTAACAGTAAACATGCTCTCAATCAATTGCTTGATTTCATATTGCTGCACACATATTTTGATTGTAGTAGTCTAATTGTATGTTTGATTTGTAGTACATTTGGATATACCAGCTTTAACCTGTATGAATCTTCATGTAATAATAATATTAAATGGTGTGGAGTTGGATGTCACTTGGTTCATCATCTAGATGAGAACTATGCACAATGTATTAATATTTGTCTGTTGTCCTGTACTGCCATACCTGCAGTTTTTCCTGTAACTAGTTGATTGTTCTGCTGCTCTAATGTTTACTTCTCACTCTGATAGGTACTGCTGTGCTAGTGTTTTGTTCTGCTTGTTTATGCTAGTTATAACAGTATAATCAAGTCTTTTGTTGTTATCTGTTTGCAATATCTTACAGTTCCATCTTAGATCTGAGTATCATTTAACTAAAGGTGTCCTTCTACTGTTATTTTTTAGATGGACGCCACCACTCCCAAGTACTCAAAGGCACGTTACGAAGAAATTGTTAAGGAGGTCTCTTCCTACCTGAAGAAGGTCGGCTACAACCCTGAAAAGGTTCCCTTCGTCCCCATCTCTGGGTTCGAGGGTGACAACATGATTGAGAGGTCCACCAACCTTGACTGGTACAAGGGCCCAACCCTGCTTGAGGCGCTTGACCAGATCAACGAGCCCAAGAGGCCCTCAGACAAGCCCCTCCGTCTTCCCCTCCAGGACGTTTACAAGATTGGTGGCATTGGAACTGTGCCTGTTGGCCGTGTTGAGACTGGTGTCATCAAGCCTGGTATGGTTGTTACCTTTGGTCCTACTGGTCTGACAACTGAGGTCAAGTCTGTTGAGATGCACCACGAGTCTCTCCTGGAGGCGCTTCCTGGTGACAACGTGGGCTTCAACGTCAAGAATGTTGCCGTGAAGGATCTGAAGCGTGGTTTTGTTGCATCCAACTCCAAGGATGACCCTGCCAAGGAGGCAGCCAACTTCACCTCCCAGGTCATTATCATGAACCACCCTGGTCAGATTGGCAACGGCTACGCCCCAGTGCTGGACTGCCACACCTCACACATTGCTGTCAAGTTTGCTGAGCTGGTGACCAAGATTGACAGGCGATCTGGTAAGGAGATAGAGGCCGCACCCAAGTTCCTCAAGAACGGTGATGCTGGCATAGTGAAGATGATTCCCACCAAGCCCATGGTTGTGGAGACCTTTGCCACTTACCCTCCTCTTGGTCGTTTTGCTGTCCGTGACATGAGGCAAACTGTGGCTGTTGGTGTCATCAAGGGTGTGGAGAAGAAGGACCCAACTGGCGCCAAGGTGACCAAGGCTGCCATCAAGAAGAAATGAGGCGTTTACCTGAATCCGTCTATGTCTGCTTTTTGAGATCTCTAGTAGTTTAGTGCCTATTAAGTTTTGCTGCTGTTGGCGCCGTGTGATATGCGCCCTGTTGATGTGTCATTTGAGTACTGTCGTGTTAATTTCGGCTTTTGACAAAACATGGAAGCTTCTGAGACTACTCATTTTTATCCTCTGCTTTGGAATGTTAGGCTGCTACTTTTAGTCATAGCTGATGTTTCTCTTTGAAGCCTTTGGTGGTTTTTTGTCGCCTTTGGTGGTTTTTTGTCATGATAATAGCAGGTTGTTGGCATTCTCACATCTGTTTGCATTGATCCCCATCTAGGACTTCCAAAATATGTTTGGCCAATAGAGGCATGACCAAAATGTTAGGGACTTGGATAGTAACTAGGAAAATTTTGGCAAAAATCGTAGGCTTTGATTTATTAAAAGATCTAGCCATGTAGTGCATAATGAGCCGATTAAAGTGCTTACAATCAAATCAGAACTAATGGGCAAATAAAGGGTGCAAAATAATTAGCCTACACCGTTGCACAACGGAGGGAAATAGAGTGCAATGACGTTTTTGTTAGTTCAATTAGAAAAAGATTATCGTTGTTAGGGCTGGGGGGCTCCATGTGCGATGTGATTCAGTTAGAGAGTAGGAAATATGGAGCGGAGTAGCGCAGCACCAAGCCGGAACCAGCCAGCCGGCGGTACATCCTCACCTTGGTGCCAAAGTTTTGTGAAGCTTGTGAAGTGAAAAAGTGATTTTTCCAGAAGCAAATGATTCTCATTGATTGGGCACTATATATACAGGGAACGGTTACAAATTTGTGAGAGTATTTCTAACCGCAAGCAGCGGTTGCTAATGTGTGAGACATAACAGTAATTGTACTAAGCAGTTGCTAACATGAGAGAGGAAGTACAACTGCTTCTAGTAGTTAGAGAATACATAGTTGGTTCCTTAATTAGGACTTGATAATTAGTAAATAATCAAGTGCTCTAATTCTATTCCTAACACTCCTCCTTGGATCACGCATCTTCTAGAAGAATCCATCATCCAGTGCTTCTTGTATATTTCATCATCTAGTGCTTCTTATATAATCGTCATCCTGCTTGAGAATCATTTCTGCAATTTAAGAACCTCCCCCAAAAACCCTGTGGAAAAAATATAAGGAGTAATAGATACATCATTGAAAACTCCTTTAAAACCCCGTGGAAAAAATATAAGGAGAAAACGATATGGTATAATTTATATTGCCTCATTAAAAACCTTTTATGAGAAAACTGATGCAAAAACTCATAAAAGAAAAGAGTACAATAATTATTATCTGATGATAACTAAAGGGTTATAATTCTAGGAGTTTTTCTCCCCCTGAAATTTGCAAATCTCGAAACGTCTCATACCAATCCCATCAATACATTTCTGGAATGTTGAATTTGGTAAAGACTTTATGAAGAAATCTGCTAAATTGTTACATGATTTGGTTTGCAAAATATCAATTTCTCCATCTTTCTGTAATGAATGTGGAAAGAACAACTTAGGAGAAATATGTTTTGTGATATTACTTTTAATATAACCTATTTGCATTTGAGCAATGCAAGCTGCATTATCTTCATAAATAATAGTTGGTGATCCTAATGAACCAATACCACACGAAGTTTGAATGTGGTTAATCATCCTGCGAAGCCATACACATTCCTTTGATGCTTCAAATAATGCAATTATTTCAGAATGATTAGTGAAAGTTGCTACGAGAGTCTGTTTTTGTGACTTCCATGAAAAAGCAGTTCCACCATATAAGAATACGAAACCTGTCTGTGACCTAGCATTGTGAGGATCAGATAAATAGCCAGCGTCAGTATATCCTACCATAGTCATATCTTGGTTTTTCTGATAGAATAAGCCAAGATCTTTTGTGCCATGTAAATATCTAAAGATATTATTTACTCCTGTCCAATGACGTTTTGTTGGAGCAGCGCTATGTCTAGCTAGTAAATTTACCGCAAATGCAATATCAGGCCTGGTGCAATTTGCAAGGTACATTAGCGCACCAATAGCACCGAGATACGGGAACTCAGGTCCTAATATCTCTTTGTCATCATCCCGAGGTCTAAAAGGATCTTTATTCATATCAAGGGATCTGACAACCATGGGTGTTTTGGTTGGATATAATTTATCCATATTGAATTTTTCCAAAACCTTTTGAGTATAAGTAGGTTGGTATACTAAAATTCCCGAGGGAAGATGCTCAAGCTGTATGCCTAAGCAAAATTTGGTCTTTCCCAAATCTTTCATCTCAAATTCCGTCATTAAATGATTGCGTGCTTCTTTTATATCATGTGTACTCCCAATGATATTGAGATCATCAACGTACACTAAGATGATGCAAAATTCATTTGAGGATTTCTTTATAAATACACAAGGGCAATCATCATTATTTGAGTATCCTTTCTGAATAAGAAACTCACTCAGTCGGTTATACCACATTCTACCCGACTGTTTTAAGCCATAGAGTGACTTTCGTAATTTTACACAATATGCGTTGCGATTTGCTTTTGGATTCGGCATTTTAAGTCCTTCAGGAACTTTCATATATATGTCCGATTTGAGTGACCCATACAAGTATGCTGTCACTACGTCCATTAACTGCATAGATAAATTCATTTGTACTGCCAAAGATATTAAATATCGAAACGTTATTCCACTCATGACAGGAGAGTATGTATCATCATAATCGATACCAGGTCTCTGCGTGAACCCTTGTGCTACAAGCCTCGCTTTGTATCTCACCACCTCGTTGTTTTCATTCCTTTTTCGAACAAAAACCCATTTTGCTCCCACAGGGAAGACATTCTGAGGAGTAGTTATTACTGAGGAAAATACCTCTCTTTTGTTGATCGAGCGCAGTTCTGCCTCAATTGCTTCCTTCCATTTAGGCCAATCAGGACGCTTGAGGCAATCCCTGACGGTCTTTGGTTCTGGATCCAGTTGAAGGGTTTCAGCAATTTCAGAGGCAAAATATATGTCGACAATTGTAGTCTCTGTTGTATGATTCTCCTATTTCTATATAGTTTATGGAAATTTCTTTTATATCTTCAGACTCTATGTGATTTCCCACAACAATAGAGTCATGGTGTTCCGATGTCCCAGCTACTATATTTGTATGCGCATTTATGCTGGGTTCTAGATGTTGATCATCTGATTGGTGTCCTTCAACTTGAGGTTGAATTGCATTTACTGGTAGAGGATTTGATTTCCTCTGTTTCCGCGGAGGCTTCTGAGAAGCTATATTCCGGCTAACCAGATTTCTCCTCTTACTCTCATTTGGGGTTTGAGTGGTTTTACTTGGTACCTCCACTCGTTCTGGTGCATTAACAGCGGGAATATGTGATTTAGTGACACCTTTATGGTCAGTAAATGCATCTGGCAGATTATTTGCAATGTGTTGCAAATCTATAATCCTCTGAACTTCAGTTTCAGATTCTTTAGTACATGGATCTAAGGACTGGATGCCTGTTACATTCCAATCTATTTTCTGACATTCTTTGTGGTTTGATTCTCCCCCTAATGCCGGGAAATGGTCCTCATCAAAAATAGAATCAGCGTATCGAGCAGTAAACAGGTCCCCTGTAAGAGGTTCAAGATATTTTATAATTGACGGAGAATTATAACCCACATAGATCCCAAGTTTTCTGTGGGGGCCCATGGTTGTACGCTGGGGTGGTGATATCGGTACGTATACCGCGCAACCGAATTTTCGCAGATGGGAAATACTTGGCTGAGTGCCACGAACTAGTTGCAGCGGGGAGGTTGTGTGGTATGCAGTTGGTCTGATTTGTATCAGATCTGCGGCGTGTAATACCGCATGTGCCCAACAAGATGTTGGCAAATTACAATTCTGTAATAATGGTCGAGCAATTAATTTTACTCTTTTGATGAGAGATTCATCCAATCCATTTTGAGTATGAACATAAGGCACGGAATGTTCTAAATTAATGCCCATAGCCATGCAATAGTCATTAAATGCGCGTGAAGAAAATTCAGCAGCATTATCCATTCGAATTGTTTTTATCTTATTTTCGGGATGGTTTGCTCTTAATTTGATAATTTGAGCAATTAACTTGGCAAAGTCATGATTACGTGTGGATAATAGACATACGTGTGACCATCTAGTAGATGCATCTATGAGTACCATGAAATACCTAAAGGTTCCTGATAGTGGTTGAATTGGACCACATATATCTCCTTGAATGCGTTCAAGGAAATTTAATGACTCATTTTTTACTTTAAGATAAGATGGTTTTATAATTAATTTCCCACTTGCACATGCGGTGCACACAAAATCTGATGATTTGGGGAATCTTTTAGTTGGAAGGCTGTGGCCAATAGAATTGTCAATAATTTTTCTTATCATCCCTATGCCAGGATGACCTAGGCGATCATGCCAAGTCTTGAATTTATCAAGGTCTTGAAAAATTATTTTGTATGCAACATGTGGTACGGGTTTTATATAACTGTAATATAATCCAGATGAAAGTGAGGGGAATTTCTCAAGAATTTGTTTCTCAGACCCATTGCTCTTTGTTAAAAGCAAATATTCAGTATTATTTTCAGAGATAGTTTCCATATGGAAATTATTTGATCGAATGTCTTTGAAACTTAGAAGGGTGCGAGTAGATTCAGGATACAAGAGTGCATCCTCAATTACAATGGTAGTACCCATAGGCAGAACGAGTGTGACTTGTCCTGAACCAATAATTGATGCATCGCGACCGACAATGGTCATAATATTCCCTTGTCTCTTAGTTAGAGTTTGGAAATATTTTATTTCCCTTAATATTGTGTTAGTGGTATAATTGTCCACCAAACATAGTTCTTCTTCCATTGGATTATCTTCCCGTAAAATCTATATAGAGTAAGAGAATATTTTAGGATGAATTTTTATTCATTACTCACATATAAATACATACAAAGTATTCATATTACAGTTACACATATAAATATGACATTATGTCTGAATTACATAAGATGATTGGTCCATAGGACTTTATTCTACTTAGAGTTATACAAATTATAACTTCCATTATTACAATAAAATAGCTGATAACATCAAATGAGTGATGTGGAGATTATATGAGATCTCCGTATGCGTCTTGGGTGTATTCCACCATCATGTTGTCGACATCAAGAAGATCTTCATCCTTCTTCCTTGTTTCCTTAGGAGCGCTTTGAGAAGTGCTAGCTTCAAGGTTCTCTTCTTGTTGTAAAGCGTTGAAGTGAGCTTCTGCTTTTCCATGAACTTGTTTGCCTTTCCCAGTGGATTTGAGATATAAATCCGCTAGATGCTTAGGAGTTCGGCATTTGCTAGTACGATGGTTAGTACATCCACACCTTTGACAAATCCCGGATTTGGTGTTTCGGTCATCTTTCTTAAAATGACCTTTACCTTTAGATTGACCAAATGTTTTCTGCTTGTTGTTCCTTTTCCACTTTCCATTGAATTTCTTGAAATTCTTTTTATTCCCCCCATACTTTTTAGTAGACTGAGTGTTAGCATGTGCTTCAGGGAGTGGCATGGAGCCCGTTGGGCGTGTCTGATGATTCTTCATGAGAAGTTCATCATGTTTCTCAGCCTGAAGTAAAGTGTATATGAGCTCAGAATACTTTTTGTATTTTTGTTGACGGTACTGCTGTTGTAGTACTCTCATCGAGGGGTGGAAAGTGCACAAGGTCTTCTCAATGAGATCTTCTTCTGAAATTGCTTGGTTGCAAAATCTTAGTTTAGAATTAACCTTGTGAACTGCAGAGTTGTATGCTGCCACGGATTTGAAATCTTGGAACCTTATGAGGGTCCATTCTCTTTGGGCTTCTGGTAGCATAACTGCTCTTTGTTGGTCATATCTCTCCTTGAGAGAGTTCCATAAAGCAAGTGGATCCTCCTCCATTAAATATTCTGTTTTTAAATCAGGATGGAGGTGATGCCTTATAAAACTTAATGCTCCATATTTGACTGCTTGTGGTATTTCCGCAGCGCCTTCAACAGGTGTGATAATTGTGGAACCAAGTTTACGACATTCTAATGCCATCTTGGTATCCATAGCCCATGATAAATAATTACTACCATCTAGCTCAAGTTCATGAAATTCTCTATTCATGACGCCAGCCATTTTCCTGCATGTTGTGATCATGCATAAATTAGTTTTACTACGAGAGTAAAATTTAAGTAACAACAAATGCTTCAAAAGAACAAAGTTCTGAAGTATAGCTGATGCTTTATACTTATATGTGTGGACCTCATTTTATGTAAATGACACTTTGAAGATAGTCACCGTTGTGGTGTAGATCTCGCAGCAATGGAGAACATAATCTGGTTTTGACCAGTAGATATTCATATATCCATTACCTTGTGCCATACTAAATTTTATAAAAACACTTTGAAGGTAGTCATCTGTCAAATGACTAGATGTAGACCTCACAGTAAGAGTGGATAGTCTGCAATTTGATGCAGTAGATCACACAGTTACCTTGTGTTTTGCAAGTATAATATTCGAGGTAATCACATCAATTTGCATATTTGGGAGAGCACTCGAAGATAGTCATTTCGCCAGAACAAAAGAGGCGAAACGTAGATCTTTCAGCAATGAGGATAATCTGCAAAGTGCAGTAGATGCCTCATCTACCCTGTGATCCCGAAATATGAATTTGTAAATAAAAATTGTTGTACTTATGAACTACATATTCTAAAAGGAAATGCTGAAGCAATCATGTAGAATATGTACACGTAGTCTGAGACTTTATTTAGATAATACATGGTCTAGATATCCAAACTTACAATACAGTACAGACTGAATATAATAAACAAAGGTTCTTAGTACAATAAAATAGCACTCTCAAATAAACAGAACCGGCTGCTATGCAATATACAAATACTATGGCTATTCTCTGTTGAAAACGCCACAGCACCAGCAGCCGTTTATTGGAGTTATTGGCCTGTAGGCCTGATTAGGTGAGGAGCGGGGAGAGTTGGCTTGGCCCATGCACCGACAGAGAGAGGATAAGGAGAGCAGGATCGCTAGTTTCCCTACGTCTCCGCCACTTCCAATTCCCCTTCTCTGTTCATACCTGGACTCAGCACCGCTGCTCGTCAGCTCTCCCTGCCCCGTCTCGCCGTCTTCAATGGAAGCGAGTTGGGCCCCGCTTCGCAGCATGGCCTGCTCCGCTGCTGCTCGCCCCAGGGGCGCCGGTGAGGCCAAGGGCATCCGGCAACCACGCGCCATGAAGGGCTGCGTGGTTCTGCGCCATGGCCGCGGCGAATTGGCGCAGGATCCGGCGGGCTTTCGGCGGAGGCGTCGGAGGAAGAGGCGGTGCCGGAGGAGGAGGTGGTGTCGCCGGTGATGAACGTGGTGGCGTTGACGACGAGCCCTGGTCCTCTATCTTCTCTTCTTCAACCTTGATCTTGATGTTCAAGTCGGGGATGGAAGGGTAGCCGCCGGTTCCCGCTGCCGCCGGCGTCGGGGATGGGAGATCCGGGACGGGGCCGTATCCAGGAGGGATGAAGTGCTCCGACAGTTCGTCTGATGGCGTCGGAGACGGCTTCCGCGGTGGTGCGCCCGTACGCGCTGGGCACGATTCGAACCCGTACGGGGGCTGAGGCGGTGGCGCGAGTTCGCAAGGGAACATCTCTTCTTCTCCGAGGAATGGCGCCGATGGACCTCCAAGGAGCCAATCCATCGGAGGGATGGTGAAGACAGATGGCGGCGGAGTCGTTGGTACGATGTAGTCGTCGGCGACGGCCGGAGCCGGAGCCGAAGGCCCAGCATGGTTTGCAGCGGTGGTCGGAGCCGAGGGTCCAGCCTGGTGCACCGTTGGTACTCGCCCATGGAGCGGGCGGTTGCCTTGGCGTGCGTACCCACGGCGGCGGTTCTGGCGGTGGTTCCAGGCGAAAAAGCGGCGGCGAGGGCCACTCCTTGCGCCAAGTCCCTGACGGCGACGGCGACTTGCAGCACGGTGGCGATGGGTGCGTGGACAGCGACGGTTCTCTCTCTGGAGGAAGCGTGCAATGGCGAAAGCAATCGACGGCAGGTCCCTCCCTGCCATTCTTACCTTTCCTGTGATGGCTCTCTGTCGCTCTCGGTAGAGCGAGTACTGATAACGTATAAAGTGAAAAAGTGTTTTTTCCAGAAGTAAATGATTCTCATTGATTGGCCACTATATATATAGGGAGCGGTTACAAATTTGTGAGAATATTTCTAACCGCAAGCAGCGGTTGCTAATGCGTGAGACATAACAGTAACTGCACTAAGCAGTTGCTAACATGAGAAAGGAAGTACAACTGCTTCTAGCAGTTAGAGAATACATAGTCGGTTCCTAAGTCGGTTCCTTAATTAGGACTTGATAATTAGTAAATAATCAAGTGCTCTAATTCTATTCCTAACAAAGCTGATGTATAGTACTCCCTCTGTAATATTCGGGAAAAAAATAAAATAAATAGTAAGCATTTTAATCTAAAGAAATATAAGAGCTTTTAGATTACTATGTAGAGATTCCATTATGGCCCACATATGGATGTATATAGATGTATTTTAGAATGTAGATTCATTCATTTTGCTTCAAATGTGGTCCATAATGAAATCTCTCCAAAGACTAAATGGAGGGAGTTCAAGTGATCTATACACTCTTATATTTCTTTACTGAGGGAATACTGTATAAGACCGTTCGAAAGTGTTATGTCGAGTTTAGCAATTCGGGTTAAACATTTTTTTCTGTTTTGCTTAGTCCGGTGAAATTTCTAGTCTTTGTCTTCAGGTCACTGAATAGACATGGTGTATCTTGTATACATCGAAGTTAAGCCCAAGCCCGCAGAATAGCTTTTCGAAAATTGTCTGCACCGAGCAGGTTCATCTAACTGAGTTGAAAAGGTTAAAAGTTACAAAAAAGTTTTCTTCTTGCATCTGACGTAGTACCATTCTAAGTTAGCCACAAGCGCCAGGAGGCGGCAGTACAAGCCAACTTGGTCGAAAAATTTAAACAGGTCGAGAGCATTCCAAAGTTGCTTGACCGGAGTATCATCGTCTATTGGCATGTGCCTGCTACGAACACCTATAGCTCATCTTCAGGCCTCACCTCTCCTGCTTTCTCAGCTTCGTTCAACACAAAGGTCTTGAGAGACTCCACGTCCCTAGGCCCTGCAATGCCATTGAGTAGTTGGATTAGGCATTGAGCACTTACTAGACGAATATTTTCAAAACAAAGAATCATACATAATGGGAAAATAGAAGCACAGCAGAAGGCAACAAACTGCGTGTACAAAGAAAATGCAGCAAAAAGTGTATTGCCATACTGCATATGATCTTTTGAGCGGTGATGCCGAATGACAGTACAAGAAAATTGTAAGTGTTACATTAAATCAACTTCAGGGACATGATACGGTCCAGGATTATGAATTGATGGTTGAAAGTGGAGACTCGCTATAGAATAGCATTTTCATGAACAAAGTACCACAACAAATCCAACAGGTGGAGCAACATGATAACATATCCATCTAATAAAATGTTGAAAAAGCATGCATTCATGATCAATAAAAGCAAAAAATAAAATAAAATGATATGTGAACAAAGTTGTACACAAAGTTTTCCTCCCTCATGTTGTTTATTTAGTTATGAAATATCGTCACCTCTGCTGTTAAGAACTAGCTGATACTCCCTCCGATTACAAATATAAGATGTTTTGGATATTTCAATATGGACCACATACAGACTGAAATGAGTGTAACAAACACACTAAAACGTGTCTATATACATCCGACTCAGACAAAAGTTAGAACATCTTATATTTGTGAATGGAGGAGTATATCAGTAACATCCAAGTCATGGCTGGTCCAAAGAAGAAATTCTAAATTTTCCGCATTAGCGGATCCTGCTATATACAAAAATCGCGCCTAAAATGTAATCTTTTCCAACCTTTTGGTTCAAGTTCAGAGGTTTTAATCTTTTAAGAGTCATGCCCTACTCTCACAATACAAGTCAACAATGTGGTTTTGGTTTCTAAAATGTATCGCCATTCCAAGAGTATTGAACCAGATGCAATAGATTCCAACATGGTTTTCATGGTAGTGGTATCTAGTTTATGTTGTCCTTGTCAAACAGAAGTAAGATGTGAGAGGGATTACCTTTATATTTTGCAACTTCTTCGCCATCATAGAACACCTTGAATGTTGGGTATGAATGAATGTCCACCTTTGAGCAGACTGGTTTGCTTGCACCGCAATCAACTTTTCCGATCTCAATTTCATCCGTACCTTCAATAACCTTCCCGAGGTCCTCCCAAAGAGTTCCTAGGCTCTTGCTGTGTAAATGTAGAAGGCATCCTTGTTTAGCAGCAAGCGGTCAAAACTCGCATTGTAGTTGATACATCCATGTCACCGCTACGGCATGTAGAGCTTACCAGTGCTTACACCAAGGGACGCAGAATTGCACAAACCACACTGTGTCCTTCTCCTTTATCTAGAAACAAGAGAAAAATCCAAACTGGCTTAAGCAACGGCAGTGCACAAGCATTGCAGGGAAGTAACTCAAGAACCAAAACAGGAGTACAGATGGCGCGCCGCATCTAAACACCGAACCTTCCGTGATTGGAAAAATTAATACACCAAGAATAATGATCTATCGGTTTATTATTAGGAAATCATGCTGGAATCAGTAGCAAATCTGGGAAACGGCTACATGTCAGTAACTATAAACACACCGCCTGCTACACTGCATCCCAGCGTAGCCAAGTGATATGTTGAAAAATCAGCTGTTCTTGGGTCCGCGGCGTGCCCTAGAGTACTACTACTATTACATCTCGAGGGGGAGGTGGAAGAAGCGGGAGACACGAGAAGGGGAAAGCGGTCGGTACCTTGTCGGAGAAGGTCTCTTCGGTGAGGGTGATGACCTCGGCGCCGGATCGCGCGGCCAGGGCGGCGAGTAACGTGACGGCCACCAGCAGGAGGTGGATAGGGAGGCGGGAGCGGCGCCGAAGAGCCGGATCCATGGCTCGATCGGAGGACGGCCACGGCGACGACGGGGAGACAAGGAGAAGGCGGATACGCAAGCCGGGGTGGGTCGATGTAGTATTTCCCTGGGCCGGGCCGGGCCGGGTCGGGCTAGGATAGACGATGACACGGGTTTAAGCATAGCTCTGACCTATAAAAAAAAAGCATGTGGAACCTGGGCCTCCGACCGGACGTGGGCCACTGTCGTCGCCTTCTTGCTTTGCCAGAGGCCGTCAGCCACAGTGCTCGCCTGCCTCGGCGTTCACATTATTCATCGGCTTTATTTGCTCGGAGAAAAAAGCGTCTACTGTTGTCATATCATAAATATGTTCCTAAAAAATTTATACCATAAAGATCACATTACAAATCACGTTAATGACTAGCTAGCTTTTGCACAAATAAACACCCGTAAAAGAAAATAATTTACAATCAAAACTGAAGAATCCCCTGAGTTTGGCACCAATATCTTTCACCTGCCTCTGGCACTTCCTGAGCAGCCACCAAATGAAAAAGAAAATGTCGGTTCCATTCCGTTTCCTTCAAACTCTACACCTTTATCTCTACATAATATTATTGTTTCACCTAACCTTATCAAAAATCTAGTCTCTCTCTATTCCTTTACTCATGACAATCATGTAACTGTGAAATTTGATGGAGTTGGTTTCTCTGTTAAGGATGCATGTACTCGATGATTCTGCACCGATGTGATAGTCCTGCCAATCTCTACTCCGTCCAGCCATCATCATCTTCCACTACTGGACCGGTGGCCCTCTCTGCCGAGGTTGACCTTTGGCACACACGCCTTGGTCATCCGGGCTCCGCCGCACTTCGCACAATCATGCAAGGATTTTCTTTCTTTTTGTGATAAAACAGACAACCATACTTGTCATGCATGTCGTCTCAGCAAGCATGTTCATCTTCTATTTAGTTCGTTTTCCACAGTTGCATATTTTCTGTTTCAGTCAATTCATACTGATGTATGGACCTCACCTATTCCAAGTAATTCCAGTTATCTTTATTATCTTGTGATATTGGATGATTATTCCTATTTTGTGTGGACCTTTCCTCTCCGTCAAAAATCTGATGTTCCATCTACACTCACCATATTTTTTCTTACGTGTCTACACAGTTCGGGAGGTCCGTTCATGCTTTGCAAACTGACAATGGAAAGGAGTTTGACGACCTTAGCATCCACACTCTTCTTGCATCCCATGGCATCATCTTTCGGCTCACGTGTCCTTACACCTCGTCACAAAACAGTCGCGCCGAATGTATGCTCCGCACCCTTAATGGTTGTGTACGCACTCTCCTGTTTCATGCTCATGCTCCACCTCGCTTTTGGCCCGATGCACTCGCCACAACAACCCTTCTCATTAATATCGAGCCTTGCCGTGTTCGATGGACCTATACACCACACCAGCTTCTCTTCGGCTCGCCGCCATATTATGATGATCTTCGGTTGTTTGTGCTACGCTAGCATCGCAACCACCACTCCACATAAGCTCGCACCCCAGTCCCTGCCAACATTTTCTCGGCTACTCACCAAGCAAGAGCACTGTGGCGCTGCCGTCATCTTCGGTGGCACCTCGCCTCGCCACTGGCCGTTCCCAGGCTGGCCCTGACGCCCCATGCCGTCGTGGCCCGCATGTCGTGGCTGCTTCACCGGCTACTCTAGCCACTTCGCCGGTCCCCTTGACACCGGCCACTCCAACTGCTTCTTCGGTCGGTCACGCCTCGACGCTGGCCACGCCGGCTAGTACTCCGACCGCGGCATGCCGGCTGCTTCTCCGGTTGCCTCGACGTCGGCCACGCTAGATGCTTCTCCCACCGCCTTGGCATTGGCTACTCTAGCCGCCTCGACGTCGATTGCTTCTCCGACTGCCTCCACGCCGGCCTCACCGACCGCTTCGATGCCGGTCTCCTCAGCTGTTGCGGCTGCCTCACTGACTTCCGCGGCTGCCTCGTTGGCCTCCTCGACCGCCTCACTGGCCAAGCTCGGCCACCACGGTTGCGAGCGGGTCGCATCCACTACCCACGCGTCCCGTTACTCGTCTCATGCGGGTGTGTGCCGTCCGAGCTCCCGCTACTCCATCGATGAGTACGTGTGTGCGGCCTCCACCTCCGCAGCCTCACCGTTGCCCACCTCCGCTCGGGCGGCTCTCCGGGATCCGTAGTGGCATGCGGCCATGCTGGAGGAGTTCGACGCCCTACAGCGCAACCGGACGTGGCAGCTTGTTCCCCGTCCACGCGGTGCCAATGTCATCTCTGGCAAGTGGGTGCTCAAGCACAAACTTTGCCCTGATGGTACATTCGAGCACTACAAAGCGCGTTGTGTGGTGCGAGGCTTTTGCTAGTGATCCGGCGTCAACTTCACGGACACCTTTACCCCGGTTGTCAAACCGGGCACGATTCGTACCACCTACACCTCGCGGTGTCTCAGGCGTGGCCGGTGGACCAGATGGATGTCTCCTACGCCTTTCTCCATGGTCATCTCGATGAACAATTGTATTGCCAGTAGCCCGCTAGTTTTGTCGATGACACATATCTGGATCATGTGTGCCTGCTTTCTCGCTCGTTATATGGGCCCAAGCAGGCACTGCGCGCCTGGTACCAGCGCATCACCGTGTTTGTTTATTAGCTCGTCTTTCGCTCCACTCGCTCCTCTGCCTTAATGTTTGTCTATCAACAGGGCCATGAGACTGCCTATGTCCTCCTCTATGTCGATGACATCATCTTGACGTCGTGCACTACTGATCTTCTTCGACGGCTCACTGATCGACTTCGCGCTGAGTTCGCCATCAAGGACTTAGGCCTGCTACACTACTTCCTCAGCATTGAGGTGGTACGGCGGGTGAACGACTTCTTTCTTCACCAGAGTTGCTTGACCGCACTGGGATGCTTAATTACAAACCCGCAACCACCCCCGTCGACACGAAGGCCAACCTCTCCGCCACCGATGGTTTGCCGGCCCTGGATGCCTCCTTCTACCGCTCGATTGTTGGTGCTTTGCAATACTTGACACTCACTCGCCCGGAGTTGCAGTACGCGGTGCAGCAGGTGTGCCTTCATATCCATTCACCTCGTGATGCTCATTGGACCGTGGTGAAACAGATTCTCCGTTACATTTGCGGCACTATGGATCTTGGCCTCTCGCTCCATGCTTCAACGGCTATGGACATCGTGGCATACTCTGATGTAGATTGGGCTGGCTGCCCAGACACATGGCATTCCACCTTCGGTTACTGTGTCTACCTTGGACCATCACTTATCTCCTGGTCATCCAAGCAGCAGCCCACAATTCCTCGGCCTAGTGCTCAGGTTGAGTATCGCACAGTGGCTAACATCGTTGCTGAATGCTCTTGGCTTCGGCAGCTTCTCTTCGAGCGCTCTTGTCCTATTAACAAGGCCACTGTGGTGTATCGTGACAACATCTCCGCCTGATACGTCTATTTTGCATCATGTTTTCTTACTGTTATTTATAATGTTTTTATCCATAATAATGCTTTTTGGAGTAATTCTAATGCCTTTTCTCTCATAATTTGCAAGGAACACACCAAGAGGGAGAATTCCGGCAGCTGGAAACCTGGACCTGGAAAAGCTACGTCAGGCCACCTATTCTGCACAACTCCAAATGAGCTAAAACTTTACAGAGATTTTTTATGGATTATTTGAGAAATACTAGAGCCAATAAACACCAGAGGGGGGCCACCAGGTGGCCACAACCCACCTGGGCACGCTAGGCCCCCCAGGCGCGCCCTGGTGGGTTGTGGCCTCCTCGGCCCACCTCCGGTGCCCACCTTCTGCTATATAAGTCATTTTGACCTAGAAAAAAAAATAAGAGAAGGACTTTCGGGACGACGCGCCGCCGCCTCAAGGTGGAACTTAGGCAGGAGCACTTTTGCCCTCCGGCGGAGTGATTCCGCCGGGGGAACTTCCCTCCCGGAGGGGGAAATCATCGTCATCATCATCACCAACAACTCTCGCATCTTGGGGAGGGCAATCTCCATCAACATCTTCAACAACACCATCTCCTCTCAAACCCTAGTTCATCTCCTGTGTTCAATCTTGTTACCGAAACTATAGATTGGTACTTATGGGTGACTAGTAGTGTTGATTACATCTTGTAGTTGATTACTATATGGTTTATTTGGTGGAAGATTATATGTTCAGATCCATTATGCTATTTAATACTCCTCTGATCATGAACATGTTTATCATTTGTTAGTAGTTACTTTTGTTCTTGAGGTCACGGGAGAAATCATGTTGCAAGTAATCATGTGAACTTGATATGTGTTTGATATTTTGATAGTATGTATGTTGTTATTCCCTTAGTGGTGTCATGTGAACGTCGACTACATGACACTTCACCATATTTGGGAATAAGGGAATGCATTGTGGAGTAGCAATTAGATGGTGGGTTGCGAGAGTGACAGAAGCTTAAACCCCAGTTTATGCGCTATTTCGTAAGGGACCGATTGGATCCAAAAGTTTAATGCTATGGTTAGAATTTATTCTTAATACTTTTCTCGTAGTTGCGGATGCTTGCGGGAGGGTTAATCATAAGTAGGAGGTTTGTTCACGTAAGAACAACACCTAAGCACCGGTCCACGCATATATCAAATTATCAAAGTAGCGAACACAAATCAAACCAACATGATGAAAGTGACTAGATGAAATTTCCGTGTACCCCCAAGAACGCTTTGCTTATCATAAGAGACCGTTTTGGCCTGTCCTTTGCCTCAAAAGGATTGGGCTACCTTGCTGCACTTTTGTTACTATTATTGTTACTTGCTCGTTACAAACTATCTTGCTATCAAACTACTCTGCTACTTACAATTTTAGCACTTGCAGACAATACCTTACCGGAAACTACTTGTCATTTCCTTCTGCTCCTCGTTGGGTTCGACACTCTTACTTATCGAAAAGAGCTACAATTGATCCCCTATACTTGTGGGTCATCAAGGCTATTTTCTGGTGCCGTTGCCGGGGAGTGAAGCGCCTTTGGTAAGGAAACATTTATATAGTGTGCTAAAATTTATTGTCACTTGTTACTATGGGAAATAATCCTTTAAGGAGTTTGTTCGGGGTATCTTCACCTCGCCCGAAACCAAAATTAGCTACCCCTGAACCTACTGCACCTACTGAAAATATTGAATATGAAATTCCTTCGGGCATGATAGAACAACTGCTAGCTAATCCTTATGCAGGAGATGGAACCGAACATCCTGATATGCACTTAATATATGTGGAACAAATTTGTGGATTGTTTAAGCTTGCAGGTTTACCCAGGGATGAAGTGATGAAAAAGGTTCTCCCTTTATCTTTGAAGGGAAAAGCATTGGCATGGTATAGGCTATGTGATGATATTGGATCATGGAATTGGAATCGTTTGAAATTGAAGTTCCACCAAAAAATTTATCCTATGCATCTAGTTCATCGTGATCGGAATTATATATATATATATAAATTTTGGCCTCGTGAAGGAGAAAGTATCGCTCTAGCTTGGGGGAGGCTTAAGTCAATGTTATATTCATGCCCCAACCATGAGCTCTCAAGGGAAATTATTATCCAAAAAATTTATGCTCGGCTTTCTCGTAATGATCAAACCATGCTTGATACTTCTTGTCTTGGTTCATTTATGAAGAAGACTATTGAATTCCGATGGGATCTTTTGGAAAGAATTAAACGCAACTCTGAAGATTGGGAACTCGACAAAGGTAAAGAGTCAGGTATCAAACTTAAGTATGATTGTGTTAAATCTTTTATGGATACCGATGCTTTTCAAAAGTTTAGCACTAAATATGGACTTGAATCTGAGATAGTAGCCTACTTTTGTGAATCATTTGCTACTCATGTTGAACTCCCTAAGGAGAAGTGGTTTAAATATCACCCACCTATGAAAGAAGAAATTAAAGAACCAGTACCAGTTAAAGAACAGACTATACTTTATAATGTTGATCCAGTTGTTCCTTCTGCTTATATTGACAAACCACCTTTCCCTGTTAGGATTAAGGAACATGCTAAAGTTTCAACTGTAGTTAACAAAAGCTATATTAGAACACCTAAACCTCATGAACATGTTGGGCCCAATAGAGGCCCATTCTAATGAAAAGGTTGGCCCAGCTAAAGGCCTACCATGTTTTTTCAGACACTAGTGGGCTGGCCCGTTAACAGCCTATCATGTTTTGGGTCAAATTGAGGCCCATATCAGATCAGGCCCGTTCAAAGCCTGCCGAGTTTTGCGCCAAATTACGGCCCATATCAGATCAGGCCCGTTAATAGGCCACTGTACCTTTGGGCCCATTCTAAGACATGTTTGTATTTCAGCCTGTTAAATGCCCATTTACCAGTTCGGCCCGATAATAGTTTCGGCCTGTTAGCGGCCCGTGGAGTATCTGGGACGTTGTCGTCCCGGTTTAACTTTAGGCCATTTAACGGCCCATGCAGAAACTGGGCTATTTCTTGTCTGAAGTAACTTTAGGTCTCTTAATGGCCCGTAGTCTTCGTGGATAAATTTCAGCCCAACTGGTCTATCGGCCTGTTAATGGCCCGTGTAATAGTTGGGCCTAATTACAGCCCGCGTTGAATCCGGCCTGCTTACAGCCCATCTGATAATGGCCCGTGACACTTTTGGGCCTATGGCCCGCGTGGATACCGGCCTGCTTAAAGCACATAATTTTATTGGGCCAAACAGGCCCGAGATATATTTTGGCTTGTTAACTGCTCGTCCTATTTGGGCCCAACATGGGCCTTAGGCAGTTTTGGCCTGTATTAGCCCGTGATTTTTTTGGCTCAATGCTAGCCCAATCCAGGTTTTAGCCTGTTAAAAGCCCATGGTATTCTCTGGCCCAGCTGGCCAGAACTTTACTCGGCCTGTTAAAGGCGGGAAACTACTATAGGTTTAGACCTGCTAATGGCCCAAGATGATTATAGGCCCACGTTCTGGCCCATATGAATAACGGGCCGACCTGAAGACCGACAACACCGAGATCCACTGAACCTTCCGGCCTAAATTATAGCATACCGACCAAAGAATAAACCTAGACTATACAATAAAGAAATTACGATATATTACATCCACTGGGAATCAAAGTTCGCTACCGGTGATAATAAAGCGCAACATGACCGCGGATTATATACACTGGGCATCAAAGGTCGCCACCAGTGCATATAAACGCGCCGACAAAAGAATATACAAAACTGAGAGCACTTCAGAAGGCACTAGGCCTAGCAAGGTCGGGCCTCGCAAGCAACCGAACAAGCTGATGAGACCTCAGTTGTGTCAATGATAGATGCTTCATCCCTAGTTGTATGGCACCATAATGCACACGGCAGTCCCCTGACATCTTCAATATATCTTTGACTTCAAGTCGGAGCTGAGCTGAAGCAAGCCTTTCTGCTTTAAGTTGAGACTGAAGAAGTCGAACTGATTGAGGCAGCGACTGCACAGAGGTTGTCTCACACCTGCTGGTGAGTAGCTTCAACTCACCGTCTTCATCAAGATAGGACCTTGGGTCATATCGCTGTCCTCAAGATGGTTTGGCTCACTATCTTCCCTAAAGTTCTGCCTGGCATAAGAGATACGACTCTCAAAGAGAAATAAGGAGACACGTAACAGGTTTCACAATTATATAAGCAAATAAATGGATCTATTCTGCATAAGGAGCATGTTTTTAGAACTACAATTTAAAACTGGTAGTTGTTGCAAACATCCAATCAGATGTAAACAACAAAGTAAACAGCAGCGGAGGAAATGATGTCTATCCAAATCTATACTAGAACAAAGTTTGAATGCTTGAGAAGGATGAACTTACATTACATGTTAACACGGGCTGGACAAAGCCCTTCTCCATGCTGATGGAAGGACAATTCAATAAATTCCCGAAAGAAAATTCTTTATAAGCGTTGCCATTATTCTACATTTTGCAAAGAGTAAATATAGATCAAATAATATTGGAAGAAACAGAGGATAATGAAGCTCAGGTGCAGACTGATGATACATAATCAAATAGCAATTAATCAAGTACATTGTTACAAGGCAAAAGGTACTGACAAGAGGAATGCAGACATCAACGTGTGAAGTGACATTGGCATTATTCAACATTTTGGTAAGAGTAAATGTATATATGATAATTTGGAGAAAGTGGAGGGCAGGGCAGATAAGATGCAGAGTAATGCTAGACAATCAACTATCTCGCGATGTAAGTACAGTAATACCGCCACCGCCCATTATTACTTGTCGCTCAAATGGATCCATATAGCACTATTAAGTTCTAAATACATCCAATTGATCAACAATTAATTCGATACAAAGGGAGTACATGACAACAGGTACTTACATGAGCAATCCAAAACTTCATAACATTGTGTTAATTCAACATTAATCTAAGAGTACATATAGATCTTATAATTTCAAGCAAAGGGAGGATAAAGAAGCAAACATTTACAATGATGCTACATAATCAAACAACAATGAGTGTAAGTATGCTGACAAAGGGCAAGAGGTACTGACAAGAGCAATGCAGAGCCCAGTATTGTCGTGAGATCCTATGATCCTTTGAGCAAGGATATTCATGTGAAATTAGTTTTCATACAAGAGAGAAGGTAAGGCACATACAGAAATTTAGGAGTTCAAATTTTGAATTGATATCATAGACAGTACCTGACGCTGGGCTCTCGGCAGTTCTAATAGGGGTTTTGCCACTGGAGTAGTGGTAAAGTGTGGTATAGTTGGGCCTGTGTTTTCTGTGGCTGCTGATCTATCTAATTTAACATGTATCACTACCTTTTCCAAATACCTAGTTTGTACTCCTTGAGGATCTGCACTCACCCTCTTCCTTTTGGACATCTATTACGAAAGAACAACATTTGACTGGAAAAACATAGTATGATGACACATGGAATAGGTACAGAAAATGGATAGGTATGGCATATACTCATATATGATGCTTAAACTAAGCAGATGGTGTAACAAAGTAGAAGTAATGCAAGAGGTCAGATGCAAAATATATGCGACCAATACAACCTTGCCAAGTTAGAGCATGCACCTTGATGGGTGAATAAGATAGGCCATCCTCCACCATGCCAAGTTTGTTAGCCAGTGGATTGTTCCACAATATTCCTCTCGTGCGCCCATTCTCATATTCATTTTGATAATGTTCAATACCTGACATGCATGAAAACATAAAAACAAGTGAGCTTATCTTTGTAATGCACAAGTGATTCTAATCCAATACTTCCTCCCTGTAAACCACTTTGTGCTATCTCTGTAATTCTTCTAAGAGGTGCCATGCATGATGTAATTTGGTGTGTGCATTAATATTATGTGGCCTACTACTGAAAATATGAGATCTCCAGAAGTGATGATACTTTGCAGATGACAGCTTCAACATATAGTAAAGAAGAACAAGTCGACCTGACCTGACAGATTCAAAATATACTAAGGGAGAATAACTCAACCTGACCAGTCGACCGCAAGAGAAGAGGATCATCTTAAAGAAGAGCAGAAGAGCAAGCAGATTGAAGATATTACAAGTCTTTCTATACAATGTCTGTTGGCCTCCCATGATGAACCAGAGCGCACAGAGAAATACTATTCCTTCTGGTCTCTCCATATGTGGCTCACATGCATTTCAAAAGTAAAGTAGGAACATTTAGCTGACCAATTAAACATCTCTCAGTTTTACTAATATCAGCATAATATCATATTTGAATTTGTACAACTAAGCTTGTTTAGCTCGATGGGTGGAGCAGTGCTATTACGACACGAACCACGTAGGCTGATCGTGGTCATCATAAAATGAGGAAACCGTAAGCATGATGAGTATAGTGTTGACCGTGGCAGTGGGATGACAGATCTGAAGCTGCAAACCGCGCAAAGCGTATTTAGCAACCGATGTTTGCTTTGAAATAACAACTAAGATTTGGTATGGACAAGAAAGTATAGTCAACAAGTGACAAAGAAATGCAATTCTGCTGTTTCTCTATATGTCGCGACATGTAGTTGGAAACTCAAGTGGGACCTTTAGCTAACCAATTAAATGTGTCTGTTAACTAATATAAGTATCATATCACAATCATATTTGAACAACTAAGCTTTGGAATTTTGAATGTTGTGTTGTTTAGCTTGAAGGGTGGAGTAATGCTAGTACGAAAGAAAGCACCTACGCAGATCATAGTAGAGTAGATAAAAGGGGAAACCCTAAGCATCAAGAGTAAAATCAAGAAAGTGGAACTAGCTGGACCAGTGGGTGGCGCACATGCTTTTCGAAACGAATATAGGAACATTAGGTGACCAATTAAACGTTCTCTGTTTTAGTAATATGAGCATCATATCAGATTCGTATTTCAACACGTAAGCTTTGGAATTATGAGTGACATGTTGTTTCGCTTGATGGGTTGAGGTCTCGAGGAGTAGTGCTAGCACGACCGGAAGCAGTGAAGCACCTACGGTGCTGGTAGTGAATATAAATGGGGGAAACCATAAGCTTTACGAGTATAGTGACCGTGCCATGGCGGATCTGAAGACTGGACAAAGCTACTTTGCAACCAATGTTTTCTTTCAACTAGCCACTACGATTTGGTACGAACAAGAAAAGTACAGTAAACAATTTACGATCTATTTTCCGGGTGAGATCAATAACTTAAGCACATATGGAAGAGTACCACCTCTCTTACGACGCCGTGTAGGCCCCTGCTGATTCGTTGAGGGTGCTGCGGGTGCGATGGCTATCGACGGCGGGGAAGAAGACTTTAGACGGGACGGCCGGGTCGGGGGATAAATCCTGTTGCCGTGGACGAGGCGGTCGTAGGAGCGGCAACGACAAGGTGGACGACGGCGCCTATGAAGCGAGACGACGCGATGAAAGGATCCTGGTCCGGTGCCGTGGATGAGAGACATCCATCTGTTGCAGTGGACGACAGGGTAGGGGTAGCGGCTCCAGCAAGGTGGAGGATGGGTGGCGGACGGAGGAGGCTGGCCGCAGTGGGGAGGTTGTCGTGCGCCGACGGTGTATGAATGGGGAAATGGAGGGGGAGATCTCAAACTTTGGGACGCGCTTTTCTGAAATGTGGGAAAGTTATGAACTTATCCCCCGTTCAAAATTTCGGACATCATGTCGGTTGGGGATAGGACGGTAATCTCGCATCTCCCAAATATTTGCCGGTAACGATTTCGAGCGAGGAGAGGGTGTTTTGCCGCCCACGGTTAGCGCCCACGGTGTATGAACGAGGCTGATAGGTAGGGCGGTTGTGTCACGTCTGAGGGAAGTTACACATATGCCCCTATTTAAAATATTAGCCTACATCGATTTCGGACGAGGAGAGTTTGTTTTGCCGCCCATCGTGGATGAATGGGGAAATGGAGGGAGAGACACATGTCTTTCGGACGATCTTGAATCAAATGTGTTTTGCCGCCCACGTTTGGCGCTCACCGTGTCTGAATGGGCTCAGAGGCCGTCATGTCATGTCTGATTGAAGTTACTAGTCTACCCCTATCGACAATAGTGTAAATCCGGTCGATAAGGATGTCAAGTGTCAGGGGTAGACAGTAATTTCCATCTCGCAAACACTTGCTTCAGGCAGCTCACAAATGATATGGGTGTTTAGCCGCTTCGTTCAAAACTTGGGAGAATTAGCATCCACATTTGCCCTCGGCCCTGGCAACTAAATCCAAATCCAATTTTTATTCGATTACGAATATCCACAGATAATTCTACGTTTTGTTATTTATTTCTTCAAAACCACAACAAAGATTTATTCCACCTTTATATATGATTATGATTTAGAAATGCCATGATCTTCGAATTCAGTAGGTTGGATACACTTTGAGTCAAACAGTTATTTCATCCAATACAATATGCTCACACGAAAAACAGTTCACCTTATGTCAATCATACAAGTACTGAGGATTACCTCGCCTAAAATTTTTGGATCATTACAACTCATGGACAACATAGGGGGTCTTACAACATAATCTATTCAGAGACATGACACAACATGCAAGTACAATAATCTAATGACAATTTCAACTGGTATCTAAAGAAGAACTGGGATTACCCTGGGCTTCAGATAGCAGAAGCAGCAGGACCTCCTCCGTCTTCAAATGCAACATTCTTACTTCCTCCAATTCTTGGGTTGCTTGCATAATGCGTGTAGCTAATTGCATGATTTCCAGCTTCAAGATCGAGATAACCTCATTCATGGCAGCCACACCATCTCTTTCTGCCTCTAGTAGAGCCTCAAGAACTATAATATCTGTGCTCAGACTGCTCTCCGGCGGTGTTGCCTCTAAACTGTTACCATCTGGTAACATGGATGGCGCACTGCTTCCACAAATAGATTCTGGGGTTGTACATTGTGAACGACATCCTAAAAGGTTTCAGCTGGACATAAGTAAGAGATGGTTATCGCATGATCCAGGCAGTAAGCTTACATGGTAAACGACATACGAATTATTGCCGAGCATGGCAAGCTATATTTAAATGGTTCGAAGCAGCATCGGCCGAAAAGAAATTAAAATGGTAAGATGAAACTAGGGATGTAAGTGGCAAATAAACGATATCCGCCAGTCCCATCTAGTTAGTTTTTGCTAGCTCCCTAGTTCATTTTCCTCAAAAAACAAAAACTTTTTTGAACTATCATACCACTAGTGGACTTTAATCGAGATTAAACGGGACCCAGTTGACATCCCTAGTTGAAAGGGAGTGTACCACCGCTATGTTTAAGTTGCCAAGGCATCTAAGCAGTTTAAATAATCTGAGAAAGCACTTAACAGTGTGGTCTCATATAAACTACGAAGACAATCTTGTGATGAAGTTCAGAGGAAAAGTTAAGGACTCAAATGAACTAGGCATGCATTTCTTTACGATAGTACAACATGCACTGCTGACATATTGGGCAACTCAGGTATAGTGTAACAAGTAACAAACAAGCATTCGAATCAAGCAATACAACAAAGTAGACAACTGAACTATTTGTAATTCTGTAGGATTATAGGTTGAGGGCACAAGCCAAGAAAGCAGCCCATACGCATTACATTTCACATGTACTAAGACACACTGGCTTACCATATGTTGCTATGAAGCCTCACTGCTGTTGCAATGTTCGTTGAAGATATCGTCAGCATCCCGTGGTTGCAAATCTAGTTGTTGTAGTTTATTCTGCACCCTCTATTTAGGTAAAATTAATTTTAATCGCATGCACTGGTTCAAATTGATCATCAATGGTTCATCTAAACTAATGAAAGAAGGGTGTGTGCATACACGGCAATATATCTGCTTCCCTCTATTTTTATGCTTGTTCGAGGTGCTAGCCCCAAAAGAACAAATATTTTTCTTGATGGGGTTGGCAGCTCCATAATTAATAGAAGCATCAAATTAGTCATGCAACTTGGGAAGATCAAGAACACACAAAAAAGTAATGAACAGAGGCTCAGAGCAGTGATGTAATAGCTATCATCAGAAAATGTAGGGTAAAATGAACAAAAAGCAGTGGAACCACATGCTAGTTTGCTTATGTGTAATTAAGCATAGAGAACATGAAGCAGTCTGATGGAACCAACAGGTGGCATCAGAACAACACCATTATCATAAATATAGCATGCAAGAAGTAAAATAGTAGGCAGTGATATCTAGGAAGTACAGTAATACTTAGGACAAAACTAAAGCATGTTAACTATATGTGCACTGGTATGTAATTTAGCACATGTAACATGTTCACTGCCAAAAGTATGGCCCTACAGGGGCAAGCAGAATAACACGTCTCATAAAAAATTGAATGATGTCCTGAAGAAATTCAAAGGTGTGGTGCTTATGCTAAGAAAGTGAACGTAGGCGCCGGCCGTTGGATAATAGTACCTGATTCTCGGCGGCGTATGGGTATCGTTGTCATACTTGATAGCTAAGGATCGTCGATGGTTCTCATGTTGCGGTTGAGTTTGGGCCGGCTGTCACCGTAGCTCAAGCGGCTCTGGTGCTTCGGTTGCGGCGCCCGTCGACATGCAAGAAAGCTCATCTGTGGTAAGTGAACAGTTGCACGATCAAGAAGAGAAAAAACTAAGGACTACAAATTGAAATAGCCCGATGAGGCTGCAGCGTTAGTAAAGCAGGGCCGATGGAGTTGAATATGGCATCCGTGGAGCGGGTCTAATTTAGTGGACGAAGGCTTTGGCGGGCGCGGTGTACAATGCTCTCGGTGAGGCGGATCTGTTGCGGCGGAGGAGGGCTTGTATGAAGGGCCAGCGATGGGGCGGACGAGGGAGTTAGTAAAGGGCCTACACTGTGGTGGACGAGGGCGCCGGTTAAGCAGATCTGCGGTGGACCATGATGGCGGTCAAGGAGATCTGGATCAGTGGACAAGCCTGTCGCTAAAGCGGCTCTGGTGAAGTGGTGAGTTGGCAGTTGGGGTTCCAAGGTGCGGAAGGTAGATCCGGCGGGGTGTGAGGACCACCGCTGCGGCGGAGGACTAGATTCCACGGCTTTCCGTGGTTGGAGGGGGGTCGGGGAGGGGAAGGGGAGGGGCTCTGGGGAAGAATGTTGGGGGCAAAGAGGGGAAAACAATGGAGTTACCAAAGCAGCCCATTTCTGTTCATGTGGCAGGGGTAAAACAGGAATATCGCAGGGCTAAACTTTTGGGCGCGAGATATTTCGATGTGAGCGGGAAGTTTCAAAGCTTTTGGCGCCTGAAATTATAAGTGTTCTGCTATTGTACGGCCGACTATGATATCATGGCCGAGAATTTATTTGCTTTGCACGCAAAAAAAGTGCAAGTTTTGAAAATCAATGTCTCCAACTCGAAACTTAGATTGTCCATTCAATTCAAATATGGATCATTGAGCTAGTACAAGCAAATACTATCATACGGTCCAATTCAAATGAAATTCCAAATGTGTTTATCCTAAATATGATGACAAAAGCAAAAAAGTGTATGTGTATGAATAAAGTGGATGATTATAAAGTTTGAACATGCTCGTATGTGTATATCTCTAGGTTTGATATATGAATTTGAAATCACGAAATCCCGGCTTAAAAATGTACCTCCATTTAAATGAATTACAAAAGCTAATGATGGAGTTGAATTCCAAAATTCCAATCTTAGGTTTGTAATTCTGGTACATCAAGGTATATCACACATGTTCAAAAGTATCGTTATCTCATAGTCCAAACTGTGAAACAAATTGATGAACCATGAGGGCACACACTATTGACCATATATATCTCAATTACGCTAAAGTCCCTCAAATATAGACACCTCACTCTTTATCTGAAGCCACCCCCACACACAAGTCGTTCTCTCCCCCGGACACGAACACACGAGCACATTAACACCCCCCTATCTTCTAAAGTCCGGACCCCAATATAGGTATCTATCACTTTGTCTCTCGAGAATGCACACATCTCTTCTCCCACTCTCTAGGTCTCCCGACATCTCTCTTTGCCAAGCACACACACTATGTAGAGTGTATCTTTCCCATACACACAAAACGTCGCCCCAAACGTCTATCTCCCTAGTTATGTGGTTCTTGCACACTCACCCCACACACCACCCCACTGCAAACAAGCACACTTTGTCTCCTTGTGCACCACTCTCCTCTTTCTATCTCTCCCACATGCGGACCCGCCCCACCTCCTTCCATGTATACATATATGCCGCTCTTTCCATAGCTCCCTAATGTATCATCGTTCTCAATCTCGCACGTTGTTCTCTACACCGTCTATTCTAGATCTCTCATAAAGTCCCTATCACACACACGATGACTCGCTTCCCTTGCGTCGTCGTACATAGGCCAATTTCGAACAACATCAACATTGTCTCCCTATCGATACGCCATTTATGGACACAAACGACCCCTCTCCCCCCTCTCTTCCTCTCTCTCCGTTGCTCTCTCTCTCTCTCACACACACACCCCTCTCCCACACACACTCGATGTCTCTTCCAAATAGTCTGCTCCCCGGCCGCACCCATGCTATCCCGCTACTACACATGCCTTTGTATCTCTGTGACACACATGTCACACCATTCCCCCTTCCCTTATACTAGGTTTACATCATTAGTGGTATCTCTACTCCACATACACACACTCCCTCTCACACACAAACACGCACACAAACACACACAGACACGCACAAACACCCATTTATCTGGATCCTCATCTCTCCCCATGTCCACATGTTTATCTCACACACTCACTCTCTGATTATGTCTATGTGTCTCCATGTTACACAACACAAAGCCCCATGTACATGTCTCTCTCTATCCTCCACACACATAGACACAAAGAATCTCTTATCATTGCCTCAGTCTCTAGACATATCACACACGCTCTCTCTCTCTCACATGCCCAACAAGGGTTTCCCCGTGAATAGCTTACCGTCTATTCATCAACACTCATGGTAGTACGGCGAACACGAGACGTGAAAAAGAATAAATCTACATGCGCGTAGACCACCTAGTATGACTACTAGGACTAGAGCAAGCCGAAAACGCGCCGCCGTCACCCCCTCCTTATCGGTGACGGGAAAAGCTTTGTTTTACATAGTCGAGAAGTCATTGTGCTAAGGCCCCACATGCCGAGGCATTGAATAGAATGTAGATCCTAGTTTACGGAAACAAGTATCCATAATACGTTTGTGTCTCCATACTTATATTTCTTCTCTTATAAAAAATCGAGTTGGTGATGATGGTACGTGTGCCATCTTACAATATAGACCGTCTGATCTATATCTGACGGATGGAAATTAAACTAAAAGATACCCACACCTCTCTCCACACTTGCAGACAAGGCCTTACCTCGTTCATCCTTATCTCCAACAACCTCATTGTTGAGCAATTAAAAAAGGAAGCCATTGGAACAAACTGGCCTGGTGGCCGCTGCCGGCGTCGTCCATCCCCATGCCTCCGCTCAGTCCGACCACCAATCACCACCACACCCCACTCCTCTTCACCTTATCTCCTATTTCTCGAGATATCATTAGTTTTTACACATGGGATTACTCGCGCATGTGTAAATCACAACAAGTGTTTTATAAAAAATGCATCTTGATGTTTCGTGCAATGCACGAACATCTTGCTGGTACTCCTATAGAAGACTAAGCTGGTGATGATGGTGTGTCTGCCATCCTTCATTTCTAACCATTAGATCTACATCTAATGACTGCGGGGTAAGTTGTTGCCTTTTCTCACCAACATCCCACTTCTCTACCAATTTGCATAAAAATCCATAATTAGTATCTTAAAACCAACCACATCCCTCCCTCACCTCACCAAAACAGCCCAAGGAATATATTCTGATTGAAACATAATATATCTCTAGTGATATATGTATATCAAAATCAGAGTGTTTTGTATCAAGTTTGTGAATAATTATTATTCTAATTATGATCCGTTGCAACGCACGTGAACATTGCTAGTATTTCCAACCATGCAAAAATGCTAGTATTTCTATAGTTTCGAGTTTTCCATCAAGATATTAGTCACTCATGGTTGATATTTACTTTCAATCACGTACACATATGCACCATGTAACTAGCCTTGCTTATTGGCTTCCAAAGCTTAACTTTCACTCCTACTTACAATATGTGGAGTATTTAACAAAAAACTACCACTTTCAACCAGCCCTAGGAAGAAACTATTGTACAAAAAAATAGCAAAAACATACCCAAAATTTCTTAATCCACGCCAAAAGCTACTACCTAGTGCCGATTATGCTCGTTTAAACCCGTTTATGACAGGGTTGTCCCACACGTCCGTGCTGACGAGGCAACTTAAACCAACACATTTTGTTTGACCGTTGACACAAGGGACCCACATCTGACCTTCTATCCTGTTATTCCCCCTCAAATCATTATTTTTCCTGAACACTACTTCAAACAGTACTGATGCGTGTTCGTCGATGGCACCGGTGATGAGTGAGTTGGCTGCCGCTCCGCCGGACGGGCCGGATGCCACACGGGTTGGCAGGCTGGCCCAAGCGTGACTCACAAGCGAGAAAGCCGCCATGCTGGCCTTCGCTCGAGCCAGATGGCTGGCCTTAGCGCGGCGTGCGCGAGCAAGCCGCCATGCCAATCTAGCTAGCAAACCTTGCAGATGTAACGCCCCGGATATAACTTTCCCAATTTGTACTCCAACTCTTGCCGTTTCCGGCGTTAAGTTATATTTATTTTTCTCGGGTTCGGGTCTTTGTCTTCGTGTGTTGTTGTCTTTGTCATGCATCTCATATCATGTCATCATGTGCATTGCATTTGCATACGTGTTCATCTCATGCATTTGAGCTTTTTCTCCGTTGTCCGTTTTGCATTCCGGCACTTCGTTCTCCTCCGGTGGTCGTTTCTACCTTTCTTTCATGTGTGGGGATTAAACATTTCCGGATTGGACCGAGACTTGCCAAGCGGCCTTGGTTTACTACCGGTAGACCGCCTGTCAAGTTTCGTACCATTTGGACTTCGTTTGATACTCCAACGGTTAACCGAGGGACCGAAAAGGCCTCGTGTGTGTTGCAGCCCAACAACCCTCCAATTTGGCCCAAAACCCACCAAACTCTGCTCCATCTCCTAGAGCGTTCGATCACGATCGCGTGGCCGAAAACCGCACCTCATTTGGACTCTCCTAGCTCCACTTATGCCTAGAAATAGCCCCCCCGTTTTCGGATCTCTCTCCCTCTCCGAAACCCTAAAAAAAGTAGATCTCGCGCGCCGGACGTGTTCGACCCGCGCCGGACAACGTCCGCTGGCCGCCACCGCCAATCCGCCGCCGCCACCTCGCCGCCGCGGCGGCCCGGGAGGCCCAAACCGGGCCTCCACGAGCCCGAGCCGCCCCCGCGCCTCCCGGCCTCCTCTCGCCGCCGCCTCCCTCGGCTCAGGCGGGCGCCGCCGTCGCGGGCCGCCCCGCCACCGCTCCGCCTCGAGCCGGCCGAGCTCCGCCGCCCCTCCTCACCGCCTCGCGCCGCTGCCTCCGCCCCCGGCCTCTCCGTCCTCGGATCCGGTCTCCGGCGACCTCAACCCTGGCGGTGAACAGTGTTTTCCGGCGATCCTCGGAATCCGTGCCGATCCAGATCTAAGATCTGAAATTTGACGGTTGACTTTTCCCTCCGAACCCTACTTTTTTATGCAATCTTTGACCTGTGATATCTCCGCATCCGTAGCTCCGATTTGGGCATATAGTATATCATAATGTTCGTTCCAATGAGTACATCATTTCATTCCATTGCATCATTTTCATTTGAGTTCATCTTGATGCCCGAAATGCTGCTAGAAGTAGGCTTCGTGAGTTAATTGTCAGATCCGCTAGTTCATCTTAGACTTTTGTCATTTTTGCCATGATTATTGTGTGCATGATATGCCTGTGAGTCCTTCATATGTTTTGTTAAGCATCTTGTTATCTTTCCAGAGGTGCAACCCATGCATTTTTAGGATGTGTGTGGTGACTTGTGCAAGCTTGCAAAGTGAGGCACCCGGTAAATCTGTTTTCAGGGACTTAGTAGTTTTCACTAAGTCTGGGATTATTTAGTTCACGATGCCATATATTCATGCTATTTCCTAGTGATACGTGCCTCTTTTGAGGATGATCAGTAAGGGAGTTTTGTTAACCTTATAGTGCTCTATCCATCCATGTCTTTGTTTGCAATTATGGAGCACCCTATCTTGAGTCAATCGAGCTCTACTTTTGCTTCGTTGCGAATCTGGGCAGATCGTCAACTTGTTTGCGATTTTGCCGATATTATTGTCGTTGATCCGTGCATGCTATGCCATTGTTCTTGCCATGTATAGCTTGAATTTTGTGCCTTCTTAAGGGATGTATGCTTTTCTTGCCATGACTTGCACCGTGGTGAGTGCATTGAGCTCGTAAACATGCCTTCGTGAGTTATGTTTCAGCATGTCCCAGTTTTCACTAAGTATGAAAACTGATTATGTTTTTGCTATGTTCGTGTGCTTGTTAGTATATTTTGTGATCCCTTTTGGCTCAAGGTCACTAAGGGACTTTTGTTAAGCTTGTTGAGTAGCTCCATTCCATGTCTTTATTTGTCATGTTCAGATCCTGTAGCATGTTGTTTTGTTGCTCTGAAGAGGGCTATATGATCTGAAATTCCAGACAAGTGTTAATTTCACTATGTCTGAGATCTGTTTGTCATTTGCGTTTTTGCCATGCTTGTTTGAACCTGTTAATGAATGATTTGGCCGTAGCTCAGTGCTAGGCTTTTGTTAAGCATCTTGTGTGCATCCCTGCCATGTATTTTGTTGTCATGTTTGGGTGCTGTAGCATGTTCATCTCATTACATTTAGATGCCTACTTGCTGCAAATCGCAGACCGGTGTCATTTTTGAAACGCTTGCCATTTCCAAACCGTAACTCCGATTCCGGCGTTCTTTATATCGTTTTCAAGTGATTTCATCTCATCTTTCCAGTGGCACACTTGGTTTTCCAAGTTGAGGCCAGGTTCATGTATTTCCTGTCATGTCTTGCATTTTGCATCCCGCATCGCATCCCGCATAGCATATCATTTTTGCATCATGTTGTTTGAGTTTGCACGTGGTTGATTGCATCCTTGTTGCTTGTTTGTCTTGTTTGGGTAGAGCCGGGAGACGAGTTCGCTAACGAGGAGCCCGTTGAGTTTGCTTTTAAGGATCCAGTCAACTCTGACAACTGTGCAGGCAAGATGATCATACCCTCGAAATCACTACTATCTTTGCTATGCTTGTTTGCTCTCTCTTTTGCTATGCCATTGCTACGATGCCTACCACTTGCTTTAAAGCCTCCTAAATTGCCATGTCAAACCTCTAACCCACCATTGTCCTAGCAAACCGTTGATTGGCTATGCTACCGCTTTGCTCAGCCCCTCTTATAGCGTTGCTAGTTGCAGGTGAAGATTGGAGACCGTTCCTTGTTGGAACATCTTTTATTTACTTGTTGGGATATCATTATATTATCTTGCTATCTTAATGCATCTATATACTTGGTAAAGGGTGGAAGGCTCGGCCTCTCGCCTAGTGTTTTGTTCCACTCTTGCCGCCCTAGTTTCCGTCATATCGGTGTTATGTTCCCGGATTTTGCGTTCCTTACGCGGTTGGGTTATAATGGGAACCCCTTGATGTTTCGCCTTGATTAAAGCTTTTCCAGCAATGCCCAACATTGGTCTTACCATTTTCCACCTAGCCTTTTCTTTCCCTTGGGTTCTGCAGACTCAAGGGTCATCTTATTTTACCCCCCCGGGCCAGTGCTCCTCTGAGTGTTGGTCCACCTGTCAGCTACCGGTGGCCACCAGGGGCAACTCTGGGCTGGCCTACCCGTACCTAGGACAATCTGAGTGTGCCTTGAGAAAGAGATATGTGCAGCTCCTATCGGGATTTGTCGGCACATTCGGGCGGTGTTGCTGGTCTTGTTTTAACCTGTCGAAGTGTCTTGAATTACCGAGATACCGAGCCTGATCGGAACGTCTTGGGAGGAGGTCTATTCCTTCGTTGGCCATGAGAGCTTGTCATGGGCTAAGTTGGGACTCCCCTGCAGGGATTGAACTTTCGAAAGCCATGCCCGCGGTTATGGGCAGATGGGAATTTGTTAATGTCCGGTTCTAGATAACTTGAACCTTAATTTAATTAAAATGAATCAACCGAGTGTGTTACCGTGATGGCCTCTTCTCGGCGGAGTCCGCGAAGTGGACACAGTGTTGGAGTAATGTTTGCGCAGGTTGTTCTCTAGCTTCTCGCTCGTGCTTTGCCTCCTCTTCCCGCTCTCTTTTGCGAATAAGTTAGCCACCATACTTGCTAGTCGCTTGCTGCAGCTCCACTCATATTTTACCTTGCCTTACCTATAAGCTTGAATAGTCTTGATCGCGAGGGTGCGAGATTGCTGAGTCCCTGTGGCTCACAGATTACTATTACACCAGATGCAGGGCCTGATGATTCCACTCCAGGAGACGCGTATGAGCTCAAGTGGGAGTTCGACGAAGACTCTCAATGATACTACGTTTCCTTTCCCGATGATCAGTAGTGGTGCCCAGTTGGGGGTGATTGGGACCGTGTCGCATGTTGGGTTCTCTTTTATTTTGGCGCCGTAGTCGGGCCATGAGTGTTTGGATGATGTAATGTTATTTATGTAATTGATTGACGTGGCGAGTGTAAGCCAACTATGTTATCTCCCTTTTATTATCATATTACATGGGATGTTGTGAAGATTGCCTAACTTGCGACATATGCCTTCAATGCGATTATGTCTCTAAGTCGTGCCTCGACACGTGGGAGCTATAGTCGCATCGAGGGTGTTACAAGTTGGTAATCAGAGCCTTCCCCGACCTTAGGAGCCCCATTGCTTGATCGTTTTTAGCGGCCGAGTTGTGTCTAGAAAAATGTTTTGAGTATTTAGGAATTATATATCAGAGAGTTTAGGAATTCTTTTTACTTCCCAGTCTCCTCATCGCTCTGGTAAGGCATCCTAACGTAGAGTTTTGATTCTTCTCTTCTCAATTTCACTAATTTTTTTAGGATCACGCGGGTATCTTGGAATCGTTCCGATGGTTTTATGATGAGAACATTGTCTTGGTGCCTCCTGTCAGGGGTTTAGTGGAAGTGTCCCGGGGAGTTGAGCTCTGAGGTGTTGTCATCATAATTTTATCGTTGCAGTTCTGGAATACCTGAGTCTAGTATGCCGACATCGAAAATCTCTTTTATGCAGTTCGTTGGTGAGATAACCTCGACGCCACCCAGTACTGGGGTGGGAGTTCGGGAGTATCGCCATAACTTGTATAACGGATGCTTTTCGAAGGTTGAGGTAGATGGTTTCTGAAGGTTTCTTGGTTATGTGTTGAAGGATGGATACAGCTGGATGTAGGATTTGCTAGTTTGGGTGAGATATTATGCTTCCCCTGTATCCCCAACACCTGATTGCATAACCGGAAAGGTTCGGGAGTTTCATAGGTGGGAATTCTCGTAGCTCTAGTTCTTCTTCCACGGATATTGGTTTGAGATTGGGATTTCTTACCGATTATTCGTTCTTGATCCGTACCTTGTTGATTTATTTCTCTACCTTAATTCTACGTGGCTTCTCAATTTATGGATATGTGACCATTTCAAGAGGAATGCATTCATTCATTTTGTTCGGATGTGAAGACTATATGTTGCAATTTTCATCCCGTTGGATTCAGCTTCAATATTTATCTGTCAATGTGCTAATGGTGGTCAACCTCTTTAGGATGGCTCCTCCAACGCGCACGACTCCGAATCCTGATCCGCCACCACCTCCACCTCCTCCAGAGGCATGGCAAGCTGTGATGGCCGCAACCAATGCAAACACACAGCTGATCATGCAAATTCTTCAAGAGCGCAATCAAGGCAGTCAAGGGAATCAAGGCAGCAATCAGAGTCACTTTGCTACACTCAACCAGTTCCTTGCTAACGGGCCAAAGACTTTCAGCAATTGTGTTGAGGCAACCGATGCTGACGATTGGCTTGTGGATCTGTGCAAGCATTTCGAGTGCAGTAACGTCAGGCCTGAGGACTTTGTCAAGTTCGCTTCCTTCCAACTCAAAGATCAAGCTGCAGAATGGTTCCAGCAGTACAAGGACTCCAGAGGTGGACGTGTTATCACTTGGGATGATTTCCGTCGAGATTTTCGAGCTCATCATATTCCGCAGAGTGTGGTTGAAAGCAAGCGTGAGGAATTCCGCAATCTGAAGCAAGGCTCTTTGTCTGTCTATGACTACAACAAGTTGTTCCAGAAGCTTGCCCGCTTTGCCAAGCAAGACGTGCCTGATGAGAAGAGCATGATATACCAGTTCAGGGGTGGTCTCAGAGAAGATATCCAGCTCGCTCTTGTTCTCTTTGAGCCCTTGCGATACGATGAGTTCTACAACATGGCATTGAAGCAAGAGGCTGCTCAGTTGAGGTGTGATGCTTCCAAGAAGCGAGTCAGAGATGTTACTCCTTCTTCCTCTACTCAAGTGGCCAAGAAGCAGAAGTTTTGGCTTCCTCCTCCTCCGTTCCGTCAGCCGTATCAGTAGAAGAGCAAAGGTGGCAGTGGTTCTTCCCACCCACCCAACCCTGGCTTTCAGAACAAGACTTCGTCTCAAGCTCCAAGATCGAGTGCTCTGTATCACCGTCCACTTTCAGAGGTCACGTGCAACAAGTGCCAACAGAAGGGTCACTATGCCAACAAGTGTCTCAACCAGAGGCGTCTTCCTCCTCCTCCTCCTGTCAGATCAGCAAGTACAGCTGTGGTCAAGCATAACCCCAAGCATGCCAAGGTCAATTTGATGAATGCAGCTCAGGCAGAGGACTCGTCAGATGTGATCATGGGTAACCTTCCTGTTAATGATATTCCCGCAAAAGTTCTTTTTGACACTGGTGCATCGCATTGCTTCATCTCGAGACCGTTTACAAATAGGCATGAATTGGTTTCGCAAGTTTTGCCTAGTCCTTTAGCAGTTGTTTCTCCCGGTAAGCGCATGCAGGCTAACTCCATCGTTCCGGATGTTTCTATCACTTTGGGTGACTACAAGTTCTTGGCTTATCCTATGGTTCTTGGTGACTCGGATATTGATCTTATTCTCGGGATGGATTGGCTTTCTAAGCACAAGGCTCAGCTTGATTGTGCAGCCAGGCAGATTCAATTGACTCATTCGTCTGAGGATGTAATTGTCTTTGCCGCTCGGGATAATACTATCCGTCTGTTTTCTCTCAATGAGAAGGGTGAATTGGATGCCATCTCTCAAATTCCAGTCGTTTGCGAATATCAAGACGTCTTTCCAGAAGAGCTCCCAGGAATGCCTCCGCACCGGCCAGTTGAATTCGTTATTGATCTTGAGCCTGGCATGGAACCTGTGTGCAAGCGTCCTTACAAGCTCGTACCTGAAGAGTTGAAGGAGCTGAAGAAGCAACTCGATGAGCAAGAAAGAATGGGTCTCATCCGGCCTAGTTCTTCTCCGTGGGGTTGTGGTGTTCTTTTTGTGAAGAAGAAGGATGGAACGGACCGACTTTGTGTTGATTACTGTCCAGTGAACAAGAGACCATCAAGAACAAATATCCACTTCCCAACATCAACGAGCTGTTCGAACAACTCAAAGATGCCCAAGTATTCTCCAAGCTTGATCTCCGTATGGGTTATCACCAGATTCGCATTCGTGAAGAAGATTCCCAAGACAGCATTCAGAACAAGCTTTGGTTCATATGAATACACTGTCATGTCTTTTGGCCTCGCCAACGCTCCTCCGACGTTCTCTCGCATGATGAACTTCATCTTCAATGCCTACACCAATGACTTCGTTTTGGTTTATCTCGGCGACATTCTGGTTTTCTCGAAGAACAAGGAAGATCATGCCAAGCACTTGCGTTTGGTTCTCGATAAGCTCAGAGAACATCAGTTCTACGCCAAGTTCTCCAAGTGTGAATTTTGGCTTGATGAGGTTCTTTATCTTGGTCATATCATCTCTGCCAAGGGCATTGCCGTGAATCCTGAGAAGGTGTCTGCAATTGTGAATTGGGAACCTCCTCAGAACGTGAAGCAACTCCGCAGTTTTCTCGGTCTCGCAAGCTATTGCCGAAGATTCGTTGAAAACTTTTCTAAGATCGCGAAACCTCTCTCTAATCTTCTTCAGAAGCACGTCAAGTACATTTGGTCTTCGGAGTGTGATATTGCTTTCAACACTTTGAAAGAGAAATTGATCACTGCTCCAGTTCTGACTCCGCCTGATGAATCCAAGCCGTACGAGGTCTTTTGTGATGCCTCTCTCCAAGGTCTTGGCACAGTTTTGATGCAAGAGAAGAAAGTGGTTGCTTATACATCTCGCCAGTTGAAGCCTAATGAGAAGAACTACCCCACTCATGATCTCGAGTTGGTGGCAGTTGTGCATGCTCTTTTGACTTGGAGACATCTTCTATTGGGAAGAAAAGTGGACATTTTCACTGATCACAAGAGTCTCAAGTACATCTTCACTCAGCCTAATCTCAACCTCAGGCAAACTCGATGGGGCGAGATGATTCAAGAGTATAATCCGAGTATTGAGTACACTCCAGGCAAGGCTAATGTGATTGCTGACGCTTTGAGCAGAAAGGCTTACTGCAACAGTCTGATTCTTAAGCCTCATCAACCCGAGCTTTGTGAAGCTTTCCGCAAACTTAATATGCAAGTTGTTCCTCAAGGTTTCCTCGCCAACCTTCAAGTCTCTCCTACCTTAGAAGACCAGATTCGCCAAGCTCAGCTCCTTGATGCTATGGTGAAAAAGGTGAAGATTGGGATTGCCAAGAGTCAGTCCAAGTACAAGTGCTACCGCCTTGATGACAAGGACACTCTCTTCTTCGAGGATCGTATTGTTGTGCCCAAAGGTGACCTCCGTAAAGTGATCATGAACGAGGCTCACAATTCTCTCCTCTCCATCCACCCTGGGAGCACGAAGATGTATCAGGACCTTAAGCAAGCTTATTGGTGGACTCGAATGAAGCGCGAGATCGCTCAATTCGTGAATGAATGTGATGTCTGCAGAAGAGTGAAGGTAGAACACCAAAGGCCAGCTGGTCTCCTCCAACCTCTTGCCATTCTAGAATGGAAGTTTGATCACATTGAGATGGACTTCATGACTGGGTTTCCAAAGTCCAAGCGTGGCAATGATGCTATATTTGTTGTCATCGACAAACTCACCAAAGTGGCTCACTTTCTGCCTATCAAAGAGTCGATCACTGCAGCTCAATTAGCGGAACTCTATACCTCTCGAATTGTCTCTCTGCACGGTATTCCTCAAGTGATCTCTTCAGACCGTGGCAGCATCTTTACCTCCAAGTTTTGGGATTCTTTCCAGAAGGCCATGGGCACTAACATCCGCTTCAGCACAGCTTTCCATCCTCAAACAAGCGGTCAAGTCGAGCGTGTCAACCAGATTCTTGAAGATATGCTCAGGGCTTGTGTGATCTCCTTCGGCATGAAGTGGGAGGATTGTCTTCCTTATGTTGAATTCTCTTACAACAACAGTTTTCAAGCAAGTTCGGGCAAGGCCCCATTTGAAATTCTGTATGGCAGGAAGTGCCGTACCCCTCTCAACTGGTCTGAAACCGGTGAACGTCAGCTTTTGGGAAATGACTTAATCACAGAAGCAGAAGAAATGTGCAAAGTCATTCGTGATAACCTCAAAGCAGCCCAATCCCGCCAAAAGAGCTACTATGATAGTAAGCACCGTGATTTGGCTTTCGAGATCGGAGATCATGTTTACCTCCGCGTCTCTGCTATGAAAGGTACTCGTCGCTTCGGTATCAAAGGGAAGCTTGCCCCTAGATACGTGGGACCTTTCAAGATTGTCAGCAAGAGAGGCGACCTCGCCTATCAACTCGAGCTTCCTTCAAACTTTGCAAATGTTCATGACGTGTTCCATGTCTCTCAGCTTCAAAAGTTCTTCAAGACTCCTGACCGCACCGTCAACTTCGAGGACATTGAGCTCCAAGAAGATCTCTCTTATCGTGAGCATCCAGTTGCTATTCTTGAAGAGACTGAACGCAAGACTCGCAACAAGTCAATCAAATTTCTCAAAGTCAAGTGGTCACACCATTCCGACCGTGAAGCTACCTGGGAACGCGAGGATCACCTCCGTTCTGAGTACCCGGCATTCTTTCAGTCCTAGATCTCGGGACGAGATCCTTTCGTAGTGGTGGAGTGTTGTAACGCCCCTGATATAACTTTCCCAATTTGTACTCCAACTCTTGCCGTTTCCGGCGTTAAGTTATATTTATTTTTCTCGGGTTTGGGTCTTTGTCTCCATGTGTTGTTGTCTTTGTCATGCATCTCATATCATGTCATCATGTGCATTGCATTTGCATACGTGTTCATCTCATGCATTCGAGACTTTTCTCCGTTGTCCGTTTTGCATTCCGGCGCTTCGTTCTCCTCCGGTGGTCGTTTCTACCTTTCTTTCATGTGTGGGGATTAAACATTTCCGGATTGGACCGAGACTTGCCAAGTGGCCTTGGTTTACTACCGGTAGACCGCCTGTCAAGTTTCGTACCATTTGGACTTCGTTTGATACTCCAACGGTTAACCGAGGGACCGAAAAGGCCTCGTGTGTGTTGCAGCCCAACACCCCTCCAATTTGGCCCAAAACCCACCAAACTCTGCTCCATCTCCTAGAGCGTTCGATCACGATCGCGTGGCTGAAAACCGCACCTCATTTGGACTCTCCTAGCTCCACTTATGCCTATAAATAGCCCCCCCCATTTTCGGATCTCTCTCCCTCTCCGAAACCCTAAAAAAAAGCAGATCTCGCGCGCCGGACGTGTCCGACCCGCGCTGGACAACGTCCGCCAGCCGCCACCGCCAATCCGCCGCCGCCACCTCGCCGCCGCCGTGGCCCGGGAGGCCCAAACCGGGCCCCCGCGAGCCCGAGCCGCCCCCGCGCCTCCCGGCCTCCTCTCGCCGCTGCCTCCCTCGGCTCAGGCGGGCACCGCCGTCGCGGGCCGCCACTGCCGTCGACGCGGGCCGCCACCGCCGCCGCGGGCAGCCCCGCCACCGCTCTGCCCCGAGCCGGCCGAGCTCCGCCGCCCCTCCTCACCGCCTCGCGCCGCTGCCTCCGCCCCCGGCCTCTCCCTCCTCGGATCCGGTCTCCGGCGACCTCAACTCCGGCGGTGAACAGTGTTTTACGGCGATCCTCGGAATCCGTGCCGATCCAGATCTGAGATCTGAAATTTGACGGTTGACTTTTCCCTCCGAACCCTAATTTTTTATGCAATATTTGACCTGTGATATCTCCGCATCCGTAGCTCCGATTTGGGCATATAGTATATCAAAATGTTCGTCTCGATGAGTACATCATTTCATTCCATTGAATCATTTTCATTTGAGTTCATCTTGATGCCCGAAATGCTGCTAGAAGGAGGCTTCGTGAGTTAATTGTCAGATCCATTAGTTCATCTTAGACTTTTGTCATTTTTGCCATGATTATTGTGTGCATGATATGCCTGTGAGTCCTTCATATGTTTTGTTAAGCATCTTGTTATCTTTCCAGAGGTGCAACCCATGCATTTTTAGGATGTGTGTGGTGACTTGTGCAAGCTTGCAAAGTCTGGGATTATTTAGTTCACGATGCCATATATTCATGCTATTTCCTAGTGATCCGTGCCTCTTTTGAGGATGATCAGTAAGGGAGTTTTGTTAACCTTATAGTGCTCTATCCATCCATGTCTTTGTTTGCAATTATGGAGCACCCTAGCTTGAGTCAATCGAGCTCTACTTTTGCTTCATTGCGAATCTGGGCAGATCGTCAACTTGTTTGCGATTTTGCCGATGTTATTGTCGTTGATCCGTGCATGCTATGCCATTGTTCTTGCCATGTATAGCTTGAATTTTGTGCCTTCTTAAGGTATGTATGCTTGTCTTGCCATGAATTGCACCGTGGTGAGTGCATCGAGCTCGTAAACATGCCTTCGTGAGTTATGTTTCAGCATGTCCCAGTTTTCACTAAGTATGAAAACTGATTATGTTTTTGCTATGTTCGTGTGCTTGTTAGTATATTTTGTGATCCCTTTTGGCTCAAGGTCACTAAGGGACTTTTGTTAATCTTGTTGAGTAGCTCCATTCCATGTCTTTCTTTGTCATGTTCAGGTCCTGTAGCATGTTGTTTTGTTGCTCCGAAGAGGGCTATATGATCTGAAATTCCAGACAAGTGTTAATTTCACTATGTCTGAGATCTGTTTGTCATTTGCGTTTTTGCCATGCTTGTTTGAACCTATTAATGAATGATTTGGCCGTAGCTCAGTGCTAGGCTTTTGTTAAGCATCTTGTGTGCATCCCTGCCATGTATTTTGTTGTCATGTTTGGGTGCTGTAGCATGTTCATCTCATTGCATTTAGATGCCTACTTGCTGCAAATCGCAGACCGGTGTCATTTTTGAAACGCTTGCCATTTCCAAACCGTAACTCCGATTCCGGCGTTCTTTATATCGTTTTCAAGCGATTTCATCTCATCTTTCCAGTGGCACACTTGGTTTTCCAAGTTGAGGCCAGGTTCATGTATTTCCTGTCATGTCTTGCATTTTGCATCCCGCATAGCATATCATCTTTGCATCATGTTGTTTGAGTTTGCACGTGGTTGATTGCATCCTTGTTGCTTGTTTGTCTTGTTTGGGTAGAGCCGGGAGACGAGTTCGCTAACGAGGAGCCCGTTGAGTTTGCTTTTAAGGATCCAGTCAACTCTGACAACTGTGCAGGCAAGATGATCATACCCTCGAAATCACTACTATCTTTGCTATGCTAGTTTGCTCTCTCTTTTGCTATGCCATTGCTACGATGCCTACCACTTGCTTTAAAGCCTCCTAAATTGCCATGTCAAACCTCTAACCCACCATTGTCCTAGCAAACCGTTGATTGGCTATGCTACCGCTTTGCTCAGCCCCTCTTATAGCGTTGCTAGTTGCAGGTGAAGATTGGAGACCGTTCCTTGTTGGAACATCTTTTATTTACTTGTTGGGATATCATTATATTATCTTGCTATCTTAATGCATCTATATACTTGGTAAAGGGTGGAAGGCTCGGCCTCTCGCCTAGTGTTTTGTTCCACTCTTGCCGCCCTAGTTTCCGTCATATCGGTGTTATGTTCCCGGATTTTGCGTTCCTTACGCGGTTGGGTTATAATGGGAACCCCTTGATGTTTCGCCTTGATTAAAGCTTTTCCAGCAATGCCCAACATTGGTCTTACCATTTTCCACCTAGCCTTTTCTTTCCCTTGGGTTCTGCAGACTCAAGGGTCATCTTATTTTACCCCCCCGGGCCAGTGCTCCTCTGAGTGTTGGTCCACCTGTCAGCTACCGGTGGCCACCAGGGGCAACTCTGGGCTGGCCTACCCGTACCTAGGACAATCTGAGTGTGCCCTGAGAAAGAGATATGTGCAGCTCCTATCGGGATTTGTCGACACATTCGGGCGGTGTTGCTGGTCTTGTTTTAACCTGTCGAAGTGTCTTGAATTACCGAGATACCGAGCCTGATCGGAACGTCTTGGGAGGAGGTCTATTCCTTCGTTGGCCGTGAGAGCTTGTCATGGGCTAAGTTGGGACTCCCCTGCAGGGATTGAACTTTCGAAAGCTGTGCCCGCGGTTATGGGCAGATGGGAATTTGTTAATGTCCGGTTGTAGATAACTTGAACCTTAATTTAATTAAAATGAATCAACCGAGTGTGTTACCGTGATGGCCTCTTCTCGGCGGAGTCCGGGAAGTGGACACGGTGTTGGAGTAATGTTTGCGCAGGTTGTTCTCTAGCTTCTCGCTTGTGCTTTGCCTCCTCTTCCCGCTCTCTTTTGCGAATAAGTTAGCCACCATACTTGCTAGTCGCTTGCTGCAGCTCCACTCATATTTTACCTTGCCTTACCTATAAGCTTGAATAGTCTTGATCGCGAGGGTGCGAGATTGCTGAGTCCCTGTGGCTCACAGATTACTATTACAACAGATGCAGGGCCTGATGATTCCGCTCCCGGAGATGCGTATGAGCTCAAGTGGGAGTTCGACGAAGACTCTCAACGATACTACGTTTCCTTTCCCGATGATCAGTAGTGGTGCCCAGTTGGGGGTGATTGGGACCGTGTCGCATGTTGGGTTCTCTTTTATTTTGGCGCCGTAGTCGGGCCATGAGTGTTTGGATGATGTAATGTTATTTATGTAATTGATTGACGTGGCGAGTGTAAGCCAACTATGTTATCTCCCTTTTATTATCATATTACATGGGATGTTGTGAAGATTGCCTAACTTGCGACATATGCCTTCAATGCGATTATGTCTCTAAGTCGTGCCTCGACACGTGGGAGCTATAGTCGCATCGAGGGTGTTACAGCAGACAAGCAGCTGGATGAAGCTATCTTGGCTAGCTTGCGGCCGCGAGCGCCGGACGGAGCTGGCATCCGGGCTGCCGCAAGATGGGCTCCGCACCGCCGGCATTTTTGACCTCGCCTTCTGCCGGCAGCAATAGCTGCGTGCCATGGCCGAGGATGACTAGGTGGACGGGCTGGAGGTAGGAGGTCACTCGAGGATTTTTATGCAGACTGACATGTAGGTCCCACATGTCATAACGCCAAACTTGCCGGTCTAATAGAAGGCGTTGACTTAAGGGGCGACATGGGTTGAAACATGCCTATAACGTCACTTTTAGAGTAGTCGTTTCTTGGTAGGGCTGGTTGGTAAGGGCATGTACAATGGTTGATAAGGTAGTCTTATCTTAAGTCTGCCACGTATGCAAGTGGTAGTAGTTTCTTGGCATTGTTAGTGGTTTCTTGTAAGGAACAATGTATTACTAGCGACAAAAGGCGATTCTAGGTTGCGTTGTACTCCAACGAGTACTACTAGTGGTCGTGGGAGTGTATACCTCGTTTTGTGGGTTCGATCCGGCCGAATGCACGGCGGCCTTTTTTTAAAATAGTAACTTCACTGCGAGCCAATATTGTACACGGGTAGTTTGAGTTTTGAAGTCGAAGGGACATGTCGCACCACAATCTGGATGCACTGGATAGCCCAGCCACGTGAACGGGTTTTCCTTCCCATCATCTCGTGGCTCGCGTGCTCGCCCTAGCCACACCTCGCTTGCAGCTTCCTTGTCAACTAGTAGCATATTTAAACTAGCGCCTCCCAATTAAGCCCGAGGAGTCAGAAAAGCCTGGCGCGGCATTGGGAACTATGCAATATGGCTCTATACGTAAAGTGCTAGTACTCTGTAGCTTGTGGCGTTGCACGCATGGACTTCACTCCATTATTGGCTCTATAAAAGAAATTCCACTTGACGTGATTTTTTTGAAACGGAGGCAAAATCTTTGCCTCATCTCATTCATAAAGAAGGAACTACTAACAAAGTTTGACGAGATCCATTACACCTCCACAAATGGAAGTGAAAAGCCTAGTCTCGCTGTATCAAATAACTGAAATGTTCTACCCCCGCAGTAACCATCGCTGATAAACAGGCTGCTAGTGTGTGCATGAGAGGAGCGGCTGAGTAGGCTAGCTACACGCTTGAATAGAGCACCGAGAGTACCCACTACGCTTGTGTACTTTCCCTGCATTGATAGTAAAGCGATGTTTCTAGAGAACAATACTACCCTCCACTTCCAACTGTAGCTCCTTGGCCCTGAGAATAAGAGTTCAAAACTGGTGCACTATACTAGAAGCACAGTACATCGCACTACTAGTTGAGAAAGTAGTACTAGTACTACTACAGTACGAGTACATAGTAAATAATAGCCTCACCCCTTCGCTAAGGAACGATCGAGGAGCTACAGTTGGAAGGGACGAGGCCCCGCGGATACTACGCTCTTATCTCCTCCTTGCCAGTTCCCCTCCCCCCGAAGAGAAGGCAGTTCGTCACTGCTCCCATGGATTCGCCAGGCGGTTCTCCTCCTCGTCGGGGTTGGGAGACCTTGGATGATGATCCTCTGGGAGAAATCGTACGCCACTCCGACGTCCTCACCGCCGCAAGACTCGGTGCTTCCTGCACCAACTTTTTCAAGACGGTGCTTAAACAGGCTTGGGAAAAGGCCATGCTTGTTGGTCTTCCATGCGTCCTAGAGGAGAAGGTTCTTCTATGGGAAAATCCTTTAAACAGTCCACCGCTCCCTGGCCATGTTTGCTCGTTGACTCCGCTAAAGTTGCCGACATTGAGAGGTAGTCAGATTTTGTCCGATGAGCAGGTCAGTCATGGAGTTTGATCATGTAGTACTTAGTTATTCCATTTCCATCCCGTAATTTCTCCGCTGCCCACTGTATTATATATAGGTCTAGGTCGGTGCCGACGAAGATTGGCTTGCATACCTCCGGCCGGATACCACCATCATTTTGCACAACATCCACATCAGTGCGGCCGTTCCCCTAGACCCCTTCTAAACCATTGGGATCCACCTTCCGGACTGGCTGGGCTTGAATACGTATGATGATGCCTACATGAGATTGAAGAATATAGCAATTGCGGACCCTCCAACAAAGCGACGCGGCTACGACGATTACTATCTCATCGCGGTGTTCGACATAAGGATTGCCATCAATGCAAGAGGCAGTAACGGCAGAGGCTGGCGCATGTTGGCCGCAGCAGATTTGTACCCCTACACATTCGAAGACGCCGTGCACCATCTAGGCCGCATCTTCGCGGTGACAAGCCAGGGGACTTGTTTCATCTGGTTGCCATCCTACGGTACGGGAGATTACAAACGGAATGCACAAACCATCATTTGCATCCCTAACGGTACTCCACAATTTTGCAGGGATCAGTCATCCCCCGATCAAAATAAGATCGCCGATCCTGGAAGTGCATTTGCATCCGCAATTCAGTCTAACTTGGAACCTTGTAGGTGACTTTGGCATATTGGGATCAACTATCTTAGCAGTCGTTACCCATGGTACCACTAATGTGCAACATGGTCACACAATCTACCACGATCGGACTGTCACCATCTATCCAGGTATTCCATTTCTCTTTCGTTGTTGTACTGTACTAGTAGGAGTACTTTTTACCTTGGAGGACACGTATAGCTAGCTAGGCCCTTGAAGACTTGAACCCACTAGCTGCCACCATTTTTGGTTTTCCATGTCTTACTATCTCATCCATGTAGCCAAGAGTGGCTATATATAATAAGCCGGTTATTTTAATTCCTCTATACCGGAGTAGTACTATTTGCTGCACAGTATTACTAACCGCCATATTTGAGCACAATATTATTATGCATGGACCTTGACTGTGTACGTCACCATGTGTCCAGATCTGAGATGCCGCGTGTACCAGATGAACGGCGCCGAGTTCGACCCCCGTGATGCTACATGGGTGCCGAGGAACACTCTTGGAGAGTACTCGCTTTTCATTGGGGACAACTACCCCATTGTGAGGCGGATGCCACCTTCCGTGCACGACACCGCCGAATGAACGTCATGCTGGGACACACTATCCCTGATTTATGTCGCTTCAGCTTGGATGAGTCTCCATCGTGTGGAATCGGACTAGAAAGCTATGACAATGATTCCCGTTGCCCACCGCTATGGATCGTGCCATCCATGAAGAACACCTGGGACTGGAACTTGGAGGAGGACATGTAGCCCATCTGTAACGTGTAAGTGGGGTATGGTAAATTGTGAACGGTAGCGTTGTGAATATATGTAGACTAGTCGTGCACAAATTTATCACATGAACTGGAGATGAACTTGTGTGGCATGCTGGCATTTGTCCTTTAGAATATATTACAAGTAAATGTGTTATGTGTACGTGCTGTTGGGGAACGTAGCAGAAATTCAAAATTTTCCTACGTGTCACCAAGATCTATCTATGAAGAGACTAGCAACGAGGGGAAGGAGAGTGCATCTACATACCTTTGTAGATCGCTAAGCGGAAGCGTTCAAGAGAACGGGGTTGATGGAGTCGTACTCGTCGTGATTCAAATCACCGATGATCAAGTGCCGAACGCACGGCACCTCCGCGTTCAACACACGTACAGCCCGGAGACGTCTCCCATGCCTTGATCCAGCAAGGGGAGAGGGAGAGGTTGATGAAGATCCAGCAACACGACGGCGTGGTGGTGGATGCAGGGCGTCACAGTAGCAGGGCTTCGCCTATACTACGAGAGAGAGACGTAACGGGGAGAGAGGGAGGCGCCAGGGGCTGGTGTGTTAAGTTCCTCCTCTCCCCCACTATATATAGGAGGGCCAAGGGGGGTGGTGCGCTAGCCTAGGAGATCCAATCTCCTAGGTGCGGCTGCCCAAGGGAGGTTTCCCTTCCCCCCAAGGCACCTAGGGGTGCCTTCCACTAGTGGGACTCCTCCCCATGGAAACCCTAGGCGCATGGGCCTAGTAGGGCTGGTGCCCTTGGCCCATGTAGGCCAAGGCGCACCCCCTACAGCCCATGTGGCCCCCCGGGACAGGTGGCCCCACCCGGTGGGCCCCCGGGACCCCTCCGGTGGTCCCGGTACAATACCGATAACCCCGAAACTTGTCCCGATGGCCCAAACAGCACTTCCTATATATAATTCTTTACCTCCGGACCATTCCGGAACTCCTCGTGACGTCCGGGATCTCATCCGGGACTCCGAAAAACATTCGGGTTACTGCATACACATATCTTCATAACCCTAGCGTCACCGAACCTTAAGTGTGTAGACCCTACGGGTTCGGGAGACATGCAGACATGACCGAGACGTTCTCTGGTCAATAACCAACAGCGGGATCTGGATACCCATGATGGCTCCCACATGTTCCACGATGATCTCATCGGATGAACCACGATGTCAAGGACTTAATCAATCCCGTATTCAATTCCGTTTGTCTATAGGTATGTTACTTGCCCGAGATTCGATCGTCGGTATCCAATACCTTGTTCAATCTCGTTACCGGCAAGTCTCTTTACTCGTTCCGTAACACATCATCCCGTGATCAACTCTTTGGTCACATTGCGCATATGATGATGTCCTACCGAGTGGGCCCAGAGATACCTCTCCACTTACACGGAGTGACAAATCCCAGTCTCGATTCGTGCCAACCCAACAGACACTTTCGGAGATACCTGTAATGCACCTTTATAGTCACCCAGTTACGTTGTGACGTTTGATACACCCAAAGCACTCCTACGGTATCCGGGAGTTGCACAATCTCATGGTCTAAGGAAATGATACTTGACATTAGAAAAGCTTTAGCATACGAACTATACGATCTTTGTGCTAGGCTTAGGATTAGGTCTTGTCCATCACATCATTCTCCTAATGATGTGATCCCGTTATCAATGACATCCAATGTCCATGGTTAGGAAACCGTAACCATCTATTGATCAACGAGCTAGTCAACTAGAGGTTTACTAGGGACATATTATGGTCTATGTATTCACACGTGTATTACGATTTCCGGATAACACAGTTATAGCATGAATAAAGACAATTATCATGAACAAGGAAATATAATAATAACTAATTTATTTTTGCCTCTAGGGCATATTTCCAACAGTCTCCCACTTGCACTAGAGTCAATAATCTAGTTCACATCGCCATGTGATTAACACTCACAGGTCACATCGCCATGTGACTAACACCCAAGAGTTTACTAGAGTCAGTAGTCTAGTTCACATCACTATGTGATTAACACTCAATGAGTTTTAGGTTTGATCATGTTGCTTGTGAGAGAGGTTTTAGTCAACGGGTCTGAACCTTTCAGATCCGTGTGTGCTTTACAAATCTCTATGTCATCTCCTAGATGTAGCTACCACGTTCCATTTGGAGCTAATCCAAATAACTGTTCTACTTGGAGCTATTCTAAATTGTTGCTCCATTATATGTATCCGATATCTCTACTCAGAGCTATTCGGATAGGTGTTAAGCTTGCATCGACGTAACTCTTTACGACGAACTCTTTTACCACCTCCATAATCGAGAAAATTCCTTAGTCCACTAATTACTAAGGATAACTTTGACCGCTGTCCTGTGATCCATTCTTGGATCACTCTGGTACCCCTTGACTGACTCATGGCAAGGCACACTTCAGGTGCAGTACACAGCATAGCATACTGTAGAGCCTATGTCTTAAGCATAGGGGACGACCTTCGTCCTTTCTCTCTATTCTGCCGTGGTCGAGCTTTAAGTCTTAACTTCATACCTTACAACTCAGGCAAGAACTCCTTCTTTGACTGATCCATCTTGAACACCTTCAAGATCACGTCAAGGCATGTGCTCATTTGAAAGTACTATTAAGCATTTTGATCTATCCTTATAGATCTTGATGCTCAATGCTCAAGTGGCTTAATCCAGGTTTTCCATTGAAAACACTTTCCAAATAACCCTATGTGCTTTCCAGAAATTCTACGTCATTTCTGATCAACAATATGTAAAAACATATACTCATCAGAAATTCTATAGTGCTCCCACTCACTTCTTTGGAAATACAAGTTTCTCATAAACTTTGTATAAACCCAAAATCTTTGATCATCTCATCAAAGTGTACATTCCAACTCCGAGATGCTTACTCCAGTCCTTAGAAGGATTGCTGGAGCTTTGCACACTTATTAGCATCTTTCAGGATTGACAAAACCTTCCGGTTGTATCACATACAACCTTTCCTCAAAAAAATCGTCGAGGAAACAATGTTTTGACATCCTATCTGCAAGATTTCATAAATAATGCAGTGATCGCTAACATAATTCTAACAGACTCTTAGCATCGCTACGAGTGAGAAAATCTCACCGTAGTCAACTTCTTGAACTTGTCAGAAAACATCTTAACGACAAGTCGAGCTTTCTTAATGGTGACATTTACCATCATTGTCCGTCTTCCTTTTAAAATCCATCTGTACTCAACAGCCTTACGACCATCAAGTAGTTCTTCCAAAGTCTACACTTTGTTTTCATATATGGATCCTCTCTCGGATTATATGGCCTCGAGCCATTTATCGGAATCCAGGCCCACCATCGCTTCTCCATAGCTCGTAGGTTCATTGTTGTCTAGCAACATGACTTCCATGACAGGATTACGTACCACTCTGAAGTAGTACGCACCCTTGTCATCCTACGAGGTTTGGTAGTGACTTGATCTGAAGTTTCATGATCACTATCATAAGCTTCCACTTCAATTGGTGTAGGTGCCGCAGGAACAACTCTTTGTGCCCTGCTATACACTAGTTGAAGTAACGGTTCAATAACCTCATCAAGTCTCCACCATCCTCCCACTCAATTCTTTCGAGAGAAACTTTTCCTCGTGAAAGGACCTAATTCTAGAAACAATCCCTTATTGCTTTAGGATCTGAGACAGGAGGTATACCCAACTGTTTTTGGGTTGTCCTATGAAGATGCATTTATCCGCTTTGGGTTCGAGCTTATCAGCCTGAAACTTTTTCACATAAGCGTCGTAGCCCCAAACTTTTAAGAAATGACAGCTTAGGTTTCTCTAAACCATAGTTCATACGGTGTCATCTCATCGGAATTACGTGGTGCCCTATTTAAAGTGAATGTGATTGTCTCTAATGCCTAACCCATAAACTATCGTGGTAATTTGATAAGAGACATCATGGTATGCATCATATCCCATAGGGTGCAGTTATGATGTTCGGACACACCATCACACTATGGTGTTCCAGGCTGTATTAGCTGTGAAACGATTTCCACAATGTCTTAATTCTGTGCCAAACTCGTAATTCAGATATTCATCTCTATGATCATATCATAGATATTTTATCCTCTTGTCACGACGATATTTCAACTTCACCCTGAACTTACTTGAACCTTTCAATAATTCAGACTCGTGATTCATCAAGTAAATATACTCAACATCTACTCAAATCATCTGTGAAGTAAGAATATAACGATATCCACTACATGCCTCAGCACTCATTGGACTGCACACATCAAAATGTATTACTTCCAACAAGTTGCTTTCTAGTTCCATTTTACTGAAATCGAGGCTTTCAGTCATCTTGCCCATGTGGTATGATTTGCATGTCTCAAGTGATTCAAAATCAAGTGAGTACAAAACGGTCCATTTGCATGGAGTTTCTTCATGCATATACACCAATAGACATGGTTCGCATGCCTCAAACTTTTCAAAAACGAGCGAGCCCAAAGATCCATCAACATGGAGCTTCTTCATGCGTTTTATACCGATATGACTTACGTGGCAGTGCCACAAGTAGGTGGTACTATCATTACTATCTTTTGGCATGAACATGTGTATCACTACGATCGAGATTCAATAAACCATTCATTTTAGGTGCAAGACCATTGAAGGTATTATTCAAATAAACAGAGTAACCATTATTCTCCTTAAATGAATAACCGTATTGCGATAGACATAATCCAATCATGTCTATGCTCAACGCAAACACCAATCTCGATGGTAGAGGGAGCGTACGATATTTGATCATATCAACATTGAGAACACTTCCAACACATATCGTCAGCTCACCTTTAGCTAGTCTCCGTTTATTCCGTAGCTTTTATTTCGAGTTACTAACACTTAGCAACCGAACCGGTATCTAATACCCTGGTGCTACTAGGAGTACTAGTAAAGTACACATCAACACAATGTATATCCAATATACTTCTATCGACCTCGCCAGCCTTCTAATCTACCAAGTATCTAGGGTAATTCTGCTCCAGTGGTTGTTCCCCTTATTACAGAAGCACTTAGTCTCGGGTTTGGGTTCAACCTTGGGTTTCTTCACTAGAGCAGCAGCTGAATTGCCGTTTCATGAAGTATCCCTTCTTGCCCTTGCCCTTCTTGAAACTAGTGGTTTCACCAACCATCAACAATTGATGCTCCTTCTTGATTTCTACTTTCGTGGTGTCAAACATCGCGAATATCTCAAAGATCATCATATATGTCCCTGATATATTATAGTTCATCACGAAGCTCTAGCAGCTTGATGGTAATGACTTCGGAGAAACATCACTATCTTATCTGGAAGATTAACTCCCACTTGATTCAAGTGATTGTTGTACTCAGACAATCTGAGCACAAGCTCAACAATTGAGCTTTTCTCCCTTAGTTTGCAGGCTAAGAAAATCGTCGGAGGTCTTATACCTCTTGACGTGGGCACGAGCCTGAAATTCCAATTTCAGCCCTCAAAACATCTCATATGTTTCGTGACGTTTCAAAAAACTGTCTTTGGTGCCTCAACTCTAAACCGTTTAATTGAACTATCACATAGTTATCAAAACGTGTATGTCAGATGCTCGCAACATCCACAGACAACGTTCGAGGTTCAGCACACTGAGCGGTGCATTAAGGACATCAGCCTTCTATGAAGCAATGAGGACAATCCTCAGTTTACGGACCTAGTCCGCATAATTGCTACTATCAACTTTCAACTAATTTTTCTCTAGGGACATATCTAAACAGTAGAACTAAAGCGTGAGATATGACATAATTTGCAAAATCCTTTTGACTATGTTCAGGATAATTAAGTTCATCTTATGAACTCCCACTTAGATTAGACATCCCTCTAGTCATCTAAGTATTACACGATCCGAGTCGACTAGCCCATGTCCGATTAACACGTGAGACGGACTAGTCAACGTCGGTGAACATCTTCATGTTGATCGTATCTTCTATACGACTCGTGTTTGACTTTTCGGTCTCTGTGTTCCGAGGCCATGTCTTCACATGCTAGGCTCGTCAAGTTAACCCTAAGTGTTTTTGCATGTGTAAATCTTGCTTACACCCGTTGTATGTGAACGAAAGGATCTATCACACCCGATTAACACGTGATGCTTCGAAGCGACGAACTGTAGCAACGGTGCACAGTTAGGGGAGAACACTTCTTGAAATTTTAATGAGGGATCATCTTATTTACTACCGTCGTACTAAGTAAACAAGATGCATAACATGATAAACATCATATGCAATCAAATAGTGACATGATATGGCCAATATCATGTAGCTCCTTTGATCTCCATCTTGGGGCTCCATGATCATCTATTACAAGAACATGATCAATCTCATACATCACATATATCATTCATCACATCCTTTTGGCCATATCACATCACATAGCATACCCTGCAAAAACAAGTTAGACGTCCTCTAATTGTTGTTTGCATGTTTTACGTGGCTGCTATGGGTTTCTAGCAAGAACGTTTCTTACCTACGCAAAACCACAACGTGATATGCCAATTGCTATTTACCCTTCATAAGGACCCTTTTCATCGAATCCGATCCGACTAAAGTAGGAGAGACAGACACCCGCTAGCCACCTTATGCAACTAGTGCATGTCAGTCGGTGGAACCTGTCTCACGTAAGAGTACGTGTAAGGTCGGTCCGGGCAGCTTCATCCCACGATGCCGCCGAATCAAGATAAGACTAGTAACGGCAAGCATATTGAACAAAATCAACGCCCACAACTACTTTGTGTTCTACTCGTGCATAGAATCTACGCAATAGACCTAGCTCATGATGCCACTGTTGGGGAACGTAGCAGAAATTCAAAATTTTCCTACGTGTCACCAAGATCTATCTATGAAGAGACTAGCAACGAGGGGAAGGATAGTGCATCTACATACCTTTGTAGATCGCTAAGCGGAAGCGTTCAAGAGAACGGGGTTGATGGAGTCGTACTCGTCGTGATTCAAATCACCGATGATCAAGTGCCGAACGCACGGCACCTCCGCGTTCAACACACGTACAGCCCGGAGACGTCTCCCATGCCTTGATCCAGCAAGGGGAGAGGGAGAGGTTGATGAAGATCCAGCAACACGACGGCGTGGTGGTGGATGCAGGGCGTCACAGTAGCAGGGCTTCGCCTATACTACGAGAGAGAGAGACGTAACGGGGAGAGAGGGAGGCTCCAGGGGCTGGTGTGTTAAGTTCCTCCTCTCCCCCACTATATATAGGAGGGCCAAGGGGGGTGGTGCGCCAGCCTAGGAGATCCAATCTCCTAGGTGCGGCTGCCCAAGGGAGGTTTCCCTTCCCCCCAAGGCACCTAGGGGTGCCTTCCACTAGTGGGACTCCTCCCCATGGAAACCCTAGGCGCATGGGCCTAGTAGGGCTGGTGCCCTTGGCCCATGTAGGCCAAGGCGCACCCCCTACAGCCCATGTGGCCCCCCCGGGACAGGTGGCCCCACCCGGTGGGCCCCCGGGACCCCTCCGGTGGTCCCGGTACAATACCGATAACCCCGAAACTTGTCCCGATGGCCGAAACAGCACTTCCTATATATAATTCTTTACCTCCGGACCATTCCGGAACTCCTCGTGACGTCCGGGATCTCATCCGGGACTCCGAACAACATTCGGGTTACTGCATACACATATCTTCATAACCCTAGCGTCACCGAACCTTAAGTGTGTAGACCCTACGGGTTCGGGAGACATGCAGACATGACCGAGACGTTCTCTGGTCAATAACCAACAACGGGATCTGGATACCCATGATGGCTCCCACATGTTCCACGATGATCTCATCGGATGAACCACGATGTCAAGGACTTAATCAATCCCGTATTCAATTCCCTTTGTCTATCGGTATGTTACTTGCCCGAGATTCGATCGTCGGTATCCAATACCTTGTTCAATCTCGTTACCGGCAAGTCTCTTTACTCGTTCCGTAACACATCATCCCGTGATCAACTCTTTGGTCACATTGCGCATATGATGATGTCCTACCGAGTGGGCCCAGAGATACCTCTCCACTTACACGGAGTGACAAATCCCAGTCTCGATTCGTGCCAACCCAACAGACACTTTCGGAGATACCTGTAATGCACCTTTATAGTCACCCAGTTACGTTGTGACGTTTGATACACCCAAAGCACTCCTACGGTATCCGGGAGTTGCACAATCTCATGGTCTAAGGAAATGATACTTGACATTAGAAAAGCTTTAGCATACGAACTATACGATCTTTGTGCTAGGCTTAGGATTAGGTCTTGTCCATCACATCATTCTCCTAATGAGGTGATCCCGTTATCAATGACATCCAATGTCCATGGTTAGGAAACCGTAACCATCTATTGATCAACAAGCTAGTCAACTAGAGGCTTACTAGGGACATATTATGGTCTATGTATTCACACGTGTATTACGATTTCCGGATAACACAGTTATAGCATGAATAAAGACAATTATCATGAACAAGGAAATATAATAATAACTAATTTATTATTGCCTCTAGGGCATATTTCCAACACGTGCAACTTGTGTGGTTGTTGCACGGGATCCAACACGCTCATTGAGAAAAAAAGTGGCACAACTTTGGATATAGGTGACGTGGCGGCATCATACAGTAGCATCGTTCGCTATAGCTGTAATACTCCTACTAGGACAACAACTCCTATAAAACCTTGCGCTTGGCTCTTTGCCTCTTCGGGAGGTTCAACAGTTCATACTCTTGTGAACCTTGCACTTGGCTCTTCGCCTTTTCGGAAGGTCCAACATTGATGATACTATAGTACAATATGGTTCGGGCAATCCGACACAGATTGAACTGTTGCATGTCTACCGCGAGGGCGAGCACGAGCGAGAGGGAGAGGGTGCTGTAGTCAAAACCCTTTCCTCGTCCTGCGAGCCACTGCGCGCGTGGGCAAGGGAGATGCGTAGTAAGCATGCTTCTCCTCGTTCGGTGAGTTGACGGGACACATCAAAACAGTACAAGTACTAGTCCTTTCTGGTTAAATATGGCTTAATTTGAAACGATAAAAATACACTAGCGGTCAACGTATGTAACAATATGCTCTTTACGGTCACTATATATAGTTTTGCGGTGATTATACGATCACTAGCTCATCGTAGAGTACCGTATTGCACCCTACTGACCGGCCACATAGTTGACGTGGCACTTTATTGACTGGTTAAATTGTCACCTGGTTTCTGGGTCCCACCTGTCAGTTGGCAGAGCAAAGAAATCAGGTGAACAAAACTTTACGCAGGCGCGACGGGAGTCCAACCGTTGCACGCGAACCACCCTGGCTGTGTATGTGAGTGCATGCACGTGTACTCCCTCAGTCTTCCAACAAATAGTGTACATCAGCTAAAAAACGAAGAGTGTAAATCTACACTTCCAATGCATTTAGCCTTTAATCTAAAATCGATATTGATTGAGTAATGCACCAACTTGTGCTCTAGCTATAGGCTACATGTCTATCCTTAATTACAGCATGCAACAACCTTCATCTAATCTTCTTCTCTCAATGGTCACATGCACACATAAATCTGCTACTTTTGGGCATTAATTATGTCCTGGTCAATGTGTAAATCTCTAAATGTACAGTCTTTCACGGACATAGGGAGTAGGTTGAGCACTTGAGCGTGAGCGTGTGTGTTGTGTCACGTGCTCTGTGCGGCATGGGTGTGTGAGTGTTGGGTGCGTCCATGTGTACGTGTGAGTGTTTCATGTTGCATGCATGCATGCATGAAGCTTTTACTCCCTCCCATTGACATGCTCATATTTCAAGCTTCCTCTGTTCCCTCCATATTGTGATACTCCCTCTGTTCCCAAATACGGAGTAAAAGCCTCCCTCTGTTCCCACGGAGTATTTGTCTCTCTAGAGATTTCAACAAGTGACTACGTACGGAGAAAAATGAGTGAATCTACACTCTAAAATATGTCTACATACATCTGTATGTTGTATTCCATTTGAATGTCTAAAAAGACAATATTTAGGAACAGAGGGAGTAGCAAATAAACATTAAGTTCTCTTGTTTTTCCTTCCTTGGTCACGGTGCACAACCAAAGATGACTCACCTGGATGGAGGGAGTAGATGGTCAAAGTTTGACACAAAATTAATGCATTGGTAAACATAATTTTTTGAGGAAAACGAGTGCATTAATTGAGTGTTTTTTGCAAACTACAAAAATTATTCCACCACTCATCATCTACCTTGGTTGATGAGATTTTTGAATTGAGCCCTATAAACCGGAAAGGAGGTAGTACTAGAACTCCTACATTATTGGTGCCGGGTGCCTTGGCCAATGTTTCATCTTGTTGGACAGGATGCATCGATGCTTACATGGGGTGCTAAGCACATTAAAAACTTCAGCAACTAAAGCTCCCAATGCTTACATGTACAGGTGCTTAACTTGTTGGTGCTAAGCATCCTTTATTTAATGATTTTGTAACTAAAGTTCTTCATGCATTGGTGGGATTATTCCATTTAAGTCTTTTGTCCAGGTTCTCACACTTAGTACTGGGGTCACCACACTTATCTCTCCACTTAATTACCTTGCCACATCAGACTTTTTGCCTACATGGAAGCCTTAGCACCTATACAAGGCAGAGCATTGGGAGGGGCCCGAGCATACAGGCATAGGGATACTGTAGATAGGAAGTCTTCGTGATCCATTATTCCCCATCATGGTCAGAGAGAACTATTTTTTTGACTATAAACAGTAGGGTAAAACCCCACTGCAATTTTTATAAATTAATAGAGCAAATTACAAGCAGTCTAAAAGGCTTGAGATAAGCCTTTAGAAAAAGAAGGAACCGAAAAAAGAAAAGAGAACAAGAGAAAGAAAGAGAAGAAAAGAAAGGAAAAAAGGAAGAGAGGAAAGAAAAAACTAGCCTACAAAAGAAGAAAAATTACAACAGGGCTTCTAGCCAAACAGAGAATTGCCTCTCATGCTTTTTCTTCATCCTGAATTTTAAAAGCTTGAGTTCCTCCATGAAAATGAACTTCCATCCTTGGAAAGATGGTGCAATGTTTTCGAAAATCTTACTATTTTTGGTTATCCAAATGGCCCATGCTCCAAGAATGATGAGCTCCATGTAAAATGGGTAATTTAGTTTGTCCTTAAGATCTTGAAATGCTTCTAACACAGACAAATTTGGTGTTCTTGTTGGACATATAAAGTCCCAGCATTGTTGAACAAAGGGACAACCCCAGAAAAGATGATGTAGTGTTTCTTCCTATTGACACCCTCTTACTGCACAGTTATATGCCTCCAACACAAAACTCTTTCTTCTAAGCAGATTTCTTGTGTTGACTCTATCATAAAGTAGTTGCCAGAAGAATACTTTGTGTTTTGGCTGGCATGCACTCTACCAAATTCAGTTGAAGTGTGGGGGAGTCTGCTTGTGCCCAATTAAAATTTTATATGCTTTGATGGATGAATAGAATTCATTCCCCCAAATGTAGCTCCATGTGTCCAATGAGTCCAAGTATTCAGATTGCCTCAGAGAGATGCAGATATCCTCCATTTGTAAAAATTCCTCATATGCTTCTGATGTCAATGGGATATAGAAAGATCCTGTAAATATTCAGTCTGCAGTACTTGTTGAATATTTAGTTGTGGATTTCTAACAAAGGAGTATAAGTGGTGGAATTTGTGTTTGAGCACTGCCTGATGCCATAAATCATCCCAAAAAATGCACTGACACCATCTCCCACATTACATCTAGCAATAGCTTTATAGTGATCAATGAAAGCTAAATTGGATTTCCACCAGAATGATCCTACCATGCTATCTCCTAGTAATTTCCCATCATTATAGTAAGTTTCCTAGACCAGGTTAACCCAAGGAATGTCATGTCTGTTGAAGAATTTTTGAAGATTCTTCATGAGTAGGGTTTTGTTATGTGTATATATATCCAAAACTCCTAAGCCTCCCTGTTCTTTGGGTCTACACATAGTGTGCCAGGCCACCAATGCAGTTCTGCGGTCTTCCATGTCAGAGCTTCTCCATAGACAGTGCCTCAAGTATTTTATTATCTGTTTATTTATGGTAATAGGGATGTCTAGACAACACATGAAGAAAACTGATAATGATGTAAGCATTGATTTGACCAGGAGCAATTTTCCAGCTTGAGTCATGAAAATAGAGATACCTGCCAATCTCTTTGCAATCCTGTTAACAAGAGGGAGACATTGTTCTACAGTTGGTTTATATATTCCCAATGGAATGCCAAGGTAAGTAAAAGGAAATTGCCCTCTGGCACACTGAAGTGTGTTTGTAAATAGTTGTACTCTGTCCTCAGCAATGTTTAATGGAACCATGATTGACTTCGCATAATTCACTTTGAGCCCTGTTGCTGAAGCAAAAGTATTGAGTAAGGCCTTCAGACAGGCCAACTGTCTAGAATCTGCTTGCATAACCACCAGAGTGTCATCTGCATATTGGACAATTGGGAAGTGGGGGCAATAGTTGACTTGAAGTGGTGCAGTGATTAGGTTTAACCTCATGGCTTTGTTAAGAATAGATTGCAACAGATCAGCAGCAAGCACAAATATTAAAGGAGAGTAGGGGTCCCCCCATCTCACTCCCCTTCTGATGTAAATTATTTTCCCAGGTACTCCATTTAGCAATACAGATGAAGATGCAGTTGTGAATAAAGCTTTCATCCATGATATGCATTTCTCTCCAAAGCCTTTTGCTCTAAAAATATCTACGATTGCTGCATGTTCAATTGTATCAAATGCCTTTTCAAAATCCTGTTTAATTACTAAGATTTCCTCCCTAGTCTTATGGCATTGGTGAATATACTCATATGCCCATCCTAGGCAATCCTGAATCACTCTGTCTTTAAGGAAGCCATATTGATTAATATGCACCATTTGCAGAATAAATCTTTGCAATCTATTGGCTAGCAATCTTGTAATGATCTTTAGCACTCCATTGAGCAAAGAAATTGGCCTAAAGTCATTTGGGGAGAGTGGCACTTCCTTTTTGGGTATTAGAGTTATGAAAGATGTGTTGATGCTCTCAAGATTTACATTTCCAGCATGAAAGGCCATAATAAGCTCACTAACATCAGTCTTGATAATATCCCAACAACTTTTGATAAACTCATTATTAAATTCATCTGGGCCTGGGGATTTATCTGTTGGCATGTTTTTTTACCACATCTTCTATTTCTTCTTGAGAAAAAGGTTTTTCCAGATCAATGAATATTTGTGGGCCCACTATGTTTTCATACAGATCATTTAGATCAAAGTGCATGGAGTGCCCATTGGATTTTCCCAGTCTATTTTAAAAGCCTCCCATAAGATTGTAACCTTTCCTTCATGATCTGTTACTTCAACTTGGTCCTTGTTTAACAACATAGCAATTTTATTGTGCCTGTGATTAATAGAAGCTTTTGTATGGAAGAATTTTGTGTTCTCATCTCCAAACTTCACTCCTTTAATTTTACCTCTCTGTTTCCAATAGATCTTTTGATTATTGAGCATAGTTAGCAAAAAAATCCTTTAGCATGTTCCTGCAATTATTCTCAAACACGGATAGATCCCTGTATTCCTCAAACAAGTCCCATAGAAAGATACAATCATTCAGTTCTGCAATCTGTTTCTTATGACAAGCTAAGTTTTTTGCCCATAGCTTAAGTGCTCTTCTGACATTTTTGAACTTTGCATTGATCTTCTTTGCACAATCAGTATGTCCCACTGAAATGTTCCATGCATCCTGAACCACTTGTTTAAAGGAGCTGTGATTCAGCCAATAATTTTCAAATCTGAACACTTTAGATTTTGGAATATTTGTGCCAATTTTAATCATGCAAGGAAGATTATCAGAAATTGGTTTAGCCATGGGAAGGGCAATGGTATCTGGGTAGCTAGTCATCCAAGCAGCAGAAGTGAAAAACTAGTCTAACTTCTCCAGGATGGGTTGTCCTGCATGTTACTCCAACTAAACTATCTGCCTTTTAGAGGAAGTTCAATCAAACCAAGTTCACTAATAGCCTCATTAAACATAAGCATCTCATTAACATCTCCTCCAGGTTTATTCCTGTCCTCAGGTGTTCCAATGAAGTTAAAGTCCCCCATGATTATCCAATACACATCATTAGGCATTTGAATATTACCAAACAATTCAATGAATTCAATATTATGCTCATGATTGTAAGGACCATAGATGTTTGTGAGAATCCAAGACTTGGATGAAGTGTTGCATGTGAACTGAATGGATAAAGAAAATTTGTTTTGAAACATCAACTCTCCAGTGAATAATGCTCCATCCCAAGCAGTGAGGATACCACCAGATGCCCCAATGGAAGGTAAGTATTCAAATTTATTAAATCTCTGTGGACAAACTTTATGTATATATGTTAAATCAAAGTTCTCTCTCTTAGTTTCCTGTAAACACACAATCCCAGCAGCACTTTCCTCCACTTTTTTCCTGATAGCCAACCATTTTTCTGGAGAATTTATACCTCTCACATTCCAGTTTAGAATATTCCAGGTTCTATTGTTATTCATATAAAACCAAACTTATGTGCCTTTGAACACCAAGGTCCATCCCCTGGTGGCTATCCCAAAGTTCAATGAAATTGTGATCCAAATAGATAACAGAGCTATGCAACAATGAACTTCATTCAAGCACTGCACTGAAACAGGTGACAACCAAAACCAAAACAACCAGAAATGAGGGAAAAGAACTTCCAGAGCATCAGCCAGAACATAAGTCACTCCCACAATAAGATACCATAGTTTACACTTCAACAGAATACAACCAACAAGCAAAAGGTGCCTCCCAGGGCAATCATCCACTGTGAAACAAGTGCTTGAAATAAAGTTCACTGCATACATATGGGAATTATTTTCCAAAAGAGAACAGCAGGACACTCTGCTGTTTAAACCAAGTTATTGGTGTAGACTCATCATCACACAATCTTTGACTTGGATGCTTCTCTTGTGGCCTTGGACACCTTGGCCACCTCCTCCTGCCCCTTAGTTTTAGGTTTCTTGGACAATTTTTCTTGAAGCTCATCCTGAGCAACATTGCAGAAAGATTTAGTCAGGTTTTTAACCACTGAATTCTGAATAACTAGAGGGATAGCATTACATGGCAAGAAAGATTTAGCATCACATGATTTTCTTCTATAACCCTTATTATCTTTCTTAATCCTGTCACTCCTTCTTACCTCAGATTCAACCAGGGGTTCTTTCTCCCTCCTTTTCCTTGAAATAGCTTCCCCAAGTGGGAGGACTTTATTTGGAGAGACTTGCTAAATAGGACTGCCTGCCCCACTGGAGGAATGAGCTGCAGGGCTCACTCCTTCATTTTCCTTGCCCAGTCCTTGTATGAAATCTTTACAGGTGGGTGCCTGGGAAGTAGCACATCTATCAGGTATATGAAAAAGCAGAGTGTCTTCTTGTTCACAATTAGCAGTCAATAGTTTCCATGTATCAGATTTGAGTAAATGCATTGTCCAACCAAACTTATCAGGTGTCAACAGCAAATGGATTATGAAGTTAAACCAACTTACTGGAATTTCAATTTTGAAAGTGGTTGCAGATCCCTGAGTTGCTGGAGCAAAATACAGAATCCAAAGATCTAATCCTTCTTCAGAAATTAAATGTGAGTATTCAATAATTTCCATAGCATGATTTTCAGCCAGGGAATGTAAATCAAACATAGTAGGAGAACCTGGCAAGGAAAATGATCCAAAATTACCTTTATTGTTCAAGTCTGATGAGGTGCCTCATGAGGGATTGGGACATCTTCCTTGCCCTTGACATCTGGGAGCAGAGCCTGAGTTGCAGTGACAGTTGCTCCAGCAACAATACTGACAGAAGCAGCCAATGGTGCAAAACTAGTTCCAGCATTTGGAAGGTCTTTCTCAGCCTCATTTTGTTTGTCCATGTCCATGTTAGGAGGAGTAGTGTCAGGAGCATCATTGTCTCTTCCTTCCTTGTGCATATCTATTGTGGAGGCTGATTGTAAATTTTGTTGGAGCTGTGAGTCAACATTCTGAATTACCATTTCAGGCTCTATGGCCATATTTCGTAGTTGTAGATTATCCACAGTGTTTTGTGGCACCTGAAGATTCTCCTCTTCCCCCACAGCATTATAGGCCAAGGCAATGTTGAGAAGGCCTTGACCAATTGGTGGCACTGGAACTCCTTGATTAACCTCTTCACTGGCAGAGTGAGTGATAGAAAATAGGCCATTAGATAGAGAAACAATTGTGGTAATGCTACAAGTTGAAATTCAGAGAGAACTGTTCAACTAATCTTCACAGTGAAGTGACAATACACGCTCCAGCAGATGGGACACTTGATTAAAAAGCTGAACCAGTGTGTTGGTGTTACTAAATCAGCCTTACCCAGTACTGCCATCATGTTTGCCAGTGGAGCACGCTTCTGCAAATACGACTACACACCTCTCTCCTCCATTAACTGACATATGGGCCCTCTTGAGGTAGACCCACAAGTCATCGGTGTAACTATTTACACTCCGAAGGACGGTATATCCTGGTTGTAGTACTAGTAGAATTGAGATTTAATACACTTTCTTCCTTGTGTTTCACTCTTCTTCCTCCTCTCTTCTTCCTCTTCCTCTCTTCCCCATCGTCGGCCGCACACCATCCCCCCCGCTCACTGCTCGCCCGCCCGGGCCATCTTCCTTGGTAGCTCGCGTGTACCATATCCCCCCGCTCACTGCTCGGCCACACATGCCATCTTCTTCACTCGCCAGCCCGAATCCACTTCCCCGTTGGCTCGCAGGCACCAAAAACCCCAGTCACTTAGCGCCCTAAGAAACCCTATGGCAGAACCTACTGACACACAGAGCCGCGATAGGAATTCCCTCCCCGATGTTCTCTTGGAGCAGATCTTTAATCGTATAGACATGCTCAACACCGTCCGTCTGGCCACATGCTCGGTGTCTTTGTATCGTCTGCAGCCGACCAATTCTTTTCAAGACACCCTGCTTGCTGATGCCCGATCCTCGCAAGTGGCCCAGACACCGACTTGACGATCCTACGGTGGTTGCCGTGGTGCCCCTCGACATGCTACCACTACCCGTCCACCTGTCCTTCATGCGCGACCACTATTGGGCGGGCATGAAGGCCAACCAGATCGTCCTCATCCACCAATCCGGTAGTCCGTGGCGTCTCTTGGATATCTACACCCAGCGAGAGATCATCCTTCCATCATTGGATACCGCCGCCATCGAGCCTCGCGGCCCGCCGGACACTCCTGCCTACTACGCACGAGAGGCGTCGAGCTTTTGGCTCGACCTCTGTCTGCTGAAGGTTGTAATCTGCGAAGTGCCCACACCATCACAAGACTACATGGATTGCAAGCTCATTTCCATGTTCAACATGGGATTTGTCTATCTGGAATCCGGTCACCATACATGGTCATGGCTCATCGTCGATCCTCTTCACCCAACATTTTTGTCTGATGCTATAGTGCATGATGGCATCATTTATGCGGTCGACGCACAGATTGGCTGCCTATACTGGTGGAAACTATCATCGTGTAATTGTTCTATCTCATCTCATCTTTACCTTAAGAATACGACTACCTGTTCATTGTTACAAATTTAGAATATATAGTATGTCTATAACCACATAATTGCTATATGTTCCTCTCATTTCCTAGATTTTTATGACCACACATGTTATTGTTAGAGTTAATATGAGAACAATTGGCATCTAAAACTTGTTAGAATAGATATTATGAGTATAACCTCATGATTGCTATATGTTACTATCATTTCCAGGATTTTTATAACAACGCATGTTATTGCTTAGATTTGATATGATAACTGTAGTAAGTGCTATGGTAGAATATGAGTAGGCCCTGTCATATCTGTTTTCCTCTCATTGTTACATGATGTTTGAACCATGATATATTGCTAGAATATGAAAGCCATTGGCTTATTTTTTTAACTTGGGGTATGATTATGACCACGGCATTGCAATTCTCTGTCTATGATATGTGTCACTGTTATAATAATCTTAATTCCACACATACTCTCAACATGATTGTTTATTTTTGTCCTTTTGGTCTCCAATTTGAATTGTTGCAGCAGACGCAAATGCGCTGGTCTTCATGATTCCAGGACCTGGAATCATACCAGCCGATGGGTGGTGGTTTATCGCTCGTTCAGCTGGCGGCGGTCATTCGATGCTCATTTGCACGAACCAAATTGACCAAACCATTTCATCAAACCACATGCAGTACAATGCCTGGGGCGTTCGTGACATTGATGGCTATGGATGCTTTGTGTTCGAGAAAGATCCCAACTCCGTTGGGCCAAGCGTATTCAACTGGAGGCGGGTTTACAGCCTCGACAACAACTCCATGTTCCTTAGGCTCAATTATCTGATCATCCAACCAATCATCGATCATATCACCGGCGATGATTACCATGCTATGAAACTTCCATTCGCCAGGGGGAACTGTGTTTACACATCATACCATGGGTTTCATGAATCACCATATCCAGAGATTCTCGACACAGCTTGTTGCCAGATAATCTTTAGTGTGTGAAAGGTATCAAGCTTCCATGCGATGGATGGCTTTTGCAAACCCGACATGCGGCGATGTGGTTCATGCCAACAACAAATATGCACAACTTGATTCGTACTGATATCTAGACTGAGCCATGTGTCCTGCTGCTGTAGCATGACCCTCTTTTGTTCGATATTATGTACTGTTGTTAGTTTGAAGCACTCCTCTGGTTAGAAGGATAGATATCTTTATGGGATCAAGTGCATCCTAACTCACCTGCGTAGGATGTACTGATAATGATGATGGAGATGCTGTGCAGAAGCCATATATGACAGTGACGGCCACATCAATACTACTTCATGCAGAACCAGTTTAATTAGCGGTTGGTGCTCGTAACTCATTACTGTTTGATATTTTACGAAGGAATCCATGCCAGGCAAAGCACGTTGAGTCTGGTCGTAAGCGGTTACGATAGATCACTAGCAAGTGCGCGGTTCGTCTAATTAGCGCGTACGGCCGGTTGGGTTAATCGGTGGCCGGAGCGTAGGTTAAGATATAATGCGCGTAGGCTTAGTTTAGCAGGTCTATATTATATATATATCAATTAGGCTTCAAGTGTGTACTTATTGGTGAAATGTTGTCCAATGGGAATTATATTTTGTATTACTCATGTAGACTACAAGTCTGTCGCACAGCCTTGTAACTTCTTACCCCATTTCTAAATTTGTACTAGTCCTCTATACCGCATATTGCGCTACTCGTACTACTACCTCCCTCCTGGTTTACTGGTCCCCTTCGTAATTTGTGTCAAATTTTGACCATAAATTTCACTAACTAAATGTTAATGCATGTCACAAAAAATTATATCATTTTATTCATATTTGAACATAGTTTCCAATGGAATAATTTTCCGTGACATGCATTGACATTTTGTTGGTTAAACCTATGGTTAAAACGTGACACTAAATATGACTAGTAAGTAGTATAGTAGCAGTACTAGTATACGTCGGTCAAATTATTCATCATGTCCACACATTGAATTGACGTGACAACACGCTGTGCGTGAGGTGACACAAGAATCCCGGCGGCGTCTTCGGGTATTGTGGACTTCAGATTTGGAGTACCACTTATTTGTCGAAATCTTTCATCATTCACTTAAAACAGTCGATTGATCATACATTGAGTACCATATAACTGGAATTAAATGATGCAAGTCCAAGAAGGATTGGCCGGTCCTGCCGGCTGGCGTCAAGTTTGATCCCATGGACCAGGAGCTGGTCGAGCACCTTGAGGCCAAAGTGACTGCTGACAGTGTGAGATCTCACCCTCTCATCGATTTGTTCATACCAACCATCGACAACGAGCACAGCATATGCTACACCCATCCTGAGAAACTTCCAGGTAAGACACCATCGGCCGTCTACTTGCACAAACATATTCCTTTGTTTATAGCTCTATTTTTCTTCTTAGATGCAGACCTAGTGAAGCAATTACAATTTGACAGTTAATAAAAAGTGAAACAAGTGACTGCAACATTCCAAAGATGTTATGAAAATGCCAACCACGTACACTAAAACCTGTATTCGACAATACTGCAGGTATCACACTGAGTGGCCTAAGCATGCATTTCTTCCAGCGCAATTCCAGGGCGTTCAAAAGGGGCATGTGGACGCGTCGCAAGATATTGGCAGAGTGCGGCATGCACGCGATGTGGCACAAGACCGGCAATACCTTGCCGGTGGTGGTCAACGACCGGCAGACGGGCAACAAAAAGGTTCTGGTGCTGCACACCAACAAGAACTTCGACCAGCAGAGGACCAACTGGGTGATGCACTAGTACCACCTCGGGGACCTGGAGAAAGAGAAGGAGCGGGAGCTGGTCCTCTGCAAGATTTTCTACTAGACGAACACTAGGGCCGGGAGTAAAAAGATTATATGTTAGTTTGGTATTGGTACTTGTACTACCTTGTCGTCCGCAAGTTGGTATTGTTGTTAACGATCTTTCGGTATGAACTTGGCATTTGCTTCCAACCATCATGCCAAGGGTCGATGTGGATATAAAGCTGAATCATTTGTTTCGAAATGAATTTTCAGGTACCTGATTTTTATTTGATGGGTAGCATAAGCACCTGCCAGTTGAATTCCTAGTTCTCCAATTTTTTTAAAACAAGTGCATGCACTTATTATCACGATGAAAAAACAATATACCTGCTACATCCCAGTTATCAGTCTGTACTTGCAGAATTCTCTTGTTTGTTGAGCAGGTATATTGTTTTTCAGGTCGAGCAAGTTTCAACTGGGCTGTAGATTGCCCAGGCTTGGATTTGTTGTTAACAGGCCCAACCCACAACGACAACGGGGCACAAAGATCCAGTAGGTATCTACTGGCCTCTAGCCCGCAAGTGTTAGTTATATTTTGTCTTACAACATCCGCAGGCAGTTTTTTTTACTGAATCAAACACATAGCCCAATTCTATTTTCCTCTCGAAATGCCATGTCCTACATCCGTTTTCTAATCTCTACCTATAGTTTTACTAGTTCATATACACGTATAATTATATTGAAAATACATAAAGTTCCCTTCTCATATTTACATCCTTATTTTTGTTGTTGTTTTCCCTCCCAACGCTGATTTTTTTACCACTGGTTTTCCCTTAAACCAACTCAATTGTCCCACGTCTTATTTGCTTAGAAAAACAAAACGAATTTTTTGGCAAATCGGTAAGTTCTTAAAAAAATGTTTATCATTTCAGGATTACAACAGTTGGGACTCCACCGAAATATGCAAAATAAGGTTGAACTTTTTGACCGTGGTCCTGGGCAAAAAATGGGCCGTAATAAATTACTTAAGAATTAGCAAATGGGCTGCAAATTATATTTTTTTAGCAAATGGGCTCTATGTTGTCTGCCACAGATTTGGAGGCTGACTTGTGGGCCTACTAAGTTCATGCGTACACAAGGTTTCTCAAAAAACAAACTTAGTCAACAATCGACTCTACCAGCGTCAGACCGTTAGATATCAATCTAACGGCAATCATGCTTCTTCAGTCTCTGATCTCCCTTCTCCAGCCGTCCAAACTAGCGCCGGCGGAACCGCCCGCTCCCGCCTCCCGTGGTCAGATGTGCTGCCGGGCAGGCCTCACGGCCCCACCATACTCGCATCCCTGGCCTGTCTATCCCTCTACTCACCCACACCTCCTGTTATTTTCCGGTGACGACAGCCGAACCAGTCAACCTTCGTACTCCCCACTGCGTGGGCAGCCACTGCCATGTCTTCCCCGGCTCCGTGTCGTTCCCTTCATAGGTCTCGTCGTCGTCCACCGGCCTGGTGCTCTCGGCGCGGCGTGGTCAACATGGTCAACGAACGACATCCATCAGAAGTGGACTGTACGTGGAGAGGCTGACAGCTGGGTCCATGGCTGCACACAAGGAAATGCCTCCTTATTACGCACAAAATAATGATTCCTCCACCTGACATCTGGGACCCACCGGAAGGGCCTCTGTATTTCGCAAAAAAACGTTCCCCCCGCTGACAGCTCGGACCCACCAGCTATATCTTCGCACGCAAGGAAGTGCCTCCTTATTACGCACAAAAAATGAATACCCCCTGCATGGGAGGCTGACTTGTGGGCCTACTAAGTTGAAGGGGACAGAGGGCTTTGTCAACTTAGTCAATATGAACGATTCTAGCTCCAGTGACCGTACGATGTCCATCCAACGGCCGTAGTGCTTCTTCAACCTCTAGTCTTTTTGCTCCAGCCGCCCAAACCAGCGCCGATCGTGCCGCGTGCTCCTGCCTCCCGTGGCTGGCTGTGATGCCGCGGAGGCCTCACTGCCCCTACTACTCCCACCGCTGGCCAGGCCATCCGCCTCTACTCACCCACACCCCCTGTTATTCTACAGCGATGGAAGCCTCACACCGCAGCCGAACCAGTGAACCCTCATAATCCTCTCCGCGTGGGCTTCCACTGCCGCGTCTTCCCCGGCTCCGCGTCGTCCTCTTCCTAGGCCTCGCTGTCGTGCACCGCCGTGGTGCTCTCGGCGCGGCGTGGTCAACGTGGTCAAGGAACGACTCCCATCGGAAGAGTACTATACGTGGAGAGGTTGACAGCTGGGTCCACGGCCACAGCAAGGAAGTGCCTCCTTATTACGCGCAAAATAATTATTCCTCTACCTGACAGTAGGGACTCACCGGATGGGCTACCGTATTTCATGAAAAAACGTTTCCCCCTGACTGCTGGGACCCACCAGCTACATCTTCGCACGCAAGGAAGTGCCTCACAGTCGGGACCTACCTGGTTGAAGCGTACGTAGCATTGTCATTCTGGTCACGAATGTGTACGTACATACTGGTCGATGTAGAGGCGTGCATGTGTCGTAGTAGAGGCGCACACGTAGCATGTACACGTACGTACAGCGGCCAGGGTGCAAGAAAGTAAATACGGCCACGTACGTACATACCGGCGGGGTCTCGAACGCCTACTCACGCATACGTACGGTTGATACGTCTCCAACGTATCTATAATTTTTGATTGCTCCATGCTATATTATCTACTGTTTTGGACATTATTGGGCTTTATTATCCACTTTTATATTATTTTTGGGACTAACCTATTAACCAGAGGCCTAGCCCAGAATTGATGTTTTTCTGCCTGTTTTAGGGCTTCGAAGAAAAGGAATATCAAACGGAGTCCAAACAGAATGAAACCTTCGGGAACGTGATTTTCTCAACGAACAGGACCCGGGAGACTTGGACCCTACGTCAAAAAGAAAAGAGGAGGCCACAAGGTAGGGGTGCGCCTGCCTACCCCAGGCGCGCCCTCCACCCCCGTGCCCCCTGTTGCTCCACCGACGTACTCCTTCCTCCTATATATATCCACGTACCCCCAAACAATCAGATACGGAGCCAAAAACCTAATTCCACCGTTGCAACTTTCTATATCCACGAGATCCCATCTTGGGGGTTGTTCCGGAGCTCCGTCGGAGGGGGCATCAATCACGGGGGGCTTCTACATCAACACCATAGCCCCTCCGATGAAGTGTGAGTAGTTTACCTCAGACCTACGGGTCCATAGTTAGTAGCTAGATGGCTTCTTCTCTCTTTTTGGATCGCAATACAATGTTCTCCCCCTTTCTTGTGGAGAACTATTCGATGTAATCTTCTTTTTGTGGTGTGTTTGTTGAGACCGATGAATTGTGGGTTTATGATCAAGTCTATCTATGAATAATATTTGAATCTTCTCTGAATTCTTTTATGTATGATTGGTTATCTTTGCAAGTCTCTTCGAATTATCAGTTTGGTTTGGCCTACTAGATTGATCTTTCTTGCAATGGGAGAAGTGCTTAGCTTTGGGTTCAATCTTACGGTGTCCTTTCCCAGTGACAGTAGGGGCAGCAAGGCACGTATTGTATTGTTGCCATCGAGGATAACAAGATGGGGTTTTCTTCATATTGCATGAGTCTATCCCTCTACATCATGTCATCTTGCTTAAGGCGTTACTCTGTTTTTAACTTAATACTCTAGATGCATGCTGGATAGCGGTCGATGAGTGGAGTAATCGTAGTAGATGCAGGCAGGAATCGGTCTACTTGTCTCGGACGTGATGCCTATATACATGATCATACCTAGATATTCTCATAACTATGCTCAATTCTGTCAATTGCTCAACAGTAATTTGTTCACCCACCGTAGAATACTTATGCTCTTGAGAGAAGCCACTAGTGAAACCTATGGCCCCTGGGTCTATCTTTATCATATTGATCTCCTACTACTTAGTTATTTCCTTTGCTATTTACTTTGCCTTTATTTTACTTTGCATCTTTATCATAAAAATACCAAAAATATTATCTTATCATATCTATCAGATCTCACTCTCGTAAGTGGACTTATAGGGATTGACAACCCCTATTTGCGTTGGTTGCGAGGATTTATTTGTTTTGTGCAGGTACGAGGGACTCGCGCGTAGCCTCCTATTGGATTGATACCTTGGTTCTCAAAAACTGAGGGAAATACTTACGCTACTTTGCTGCATCATCCCTTCCTCTTCGGGGAAAACCAACGCAGTGCTCAAGAGGTAGCAAGAAGGATTTTTTGCACCGTTGCCAGGGAGGTCTATGCAAAAGTCAACATACCAAGTACCCACCACATACCCTTATCTCCCGCATTACATTATTTGCCATTTGCCTCTCGTTTTCCTCTCCCCCACTTCACCCTTGCCATTTTATTCGCCCTCTCTCTCTATCCTCCCTCTCTTTCCCTATTTGCCTCTTTTTGCCCGCTTGCTTTTTGTTTGCTTGTGTGTTAGTTTGCTTACTTGTCACGATGACTCAAGATAATACTAAATTGTGTGACTTCACCAATACCAACAACAATGATTTTATTGGCACTCCGATTGCTCCTCTTACCGATGCTGAATCTCATGAAATTAATACTGCTTTGCTGAATCTTGTCATGAAAGATCCGTTTTCCGGCCTTCCTAGTGAAGATGCCGCTACCCATCTAAATAGCTTCATTGATTTGTGTGACATGCAAAAGGAGAAAGATGTGTATAATGATATTGTTAAATTGAAGCTATTTCCTTTTTCGCTTAGAGATCGTACTAAAGCTTGGTTTTTGTCTTTGCCTAAAAATAGTATTGATTCATGGAACAAGTGCAAAGATGCTTTTATCTCTAAGTATTTTCCTCCCGCTAAGATCATCTCTCTTAGAAACGATATTATGAATTTTAAGCAACTTGATCATGAACATGTTGCAAAAGCTTGGGAGAGAATGAAATTAATGATACGTAATTGCCCTACTCATGGTTTAAATTTGTGGATGATTGTTCAGAATTTTTATGCCGGATTGAATTTTGCTTCTAGAAATCTTTTAGATTCGGCCGCGGGAGGCACTTTTATGGAAATCACTTTAGGATAAGCTACTAAACTCCTAGATAATATTATGGTTAATTATTCTCAATGGCATACTGAAAGATCTACTAATAAAAAGGTGCATGCGATAGAAGAAATTAATGTTTTGAGTGGAGAGATGGATGAACTTATGAAATTATTTGCTAATATGAGTGTTTCTTCTGATCCTAATGATATGCCCTTGTCTACTTTGATTGAGAATAATAATGAATCTATGGATGTGAATTTTGTTGGTAGGAACAATTTTGGTAACAACGCTTATAGAGGAAATTTCAACCTAGGCCTTATCCTAGTAATCCCTCTAATAATTATGGTAATTCCTACAACAATTCTTATTGAAATTATAATAAGATGCCCTCTGATTTTGAATCTAATATTAAATAATTCATTACTTCACAAAATAATTTTAATGCTATGATTGAAGAAAAAATGCTTAAGATTGATGATTTGGCTAGGAACGTTGATAGAATTGCTCTTGATGTTGATTCTTTGAAACTTAGATCTATTCCACCTAAGCATTATATCAATGAGTCTCTCAAAGACATGAGAATTTCCATTGATGAGTGCAAAGAAAGAACCGCTAGGATGCGTGATAACAAAGATGCCTTTATAAGAGCGTGTTCTTCTAGTACCTATGAAAATAAATATGAAGATCTAAAAGTTATTGATGTGTACCCTATTAAATCTTTGTTTTGCAATATGAATCTTGATAATGATGGGACTGAATACGATCCACCTTTACCTAGAAGGCGCTCCAAGAATTCGGAATTTGTTGATCTTGATGCTAAATTTGATAAAAGTGGGATTGAAGAAATTAAAACCCTAGATGTTGCTAAACCCACTATGATGGATTTCAAGGAATTTAACTATGAAAATTTCTCTTTGATTGATTGTATTTCCTTGTTGCAATCCGTGCTAAATTCTCCTCACGCTTATAGTCAAAATAAAGCGTTTACTAAACATATCGTTGATGCCTTGATGCAATCTTACGAAGAAAAACTCGAATTGGAAGTTTCTATCCCTAGAAAACTTTATGATGAGTAGGAATCAACTATTAAAATTAAAATTAAAGATCATGAAAGTTATGCTTTATGTGATTTGGGTGCTAGTGTTTCCACGATTCCAAAGACTTTGTGTGATTTGTTAGGTTTCCATGATTTTGATGATTGCTCTCTAAACTTGCACCTTGCGGATTCCACTATTAAGAAACCTATGGGAAGAATTAATGATGTTCTTATTGTTGCAAATAGGAATGATGTGCCCATAGATTTTATTGTTCTTGACATAGATTGCAATCCTTCATGTCCTATTATTCTTGGTATACCTTTCCTTAGAACGATTGATGCAATTATTGATATGAAGGAAGGAAATATTAGATTCCAATTTCCATTAAGGAAAGACATGGAACACTTTCCTAGAATGAAAATTAAATTACCTTATGAATCTATTATGAGAGCCACTTATGGATTGCCTCCCAAAGATGGCAATACCTAGATCTATCCTTGCTTGTTATGCCTAGCTAGGGGCGTTAAACGATAGCGCTTGTTGGGAGGCAACCCAATTTTATTTTTATTCTTTGATTTTTGCTCCTGTTTAGTAATAAATAATTTTTCTAGCCTCTGTTTTGGTTGTGTTTTTTGTGTTTAATTAGTGTTTGTGCCAAGTAGAACCGTTGGGAAGACTTGGGGAAAGTCTTGTTGAACTTGCTGTAAAAAACAGAAACTTTAGCGCTCACGAGAACTGCTGTAATTTTTATTTGGAGAGTGATATTTAGTTAATTATTTTTGAAGATAATTAATAGATAAATTCCTCACGTCCAGAAATTTATTTTAGAATTTTGGGTTTCCATATCTTGCGCTAGCTACAGATTACTACAGACTGTTCTGTTTTTGACAGATTCTGTTTTTCGTGTGTTGTTTGCTTATTTTGATGAATCTATGGCTAGTAAAATAGTTTATAAACCATAGATAAGTTGGAATACAGTAGGTATAACACCAATATAAATAAATAATGATTTCATTACAGTACCTTGAAGTGGTCTTTTATTTTCTTTCGCTAACGGAGCTCACGAGATTTTCTACTTTAAGTTTTGTGTTGTGAAGTTTTCAAGTTTTGGGCAAAGATTTGATGGATTATGGAACAAGGAGTGGCAAGAGCCTAAGCTTGGGGATTCCCATGGCACCCCCAAGATAATCTAAGGACACCTAAAAGCCAAAGCTTGGGGATGCCTCGGAAGGCATCCCCTCTTTCGTCTACTTCTATCGGTAACTTTACTTGGAGCTATATCTTTATTCGCCACATGATATGTGTTTTGCTTTGAGCGTCTTGTATTATTTGAGTATTTGCTTTTTAGTTTACCACAATCATCCTTCCTGTACACACCTTTTGAGAGAGCCATACATGATTTGGAATTTGTTAGAATACTCTATGTGCTTCGCTTATATCTTTTGAGTTATATAGTTTTGCTCTAGTACTTCACTTATATCTTTTAGAGAACGGTGGTGGATTTGTTTTATAGAAACTATTGATCTCTCATGCTTCACTTAGATTATTTTGAGAGTCTTAATAGCATGGTAATTTGCTTAAAATCCTAATATGCTAGGAATTCAAAGTTAGTAAAATTTTCTTAAGAGTGTTTTGAATACTAAGAGAAGTTTGATGCTTGATTATTGTTTTGAGATATGGAGGTAATAATATCAAAGTCGTGCTAGTTGAGTAGTTGTGAAATTGACAAATACTTGTGTTGAAATTTGCAAGTCCCATAGCATGCACGTATGGTAAACGTTATGCAACAAATTTGAAACATGAGGTGTTATTTGATTGTCTTCCTTATGAGTGGCGGTCGGGGACGACCGATGGTCTTTTCCTACCAATCTATCCCCCTAGGAGCATGCGCGTAGTACCGAGGTTTTTGATGACTTGTAGATTTTTGCAATAAGTATGTGAGTTCTTTATGACTAATGTTGAGTCCATGGATTATACGCACTCTCACCCTTCCATCCTTGCTAGCCTCTTCGGTACCATGCATTGCCCTTTCTCACATTGAGAGTTGGCGCAAACTTCGCCGATGCATCCAAACCCCGTGATATGATACACTCTTTCACACATAAACCTCCTTATATCTTCCTCAAAACAACCACCATACCTACCTATTATGGCATTTCCATAGCCATTCCGAGATATATTGCCATGCAACTTTCCATCATTCCATTCATCATGACACATTCATCATTGTCATATTGCTTAGCATGATCATGTAGTTGACATAGTATTTGTGGCAAAGCCACCGTTCATAATTCTTTCATACATGTCACTCTTGGTCCATTGCATATCCCGGTACACCGCCGGAGGCATTCATATAGAGTAATCTTTTGTTCTAGTATCAAGTTGTAATCATTGAGTTGTAAATAAATAGAAGTGTGATGATCATCATTTTCTAGAGCATTGTCCCAAGTGAGGAATAAATATATATATATAAAGAGAAAGGCCATAAAAAAGAGAAGGCCCAAAAAAGAAGAGAAAGGCCATAAAAAAAGAGAAGGCCCAAAAAATGATGAGAGAGAAGGGACAATGTTACTATCTTTTACCACACTTGTGCTTCAAAGTAGCGCCATGATCTTCATAGTAGAGAGTCTCTCATGTTATCACTTTCATATACTAGTGGGAATTTTGCATTATAGAACTTGGCTTGTATATTCCAACAATGGGCCTCCTCAAATGCCCTAGGTCTTCATGAGCAAGCAAGTTGGATGCACACCCACTAGTTTCTTTTGTTGAGCTTTCATACATTTATAGCTCTAGTTTATCCGTTGCATGGCAATCCCTACTCCTTGCATTAACATCAATCGGTGGGCATATCCATAGCCCATTGATTAGCCTCGTTGATGTGAGACTTTCTCCTTTTTGTCTTCTCCACATAACCCCCCTCATTATATTCTATTCCACCTATAGTGCTATGTCCATGGCTCGCGCTCATATATTGCGTGAAAGTTTATAGGTTTGAGATTACTAAAGTATGAAACAATTGCTTAGCTTGTCATCGGGGTTGTGCATGATGAGAGCATTCTTGTGTGACGAAAATGAAACATGACTAAACTATATGATTTTGTAGGGATGAACTTTCTTTGGCCATGTTATTTTGAGAAGACATAATTGCTTAGTTAATATGCTTGAAGTATTATTATTTTTATGTCAATATGAACTTTTGTCTTGAATCTTTCGTATCGGAATATTCATACCACAATTAAGAAGAATTACATTAAATTATTCCAAGTAGCATTCCGCATCAAAAATTCTGTTTTTGTCATTTACCTACTCGAGGACGACCAGGAATTAAGCTTGGGGATGCTTGATACGTCTCCAACGTATCTATAATTTTTGATTGCTCCATGCTATATTATCTACTGTTTTGGACATTATTGGGCTTTATTATCCACTTTTATATTATTTTTGGGACTAACCTATTAACCGGAGGCCCAGCCCAGAATTGCTGTTTTTTGCCTGTTTTAGGGTTTCGAAGAAAAGGAATATCAAACGGAGTCCAAATGGAATGAAACCTTCGGGAACGTGATTTTCTCAACGAACAAGACCCAAGAGACTTGGACCCTACGTCAGGAAAGAAAAGAGGAGGCCACGAGGTAGGGGCGCGCTTGCCTACCCCAGGCGCGCCCTCCACCCTCGTGGGCCCCCTGTTGCTCCACCGACGTACTCCTTCCTCCTATATATATCCACATACCCCAAATGATCAGATACGGAGCCAAAAACCTAATTCCACCGCCGCAACTTTCTGTATCCACGAGATCCCATCTTGGGGCCTGTTCCGGAGCTCCGCCGGAGGGGGCATCGATCACGGAGGGCTTCTACATCAACACCATAGCCCCTTCGATGAAGTGTGAGTATTTTATCTCAGACCTACGGGTCCATAGTTAGTATCTATATGGCTTCTTCTCTCTTTTTGGATCTCAATACAATGTTCTCCCCCTCTCTTGTGGAGAACTATTCGATGTAATCTTATTTTTGCGGTGTGTTTGTTGAGACCGATGAATTGTGGGTTTATGATCAAGTCTATCTATGAATAATATTTGAATCTTCTCTGAATTCTTTTATGTATGATTGGTTATCTTTGCAAGTCTCTTCGAATTATCAGTTTGGTTTGGCCTACTAGATTGATCTTTCTTGCAATGGGAGAAGTGCTTAGCTTTGGGTTCAATCTTGCGGTGTCCTTTCCCAGTGACAGTAGGGGTAGCAAGGCACGTATTGTATTATTGCCATCGAGGATAACAAGATGGGGTTTTCTTCATATTGCATGAGTCTATCCCTCTACTTCATGTCATCTTGCTTAAGGCGTTACTCTATTTTTAACTTAATACTCTAGATGCATGCTGGATAGCGGTCGATGAGTGGAGTAATCGTAGTAGATGCAGGCAGGAGTCGGTCTACTTGTCTCGGACGTGATGCCTATATACATGATCATACCTAGATATTCTCATAACTATGCTCAATTCTGTCAATTGCTCAATAGTAATTTGTTCACCCACCGTAGAATACTTATGCTCTTGAGAGAAGCCACTAGTGAAACCTATGGCCCCCGGGTCTATCTTTATCATATTGATCTCCTACTACTTAGTTATTTCCTTTGCTATTTACTTTGCCTTTATTTTACTTTGCATCTTTATCATAAAAATACCAAAAATATTATCTTATCATATCTATCAGATCTCACTCTCGTAAGTGGCCTTATAGGGATTGACAACCCCTATTTGCGTTGGTTGCGAGGATTTATTTGTTTTGTGCAGGTAATAGGGACTCGCGCATAGCCTCCTACTGGATTGATACCTTGGTTCTCAAAAACTGAGGGAAATACTTACGCTAATTTGCTGCATCATCCCTTCCTCTTTGGGGAAAACCAACGCAGTGCTCAAGAGGTAGCAACGGCCAGGGCTCGTGTACATGGCCGGGTCAGAACGGAGAAACTGCGTCGTCGTCATGTTCATGGGGAGCCAACCAGCTGGGTCGGAATGGAATGCGTTGACGTGTTCATCGGGAGCCAACCGGCTTGGCGTACCACAAAACAGAGGAAACGACCTTGTGTTTGACCGGCCACGGTCAAAACGGGATCCTGTTCATCGGGAGGGTCTGGCGTACCGCAAAACGGAGGAAACAGACTTATGTTGGACCTCCTACAGTCAAAACAGGGTCCTGTTGACCGGGAGGGGTGTGGCGTACCGCAAAACGGAGGAAACGGACTTGTGTTGGAGCGCTACGGTTGAAACGGGGGTCCTGTTCATCGGGAGGGGTGTGGCGTACCACAAAACGGGACTCCACGGGATATTGTTCATCTCCACCGTGGACCTCCCCCAGCCTCCACGGGGTACTGTTCATCCACCGTCGACCTCCTCAGCCTCCACCTGCGACTGTTCATCCATGGGCCCCTGTTCATCCAGCCTCCACCGGCACTGTTCAACCAGCCCTCTCCACGGGGTCCTGTTCAACCACCCCTCCATAGGCTACTATTTATCTAGCCCTCCACCGGCTACTGTTCAACCATCCCTCCACCGACTACTATTCAACCAGCCCTGCACGGGGTCCTGTTCATCCAGCCCTCCACGGGGTCTCGTTCATCCACCGGCTTGATCAATCGGGGTACTGTTCATCCAGCGGCAACGGCCTCTACTACCATGGGTTCCTGTTCATCCAACCCCCACCGGGAACTGTTCATCCAAACCTCCCAACAACGCTCACTGTTCATCCAGAGGCAGCATCGATCGGCTTCAGTTAGCAGCAGTAGCGAAGGAATCACTCGATCGGGTTCAGCTAACAGCCATCGATCGATCGCTCGGGTTCAGTAACGCGTAGCCTGCAGTGCAATCGCTCGGGTTTAGTTAGAGCCCAATGCCTCACTCGGGTTCAGTTAGAGCGCAACGCCTCGCACACACGTGCGTACGTACGAGAGAAACGCACATCGCTCGACCCCGACCACCCACCGTAACTGGGAACTCCCCGATATTTTCCTCGCCCTCGCTTCTACCACGGTTTTTTCCATCATGGACGGCCCAAAGAATGTCATGCAGCTACATCTCCGGCCTGCCAGGACGAAATGCCCATTTTTTGTCATAGAAGTAGGACCCCACCACATCTATGATGATACCGGGTTTTGTCACAATTATTGTCATAGAAGTGCCATAAGTATGACAGATTTTTTTTCCGTTCGGCCCAAAATGTCACGGATGTGTCTTTTTTTGTAGTGAAACAAATTTTGGTGTTAGCTTTGGTGATGAGTCTCATGAGTTTAATTTTTCCAAGTTTAGTAGAAATCATCATGAAAAAGAATTGTCTAGTAAGGATGAATTAATTGGTCTTGCTTCTATTGCTGTTCCACCTACTGATCCTTTAGAACAATATTTGCCAGGCCATGAAAATGATTTACATATGCATGAAAGAAATGAAATAGATAAGGTTTTCTTTGAACAACGTCCTATGCTTAAACACAATTTTCCTATTGAAACTCTTTGAGGTCCTCCTCCACCTAAAGGTGATCCTATGTTTGAATTAAAACAATTGCCAGACACTTTGAAATAGGCTTATCTTGATGAAAAGAAGATATATCCTGTTATTATTAGTGCTAACCTTTCAGAACATGAAGAAAAAATATTATTGAAAGTTCCAAGGAAGCACCGAGCTGCTATTGGATATACTCTTGATGATTTAAAGGGCATTAGTCCCACTCTATGTCAGCACAAAATTAATATGGAACCTGATGCTGAACCTGTTGTTGATCACCAACGTCGGTTGAATCCAAATATGAAGGAAGTGGCAAGAACGGAAATCTTAAAACTTCTGGAAGCAGGTATAATCTATCCTATATTTGATAGTAGATGGGTAAGTCCTGTTCATTGTGTCCCTAAGAAAGGATGTATTACTGTTGTTGCTAATGATAAGAATGAACTTATTCCACAAAGAATTGTTACATGCTATAGAATGGTAATTGATTATAGAAAATTAAACAAAGCAACTAGAAAAGATCATTACCCCTTGCCTTTTATTGATCAAATGCTTGAAAGATTATCTAAGCACTCACACTTTTGCTTCCTAGATGGATACTCTGGCTTTTCACAAATACCTGTTTCTCAACCTGATCAAGAAAAGACTACTTTTACTTGTCCCTTTGGAACTTATGCTTATAGACGTATGCCTCTTGGTTTATGTAATGCACCTGCTACCTTCCAAAGATGTATGACTGCTATATTCTCTGACTTTTGTGAAAAGATTGATGAGGTTTTCATGGATGACTTTTCTGTTTATGGAAAGTCTTTTGATGACTGTTTAAGCAATCTTGAGCAAGTTTTGCAGAGATGTGAACAAACAAATCTTGTCTTGAATTGGGAGAAGTGCCACTTTATGGTTAATGAAGGCATTGTCTTGGGTCATAAAATTTCAGAAAGAGGTATTGAAGTGGACCAAGCTAAGGTTGATGCAATTGAGAAAATGCCATGTCCTAAGGACATCAAAGGTATTCGTAGTTTCCTAGGTCATGCTGGTTTCTATAGGAGATTTATCAAAGACTTTTCTAAAATTTCTAGGCCTCTTACTAATCTTTTGCAAAAGGATATTCCTTTTGTTTTTAATGATGATTGTTTAGAAGCCTTTGAAACACTCAAGAAAGCCTTAATATCCGCACCTATTGTTCAACCACCTGATTGGAACTTGCCTTCTGAAATTATGTGTGATGCTAGTGCTTATGCTGTTGGTGTTGTTCTAGGACAAAGAGTTCATAAGAAACTAAATGTTATTCATTATGCTAGTAAAACTCTAGACAATGCTCAAACGAATTATGCTACTACTGAAAAAGAATTCTTAGCAGTACTGTTTGCTTGTGATAAATTTAGACCTTATATTGTTGATTCCAAAGTAACTGTTCACACAGACCATGCTGCTATTAAATATCTTATGGAAAAGAAAGATGCTAAACCTAGACTTATTCGTTGGGTTCTCTTGTTACAAGAATTTGATTTACATATCATTGATAGAAAAGGAGCTGAGAACCCCGTAGCTGATAATTTGTCTAGGCTTGAAAATGTGCTTGATGACCCACTACCTATTGATGATAGTTTTCCTAATGAGCAGTTAGCTACAGTAAATGTTGCTAATAGTACTCCTTGGTATGCTGACTATGCTAATTACATTGTTGCTAAATATTTACCACCTACCTTTACATACCAGCAAAAGAAAAAAATCTTCTATGGTTTAAGACATTACTTTTGGGGTGACCCTGTTGGAGATATGCCCTAGAGGCAATCATGTATGATGATATTTCCTATGTGTTTATGAATAAAGATAGTCCTTGGACATTATCAATGATGTGTATCAGCAAGTACGTGACTTGTTTGTGGGACTATGCATTGTAGGATGAACGTCCTAAAAGGTCCCTAGTCGAAAGGGTTGTGTGGATGCGCAGCCAACTAGACTAGCATATGACACGGTCGATCGCGTAGGAAATTTTAATTTGCAGCCGACGCACCCTACCGTAGAACCCAACAGACCCACATCTTTATAAAGAAGGAGTAGATGGTATTATTAGACGTTGTGTATTGATACGTCTCCATCGTATCTATAATTTTTGATTGTTCCATGCCAATATTATTCAACTTTCATATACTTTTTGGCAACTTTTTATATTATTTTTGGGACTAACATATTGATCCAGTGCCCAGTGCCAGTTCCTGTCTGTTGCATGTTTTTGGTTTCGCAGAATATCCATATCAAACGAAGTCCAAACGGGATAAAAATGGACGGAGCTTATTTTTGGAAAATATGGAAAATTCGGAAGGAAAATCAACACGAACCAGTGCCCGAGGTGGTCATGAGGCAGGGGGCGCGCCCCTACCCTCGTGAGCCCACCGTAAGGCGGTTGACGCTCTTCTTTTGCCGCAAGAAAGCTAATATTTGGAAAAAAATCACGGCGAAGGTTTCAGGCCAATCGGAGTTACGGATCTCCATATATATACGAAACGGTGAAACAGAGCCAGGACAGAACGCAGAAACAGAGAGAGACAGAGAGACAGATCCAATCTCGGAGGGGCTCTCGCCCCTCCCATACCATGGAGGCCAAGGACCAGAGGGGAAACACTTCTCCCATCTAGGGAGGAGGTCCAGGAAGAAGAGGAAGAAGGGGGCCCCTCTCCTCCTTGTCGGCGTTCTAGGAACGAGGGTCCCCAGACTTGCCTGCCTGCGGCCTGCGGCGTGGCTCAAAGGGGGGCCCAGCGCGGCCCATCTTCACCAACACAAACCCAAGACCCTCGCGAGGGGGCCAAGCCTCGCGGGGCGGACAACGCGGAGCTTCCTCAGGCGCGGCCTCGTCGGGCTGGCTCACGAGGAGGCAGAGAGATCAAGGCGGGGTACCTCATGAGGTGCCCGTGACGCAAGCCATGACGACCGGGGGCGCCAGGCGGGTGCCAGCCCGCGCAGTGTCCTCCCTTCCTCTTTGGTGCAAAGGGGGCAAGCGCAGCCGCGGAGTACTGAGGCATCAGGCAAAGGTTGCAGTTTCGGTGCAACGAGACCATGACCAGGAGGACTACGAGACGGAGGTCACCGTGGAGCCCAAGACGGCGTCATCACCAGAGCTTTGCGTAGGCGAAGACTACTTTTGTCAAGATAGTTGATACTAGCTGCCCCCCTTCAAATTAGCCCGCCATTGTTGGCTCCCTTCCCGCTTGATATTTGGGAAGAGGACCAGGGCCTCTATGAATAGGACCAGCCACCCACAGAGCCAAGGGGGCGGAGAAGAGAGCCGAGCCAGAGGGGTGGAAGGATAGAGAAGATCAGAAAGAGAGAGAGAGAAAGGTGACTGAGCTCCTCCCAGCAGTTCATCACCCCAGCTAAGAACAGACCCTCGCGAGGTTGTTCTTCCTTGTATTGTTCATCATCATCAGCCCAAAAGGCAATCCACCACACCACACACTGGAGTAGGGTATTACACCACAACGGTGGCCTGAACCAGTATAAACCCTGCGTCTCTTGTGTTGTTCTTTCCATAGTTCAGATCCTAGCAAGGCAGAGGGGTGCAGGAAGGTAGGAGGCAAAATCTCCGCACGCACCCTAGTGTTCGAACCTCAAGGGTCTGCCGTAACTTGGAATCCGACATTTGGCGCGCCAGGTAGGGGTGCGCCGAGATTCGTCTTCCACCACCCCGTTCTCCTCCGACCATCACGCCCATGTCTGACGCTCGTCGAGCCCACGCCGAGCGCCGGGCCGCGCTCGCTTCCCGTGTCGCCCAGACGGCCCCTGTCGGCGGCGTCCTCGCCGTTCCCCGTCACCTGCCGTCAACGCCGCCACCGGCCCGGCGGGGGATGAGCAGCAAGCATCGTCCCAGCATCTGTCCGTGCGGCAAGACGGCCGCACCGCAACTCCCTCGCTCACCCCAGCTGGTTCTTCGTCCCGTGCGCTTCGCGCGCCCATGGAGGCTCGGGCTGCACTCATCGCAGCGAACGAGCTTCTGCGCTACCGTCCCGTCGTCGACGTCTACGAAGAATGGCTCGACCGCGTCGCCGAGCTCGTCTGCGCCGCAGGGGGGTCTCCTGCGCCGTCCGTTCCGCTGCACCGCACCCCGCCCCGCGTGGGCAGTGAAGCTCTGGCGGCGCCCCGGCCGCCTCCTCCTCAGGAAGGCGCCATGGCTCCAAGGCGCGTGGCCCCTGGGCGGAACCCGCTCCGTCAGGCGCGAGCGCAGCAAGAGCAGAGCTGTCAAGAAGTCCCTCGCTCGCAGGAAGCTGCCCGGGCGCTCCCTGCTCCAGCACGTCGCGACCATGCTCCTGCTCCCGCGCGTCAAGACCCCGCGCTGCTCCCAGCTGCAGCGCGTGGGGACATGCAAGACCAAGTTCCCCGTCATCCAAGGCCTCCTGTGGCCACAGCAGGCTGCCGCGCCTTCACCGCCGAGCTACGCAACGTCGTGTGGCCCGGCAAGTTCAAGCCAGACTTGCCTCCTCGCTACGACGGCACGGCTGACCCTGCGGAGTTCCTCCAGCTCTACGAGCTGGGCATCGAAGCTGCCAACGGAGATGAGAAGGTCATGGCGAACTGGTTCCCCATGGCACTCAAGGACGGGGCCCGCACCTGGCTCCTGAACCTGGCTCCAGGCACAATCTCCTCCTGGGACGAGATGCGCACCCGCTTCATCGCCAACTTCCAAGGCACTCGCGACCGGCCGCCCGCCATGAGCGACATGCGCCGCATCAAGCAACAGCCCGGGGAGACCCTGCAGAAGTACATCCAGCGCTTCAACAATGCGCGCCTCAAGATTCCCAAGGTGACTGAGGAGGCCATCATCTCGGCCTTCTCTGACGGCGTGTGTGACGTCAAGATGAAGGAGGAGCTGGCGATGCATGAAGACCTGTGCACTTCCTTGGAACTGTTCAACCTGGCAACCAAGTGCGCCAGGGCCGAGGAAAGGGCGTCTCTCCCTCCTCGAGTTGCCTGCCGCAGACCCAGAAGAGAAGAAACCCAAGGCCAAGGATGTGAAGCGCAAGGGGGCTGCCATGCTCGCGACAGAACCAGACACCAAGCGGGGCAGAGATCAGCCCGAACCTTCCAAGGGCAGCCGGTACTGTGTGTACCACGACCTCCACACCCACAACACCAACGAATGTCAAGAGCTCCGAGCCGTGCGAGAAGGAAGGATCGGCCGTCGCCCTGACCGCAGTGACCGGGGCTACGGCCGGGGAGGAGGAAGGAACACAGGACGCTGGGAAGACCGTGGCCCGCGCCAAGGGTGGCGCGATCAACCTCATGAGGATCGCTGGCAAGACCCGCCTCGCGAGGGAGGCTGGAGGGATCAGCTTCGCGAGGATCGCCTGCAAGGAAACGCAGGCCTCCCACTGCTGCCGCCGCAGCCAAGGAGAAACGAGGACCACCACCAGGACGAGGGGCTGGGGGCTTCCAGGAGCCGCGCGCGATCGCCTGCATCCTGGGCGGGGCACAAGCCCCAGCCTCTCAGCGCATCTTCAAGCAGTTCGCCCACGAAGTGAACGCAGTCCTTCCCAGGCTCGAAGCCACGCGCCCTCTCAGGTGGTCGGCGTGCGCCATCACGTTTAGCTCAGCAGATCAGCTCAAGTGTGCGGCTACAGCCGGAGTTCTCCCGATGCTTTGTTCTCCAATCATCAGCAACGTGGTGGTCACCAAGACCCTCATCGATGGTGGTGCAGGGCTCAACGTCCTGTCCGTGGAAACATTCAACAACCTCCAAGTGCCCTACAGCCAGCTTCAGCCAACCAAGCCTTTCTCCGGTATCACCGACGGCTCCACGGTCCCGATTGGGCAGGTCCGCCTCCCTGTCACCTTCAGGGCACGCGACAACTACCGCACCGAGCTCATCGACTTCGACGTCACTCACATTCGCCTGCCATACAACGCCATCCTTGGGTACCCAGTGCTAGCCAAGTTCATGGCCGTAACTCACCATGGCTACAACGTCCTCAAGATGCCAGGAAGCGGCGGAGTCATCACGGTGCCATGTGAAGAGAAGGACATGGTGTGTTCCCTGGAACGAGCCTTTCAAGCCGCGTCACTGGAAGACCCGGATCGTGGAAGCAGGAGGCCTCCCGAGACCGCCCCTAAGAAGAAGAAGAAATCGTCCGGCCTGACCACTCAGGAGGCAGGCCCCTCTGGGCCCGCGCCTGCCCAGGGGAACCTCCTTCCATCGCATAGGAAAGTGCGCCCAGTGCCCTCCTCAGGCAGGGCTCGGGGGCTCTCCCCTGGAGGGCCACCGACCTAGCTAGGGTCACGAGGGAGGCGCTTGGGCACCACATGGAGGCGTGTTTCAAAGCACGTTTCCCTCAAGAAGGAGCAAGGCAAGGAGACCCAGACCCTCAGGAGTTCGTCAGCAAGGCCATTCAGGAGCTACAGGAGTCAAGAGTCATGAAAGGCGGCCGCCGCCTACCAGCAGTGGCTCCCCATCCAGGCGAGGATGGTGGGCTGCGCGTCTGCGTCGACATACCAGGGCTCAACCGAGTCGCCTCTCTAGAGCGCCTCTGGCCCTCGCGAGTGGGGCGCTGTGGAGGCCCACCCCACAGCTACGTTCGCATGCCTTATGGCTTGCCGAACGCGGCTGACACGTACCGGCGCCTCATGAGGGGCATCACGGAGGCACGAGAGGCAGGGCGTTCCGCAGCCCTGGCAGGGATGGAGATGGCCCGTGAGGAGCCGCCAGCGCATCCGGAGCCTCCCGAGGCCCCTGGGCCTGGGGGCTCGTGAGGATCGGCTTCCGCAGCCCGGCGAGTCTGCTACACCAATGCTCCTTCGTCCTCAACATCATCAGGTGACATCTTTCGAGTTTTATTTCCAGCTGGGAGCGCCCCCCAGGGCTGCATTATTCCCAGGTCGCGTGGGTCCGTCCCTGCGGCGTGTATCCCTTTTTTATTCCATGTTGTTAGCTTACCTTGTTGGGGGCGCCCCTCGGGCCGCATGATCCCCAAGCCGCTCGGGCCAGGCCCAGCGGCATGTATCCCGTTTGCGTTTATTTCCGATTATGCGTTAGACCCACCATGCTTGATTATTTGATGCCGGTCCACGGCACCTCTTCTTCTCCATGCCGACCACTTGCACGTTAAAGGGGGGGTACCTGAGCATCGCGACTCAGGGCTCTTACTGGCTCTCCAGCCCTCACCCTCTGGCCTTGTCCATGGCATCGCGACCTGGCATACTAGCGACGGCTGAGACTAGCTCGAGGGCCGGGACCCGAGGACGTAGAGTGCCGACATCTTACCAAATTTGCAGGGACACATCACAAGATAAGGCCCAGTGCCAGGCGCAACCCGCCTAGAGGTAGGGCCCCGTGAGTCCCGTGCTGGCTCACGGGTGCCCAGATACACCTCGCCAGGCCCTACCGTGCCAGCCACATGTCAGGGCGGGGCTGTACACGCCCCCGGGGCTCCTCCCGGAGTGGGGCCCCCTCCCATGTACCAGTGGAAGCACCATGCTCCGCGCTGGCTGACGACACTGCCGAGGAGCGGCTATGCCCGTACACATACGGTAGCGCTATGCTCCACGCTGGTGATAAACAACTGAGGGTGCCCCCCGGGCCGCACCAACCTCAGGGAGCCCAGAGCTCAGTGTCTAGACTCATCGTAACGCCTCCCCTCGGGAGTGCCGCGCGAGGGGGCTGGGCACGGGGGCTGCGCCTAGGTCACACCCAGACGCACGCCGCCCAGCCAGGTCCCCCCGGGCCTGGTTCGTCGCGCGTCTCTCCCCGAGCGGAGCCAAGGTACGAAGGCCGTTTGAGCGTCAAGGGGGACTCCTGAGCATCGCGACTCAGGAGCCTAACTTGTCGCGTAGCCCCTCACTCCGTGGCCCCGTCCTGGTTTCTGGTCGGGACCAACGCTGGGTGAGGCACGCGCGCGGCCGGGCTTTGCAGACGTAGAACGGTAGATCCACCCGCATCACACCTCCCTACTTGTTGTTCGTGCGCCAAGGGGGACTCCTGAGCATCGCGACTCAGGAGCCTAACTTGTCACGTGGCCCCTCACTCCTTGGCCCCGTCCTGGTTTCCGGTCAGGACCAACGCTGGGTGAGGCATGTGCGGGGCCGGGCTATGCCGGCATAGAACATAAGCAAGTAGGAAGGAAAAGCACAAATTTCAAGGAATTCAAAAGCAAATATTACAGTCCACACTGTTATCTCAACGCCAAATGCAAGTTTAAACGCCTCCCCGAGGCATGATACATGTGCCGGAATTAAAGGCAGGACAGGAGCCGCGACGAAGTCACTTGTCGGCGATGGAGCAACGCGGATTGGGAACGCCTCACGGAGCGGTGGGGTCGGCAGTGCCTTGCTTCGGCTTGGTGCTGAAGGCCCGGAACTTCCCCAACATGGCCTCTGCGTGACCCTTCACGGCCTCGGCAGCGGCAGCGGCACGCTCGTCGCTCACTGGCTCCAGCAGGCTGTCGAGGTCGACACCGGGATCGCGAAGGTAGATGTGGGTGAGGACCCGTGTCATTGCTGTAGAAGACAGGACACGCGCCTCGGCCTCGGCCGCGGGGCCAAGGCCAAGGGTGACATCTTCAAGAGCGTGAACCAGGAAAGGGGATCTGAGCAGCAACCGGGGAAAGCAAGAAGCAAAGCCTAGATGGATGCCGCCCCTTTATCAACTCGCGCGGTTGCTAGGGCGCCCACATCCAACCAACTGCCACGCGGCGCCCAAGGCCGCAGGCTGTTAGGGCCCGCGGCGCTACGCTCTTGCCCTTCCGCCTCCCTGCACGGCCAAGTCTGGGCACGCCTTGGGCCTGGAGGCTACTGTCGGTGTTCTGGGAACGGGGGTCCCCAGACTTGCCTGCCTGCGGCCTGCGGCGTGGCTCAAAGGGGGGCCCAGCGCGGCCCATCTTCACCAACACAAACCCAAGACCCTCGCGAGGGGGCCAAGCCTCGCGGGGCGGATGACGCGGAGCTTCCTCAAGCGCGGCCTCGTCGGGCTGGCTCACGAGGAGGCGGAGATATCAAGGCGGGGTACCTCACGAGGTGCCCGTGACACAAGCCATGACGACCGGGGGCGCCAGGCGGGTGCCAGCCCGCGCAGTGTCCTCCCTTCCTCTTTGGTGCAAAGGGGGCAAGCGCAGCCGCGGAGTACCGAGGCGTCAGGCAAAGGTTGCCGTTTCGGTGCAACGAGACCAAGACCAGGAGGACTATGAGAAGGAGGTCACCGTGGAGCCCAAGACGGCGTCATCACCAGAGCTTTGCGCAGGCAAAGACTACTTTTGTCAGGATAGTTGATACTAGCTATCCCCCTTCAAATTAGCCCGCCATTGTTGGCTCCCTTCCCGCTTGATATTTGGGAAGAGGACCAGGGCCTCTATAAATAGGACCAGCCACCCACAGAGCCAAGGGGGCGGAGAAGAGAGCCGAGCCAGAGGGTTGGAAGGATAGAGAAGATCAGAAAGAGAGAGAGAGAGAGAGAGAGAGAGAGAGAGAGAAAGGTGACTGAGCTCCTCCCAGCAGTTCATCGCCCCAGCTAAGAACAGACCCTCGCGAGGCTGTTCTTCCTTGTATTGTGCATCATCATCAGCCCAAGAGGCAATCCACCACACCACACACTGGAGTAGGGTATTACACCACAACGGTGGCCCGAACCAGTATAAACCCTGCGTCTCTTGTGTTGTTCTTTCCATAGTTCAGATCCTAGCAAGGCGGAGGGGTGCAGGAAGGTAGGAGGCGAAATCTCCGCGCGCACCCCAGTGTTCGAACCTCAAGGGTCTGCCAGAACCCGGAATCCGACACCCATCTCCTCCAGCGGCGCCGGAACACCGCCGTGGCCATCATCATCATCACCGCGATCTTCACCAACACCTCCGTCATCTTCACCAACATCTCCATCACCTTCGCCCCTCTATTTACAGCGATCCACTCTCCCGCAACCCGCTGTACCCTCTACTTGAACATGGTGCTTTATGCTTCATATTATTATCCAATGATGTGTTGCCATCCTATGATGTTTGAGTAGATTTTCGTTGTCCTATCGGTGGTTGATGAATTGCTATGATTTATTTAATTTGCTTGTGGTTATGTTGCTGTCCTTTGGTGCCCATCATATGAGCGCGCGCGTGGATCACACCATAGGGTTAGTTGCATGTTGATAGGACTATGTATTGGAGGGCGAGAGTGACAGAAGCTTCAACCTAGCATAGAAATTGATGCATACGGGATTGAAGGGGGACCAATATATCTTAATGCTATGGTTGGGTTTTACCTTAATGAACATTAGTAGTTGCGGATGCTTGCTAATAGTTCCAATCATAAGTGCATAGAATTCCAAGTCGGGGATGACATGCTAGCAGTGGCCTCTCCCACATAATACTTGCTATCGGTCTAGTAAAGTAGTCAATTGCTTAAGGGACAATTTCGCAACTCCTACCACCACTTTTCCACACTCGCTATATTTACTTTATTGTTTCTTTACCTTAACAGCCCCTAGTTTTATTTTTGTTCTCTTTACTTTCTTGCAAGCCTTTTCGAAAACATCTACAAAGTACTTCTAGTTTCATACTTGTTCTAGGTAAAGAGAACGTCAAGCGTGCGTAGAGTTGTATCGGTGGTCGATAGAACTTGAGGGAATATTTGTTCTACCTTTAGCTCCTCGTTGGGTTCGACACTCTTACTTATCGAAAACTGTTGCGATCCCCTATACTTGTGGGTTATCATGTACCTGAGCATGAACATGGACAAATCCTACGGAAATGTCACTCCGAGGCTTACGGAGGGCATCATGCCGGAGATAGAACTGCTCAGAAGGTATTGCAATCTGGATTTTATTGGCCTACTCTCTTCAAGGATGCTCATAAGTTTGTCTCTTCTTGTGATGAATGTCAAAGAATAGGTAATACCGGTAAGCGTCAAGAAATGCCTATGAATTATTCACTTGTTGTTGAACCATTTGATGTTTGGGGATTTGATTACATGGGACCTTTTCCTTCCTCTAATGGGTATACACATATTTTGGTTGTTGTTGATTATGTTACTAAATGGGTAGAAGCCATACCAACCAGTAGTGATGATCACAACACCTCTATTAAAATGCTCAAGGGAGTTATTATCCCAAGGTTTGGAGTCCCTAGATATTTAATGAATGATGGTGGTTCAGACTTTATTCATGGTGCTTTCCGTAAAATGCTTGCTAAGTATGATGTTAACCATAGAATTACATCACCTATCATCCTCAGTCTAGTGGTCAAGTTGAACTTAGCAATAGACAAATAAAATTAATTTTGCAAAAGACTGTTAATGGGTCCCGAAAGAATTGGTCTAAGAAATTAGATGATGCACTTTGGGCTTATAGAACAACATATAAAAATCCTATGGGTATGTCTATTTATAAAATGGTTTATGGAAAAGCTTGTCATTTGCCTCTTGAGTTAGAGCATAAATCCTATGGGCAGTTAAAGAACTCAACTATGATTTCAAACTTGCTGGTGAAAAGAGGTTATTTGATATAAGCTCCTTAGATGAATGGAGAACCCAAGCTTATGAAAATGCAAAGTTATTCAAATAAAAAGTTAAAAGATGGCATGACAAAAGAATTGAAAAGCGTGATTTTAAAGTTCTTTTGTACAACTCTCGTTTTAGATTTTTTGCAGGAAAGCTCCTCTCGAAATGGGAAGGCCCATATGTCATCGAGGAGGTTTACTGGTCTGGAGCCATCAAAATGAATAACTCCGAAGGTACTAACCCGAATGTTGTCAATGGGCAACAAATAAAGAATTATATCTCAGGTACGCCTATCAATGTTGAAAGTAATATTATCCAAACCATGACACCAAAAGAACACATAAAAGAGTCCTTCTGGAACACTCTAGAATCGTGAAAATAAAGAGGTACGTGATATGATAAGTAAACGGACTCCGAAAAATCTGCAAAAATATTTTTTATCAGTTTTGGAATATTTTAAAAATTTGGAAATAAAGAAACTTCTAGGAAGCGTCCCCTGGTGGGCACAACACACCAGGGCGCGCCTGGCACGCCCAGGTGGGTTGTGCCCACCTGGGACACCTTCCGTACTCCGTTTTTCTACCATATGCTTGTCCTCCAAGATAAAAAGAATCTATATATACTTCCCGAAACTGTTGATCACCACATCATGAAGAAATCCTATGTTCTCTTTCCTTGCTGTTTCTGGTTAGATTTATCAAGCCAGGCATCATGTTTTCTTGCTCCTCCAACAACATGTAAGAAGATGCTTGGCTGATGAAGATCGAGACGAGGCAGGAGGAGCCTATGGATGCCCTCAAGGGAGATAAGGGCAAGAAAGCTACCTTGGATCCGCTCCCGATGGCAGCACGAGAGTTGCTGGCCGAGGAGAAAGAGGATATCCTTAAACCCTACCTTCCGCATCTTACTCCCGCTGAGATTGAGGCTTTTCGCGTCATTGAAATAGTTTGCATACGGAATAAACATCTTACTCGCGAAAATATTCTGCATCAAGAGCATATCAACCATCTCCGGAGCGTCATCCGATGGCTGGAGAACCTCTTGATTCCGAAGGATAGGATCCCTTCATCACCACCATCATCTTCTTCACCACCAAAAGAGAATTGAGTATCGGGTATGGGCACTCCCCTTGTCTTCCGCCAAGCTTGGGGGAGGTGCCCCGGTATCGTATCATCCCACTATCTTTTTGCTTTTACTTATTTTAGTTCGATCATTTGCTTTTAGATGAAATAAAGTTTAGTTCGATCCTTTATTCGTTGAGAGTTTGCTTAGTGATCTATCCTTGTAATCGTGTGCAAGTTATATAATAAAGTTAGTTTGAGTTTTTACTTTCTTTACTTTCATGTTGCAAATAAAGAAAAGAAATAAAGAAAGAAAAAGAGAAAGGAAATGAATGAAGAAAGAAAATGAATCAATAAGCTTATATACTAATCCTATGGTAGGTGATGGAACCAATAAGGAAAAGTATAAGTAGAAAATTTTATTAGAAGATTGACAAACATAGCATTAGTCAGTTATGCAACTCATGAAAGAATTAATAAGGGAAGGGAAGATTCACATATAGATATACTATCCTAGAAATCTTTTGTGATTGTGAGCCCTCATCAAAATATTATATGCCAAAATTATTGACGCTGGACAGGGAAGACAACTTAATGGTTTATGTTTGTTTATATTCACATAGAAGTCATATTGTCATAGATACTTTAACATGTGATGCTTGCCCCCTATCTTTGCTAGCTAAAAATTCTGTACTAAGTAGAGATACTACTTGTGCGTCCAAAAACCCTTAAACCAAAATCCTTTTTAAAGTGTCCACCATACCTACCCAGGGATTGAGCAAGATCCCTCAAGTAAGTTGTCATCGGTGCAAAAAGGCAATAAAAATTGCTTCTAAAAGTGTGAGTTCATTTAGTGTAAGAGAAAATTGAGTGTTGTACGAACTTGGATGACAAAGAATAAAAGTGACAGACTGCATAATAAAGGTTGTCATCTTAAGGGGCAATACAACGTGAAGTTCTCTTGCACTAAAGGATTGAGCATACAAACAAATAAGGGCATGACAACTTCTGCTTCTCTCTGCGAAGGGCCTATCTTTTACTTTTATGCAAAGAGTCAAAGTTTCTCTCTCTATTCATTTTATTTTTCTCATTTGGCAAGCATCATGCAGTGAGGAAAGATCTAGGCACACATGTCCAGTTGAATATAGATAGCATGAGTTATTATTGTTGACATCACCCTTGAGGTGAGTATGTTGGGAGGCAAAACTATAAGCCCGTATCTTTCTATGTGTCCAGTTGAAACGTTTTGTTCATGGGTACGAGGTGAGTGTTAGCAATCATAAAAGACTATGTGATGGTTGAGTATGTGGACTTTCCTAAAGGCTCCAACATGTGAGCCTTCCTGAAAAGATGATGAATTGTAGTTGCAAAGTTGACTAAGAACATAGTTTGTTGGTTTCTAATAGAGTTTTTGCTTTATACTTCGATTGTCTGATGAACTATTACTTATTCATGAGAAGTATATGATAAAAGTTCTATGATAAAATTCCTATGTTTAATTTTGTTGCTGTTATAATAATCAACATGATGCTTCTATGTCCGTATTTTGTTTTTATCGACACCTCTCTCTCAAAGCATGTGGACATGTTTTTCGATTTCGGTTTTTGCTTGAGGACAAGCGAGGTCTAAGCTTGGGGGAGTTGATACATCCATTTTGCATCATGTTTTCTTATGTTATTTATAATGTTTTTATCCATAATAATGCTTTTTGGAGTAATTCTAATGCCTTTTCTCTCATAATTTGCAAGGAACACACCAAGAGTGAGAATTCCGGCAGCTGGAAATCTGGACCTGGAAAAGCTACGTCAGGCCACCTATTCTGCACAACTCCAAATGAGCTAAACTTTACGGAGATTTTTTATGGATTATTTGAGAAATACTGGAGCCAATAAACACCAGAGGGGGGCCACCAGGTGGGCACAACCTACCTGGGCACGCCAGGCCCCCCAGGTGTGCTCTGGTGGGTTGTGGCCTCCTTGGCCCACCTTCGGTGCCCATCTTCTGGTATATAAGTCATTTTGACCTAGAAAAAAAAATAAGAGGAGGACTTTCGGGACGAAGTGCCGCCCCCTCGAGGCGGAACTTGGGCAGGAGCACTTTTGCCCTCCGACGGAGCGATTCCGTCGAGGGAACTTCCCTCCCGGAGGGGGAAATCATCGTCATCATCATCACCAATAACTCTCCCATCTTGGGGAGGGCAATCTCCATCAACATCTTCAACAGCACCATCTCCTCTCAAACCCTAGTTCATCTCTTGTGTTCAATCTTGTTACCAAAACTACAGATTGGTACTTGTGGGTGACTAGTAGTGTTGATTACAACTTGTAGTTGATTACTACATGGTTTATTTGGTGGAAGATTATATGTTCATATCCATTATGTTATTTAATACTCCTCTGATGATGAACATGTTTATCATTTGTGAGTAGTTACTTTTGTTCTTGAGGTCACGGGAGAAATCATGTTGCAAGTAATCATGTGAACTTGATATGTATTTGATATTTTGATAGTATGTATGTTGTTTTTCCCTTAGTGGTGTCATGTGAACATCGACTACATGACACTTCACCATATTTGGGCCTCAGGGAATGCATTGTGGAGTAGCAATTATATGGTGGGTTGCGAGAGTGACAGAACCTTAAACCCCAGTTTATGCGCTATTTCTTAAGGGACCGATCGGATCCAAAAGTTTAATGCTATGGTTAGAATTTATTCTTAATACTTTTCTCGTAGTCGCAGATGCTTGTGATAGGGTTAATCATAAGTAGGAGGTTTGTTCAAGTAAGAACAACACCTAAGCACTGGTCCACCCACATATCAAATTATGAAAGTAGCGAACACAAATCAAACTAACATGATGAAAGTGACTAGATGAAATTCCCGTGTACCCTCAAGAACGCTTTGCTTATCATAAGAGACCATTTTGGCCTGTCCTTTGCCTCAAAAGTATTGCGATACCTTGATGCACTTTTATTACTATTATCGTTACTTGCTCGTTACAAACTATCTTGCTATCAAACTACTCCGCTACTTACAATTTCAGCACTTGCAGACAATACCTTACCGGAAACTACTTGTCATTTCCTTCTGCTCCTCGTTGGGTTCGACACTCTTACTTATCGAAAAGAGCTACAATTGATCCCCTATACTTGTGGGTCATCACCGCCGTCTACCTCTCTGCCAACCCCGTTCATCGCCGCCGCACCAAACATATTGAGGTGGATATCCACTTTGTTCGTGAGGAGGTGGCTCTTGGTCACGTTCGAGTTCTTCACGTGCCTACCTATCAATAGTTTGCGGATATCATAACGAAGGGGTTGCCGACGTCGTTTTTCGAGGACTTTCGGTCCATTTTGTGCCTCAATGCGGACGCATCAACTGTCGTGGGGTGTTGAGCACCCTATATACACGTACATATACATGTACTCTAATCTCCGTCCATCTTGTTAGGGTTTAGTCTTGGTGAAGGAAATATGCCCTAGAGGCAATAATAAAGTTGTTATTTTATATTTCCTTATTCATGATAAATGTTTATTATTCATTCTAGAATTTTTTGATAGAAAGACTGTAAGGGAACCCCCTACAGTATAATTGGTGCAACAAACCCAAATTGCAAGTACCAAGCCTTGAACCTGGGTGGGTGGGAAGGCATCAACCCCTTCCCACCACTAGGCTATGCCTTAGTCTGCTATTCATTCTAGAATTGTATTGACCGGAAACCTAAATACATGTGTGAATACATAGACAAACACCGTGTCCCTAGTGAGCCTCTACTTGACTAGCTCATTGATCAAAATTGGTTAAGGTTTCCTGACCATGGACACGAGTTGTCATTTGATAACGGGATCACATCATTAAGAGAATGATGTGATGGACAAGACCCATCTGTTAGCTTAGCATAATGACCATTCAGTTTTATTGCTATTGCTTTCTTCATGTCAAATACATATTCCTTCGACTATGAGATTATGAAACTCCCGGATACCGGAGGAATGCCTTGTGTGCTATCAAATGTCAGAACGTAACTGGGTGATTATAAAGATGCTCTACAGGCATCTCTGAAGGTGTTTGTTGAGTTGGCATAGATCGAGATTAGGATTTGTCACTCTGAGTATCGGAGAGGTATCTTTGGGCCCTCGGTAATACACATCATAAGCTTGCAAGAAAATGACTAAGGAGTTAGTCACGAGGTGATGTATTACAGAATGAGTAAAGATACTTGCCCGTAACGAGATTGAACTAGGTATGAAGATACCAACAATCAAATCTCGGGCAAGTAACATACCCACAGACAAAGGGAATAACGTATCTTGTGATAACGGTTCGACCGATAAAGATCTTCGTAGAATATGTAGGAGCCAATGTGGGCATCCAGTTTCCGCTATTGGTTATTGACCGGAGAGGTGTCTCGGTCATGTCTACATAGTTCTCGAACCCGTAGGGTCCGCATGCTTAATGTTCGATGACGATATTGTATTATATGAGTTATATGATTTGGTGACTGAATGTTGTTCGGAGCCCCGGATGAGATTACGGACATCACGAGGAATCTCGAAATGGTCGGGAGGTAAAGATTGATATAAAGGACGATAGTATTCGGACACCAGAAGTGTTCTGGAGGGTACCGGGTACATATCGGGTTACCGGGAGGGGTTCCGGGCACCCCCGGCAAAAGATATGGGCCTAATGGGCCAAGAGGGGAAACACACCAGTCACCAGGGACTGGTGCACCCCCCATATGGGCCGAACCAGAGGAGAAGGAAAGAGGGGAAGGGAGAAGGAAAGGGTGGGATTCGGCCTCCCCCTTCCTTCCCTCCTCCCTCCTTTTTACTTCCCCCTCCGGTAAATAAGAAAAGGGGGCACCGACCTAGGAGGAACCCATGTAGGATTCGGTCCTACTTGGGGCGCCTCCTGGTGTATCACCTCTCCCTACCACGTATATATGTGTGTGTGTGTGTGTGTGTGTGGGTGCCCCCTCGCAAACACCAGACAATTGTTAGCCGTGTGCGACCCCCCCCCTCCACCGTTTACTCCCACAGTCATATAGTCGTAGTGCTTAGGCGAAGACCTGCGAGGATCACTTCACCATCACTGTCACCATGTCGTCGTGCTGACGGAACTCATCTACTATCTCGACAACTTGCTGGATCAAGAAGGCGAAGGACGTCACCGAGCTGAACGTGTGCAGAACTTGGAGGTGCCGTGCGTTTGGTACTTGATTGGTTGAAGCATGAAGTGAAGGAAATATGCCCTAGAGGCAATAATAAAGTTGTTATTTATATTTCCTTATATCATGATAAATGTTTACTATTCATGCTAGAATTGTATTAACCGGAAACTTGATGCATGTGTGAATACATAGACAAAACAAAGTGTCCCTAGTATGCCTCTACTTGACTAGCTTGTTGATCAAAGATAGTTAAGTTTCTTGACCATAGACATGTGTTGTAATTTGATGAACGGGATCACATCATTAGGAGAATGATGTGATGGAAAAAGACCCATCCGTTAGCTTAGCATAATGATTGTTAAGTTTTATTGCTATTGCTTTCTTCATGACTTATACATATTCCTTTGATATGAGATTATGTAACTCCCAAATACCGGAGGAAGACCTTGTGTGCTATCAAACGTCACAACATAACTGGGTGATTGTAGAAATGCTCTACAGGTATCTCCGAAGGTGTTTGTTGGGTTGGCATAGATCGAGTTTAGGATTGGTCACTCCGAGTATCGGAGAGGTGTCTCTAGGCCCTCTCGGTAATGCACATCATGATAAGCCTTCCAAGCAATGTGACGAATGAGTTAGTTACAGGATAATGCATTACAGAACAAGTAAAGAGACTTGCTGGTAACGAGATTGAACTAGGTATGAAGATACCGACGATCAAATCTCGGGCAAGTAACATACCGATGACAAAGGGAATAACTTATGTTGTTATTGCGGTTTGACTGATAAAGATCTTCGTAGAATATGTAGGAACCAATATGAAAATCCAGGTTCCGCTGTTGGTTATTGATCGGAGATGTGTCTCGATCATGTCTACATAGTTCTCAAACCCGTAGGGTCTGCACGCTTAACGTTCGATAATGATTTGTATTATGACTTATGTGTTTTGGTGACCAAAGATTGTTCGGAGTCCCGGATGAGATCACAGACATGACGAGGAGTCTCGAAATGGTCGAGAGGTAAAGATTGATATATTAGATGATAGTATTCAGACACTGGAATGGTTCTGGAGTGTTTCGGGTATTTATCAGAGTACCGGGGGCTTACCGGAACCCCCCGGGGGAAGTAATGGTCCACATGGGCCATAGGAGGGAGGCAAGGCAGCCCACAAGGGGGTGGCGCAACCCCCTGGGGAGTCCGAATTGGACTAGGGTAGGGGGCGCGGCCCCCCTTTCCTTCTCCTTCTCCCTCTCCTTCCCCCTTTCCCCCTCCGACAGAAGGAGGGGGGGCGAATAGGACTAGTAGTCCAAGTGGGATTCCCCCCACTTGGCGCACCCCCTAGGCCGGCCTCCTCCCATCTCCCTCCTGTATAGACGGGGGTAGGGGGGCACCTCTAAGGCACATCAATTGTTCTTAGCCGTGTGCGGTGCCCCCTCCATCGTTTACTCCTCCAGTCATATTGTCGTAGTGCTTAGGCGAAGCCCTACGCGGATCACTTCACCATCACCGTCACCACGCCATCGTGCTGACGAAACTCTCACTCGACACTTTGCGGGATCAAGAATTCGAGGGACGTCATCGAGCTGAACGTGTGCTGAACTTGGAGGTGACGTACGTTCGGTACTTGATCGGTTGAATGGAGAAGACGTTCGACTACATCAACCATGTTAAACTAACGCTTCCGCTTTCGGTCTATGAGGGTACGTGGACATACTCTCCCCCTCTCATTGCTATGCATCTCCTAGATAGATCATGCGTGATCATAGGAATTTTTTTGAAGTTGCATGCTACGTTCCCCAAGAAGAAGAAGTTCGTCTACATCAACTGCGTTGAGAAATGCTTCCGCTTATGGTCTGCGAGGGTACGTAGACGCACTCTCCCGCTCGTTGCTATGCATCTCCGTGGATAGATCATTGCGTGTGCGTAGAATTTTTTTGTTTTCGATGCAACGTTTCCCAACAGTGGCATCACGAGCCAGGTCTATGCGTAGATGATATGCACAAGTAGAACACGAAGAGTTGTGGGCAGTGTTGGTGTCAAAACCGGCAAATCTTAGGTAGGGCGGCCCAAGCTGTGAGTCTAAGGATCAATGGTAACAAGGGACAGTGGGAACACGATGTTTACCCAGGTTCGGGCCCTCTTTATGGAGGTAAAATCCTACGTCCTGCTTGATTGTATTCGATGAGTATAGGGGTTACAAGAGTTGATCTACCTCGATTTCGTAATGACTAAACCCTAGTTGTCTAGCCTATAATTATTCTGATTACCTCTATCGATTAAACCCTCCAGTTTATATACACACCGAAGGTGCCTAGGGTTTGTACAGAGTCGGTTCGCAGAAGAAGGAAATAGTACATTCGGACACCAAACTTGTTGTCCATGCATACAGGAGTCCTACCCGGACACGGGGGATAGTCTTCTGCTTTATCGACATGGCCCATCAGTCCGACCCATATCGAATAGGCCGGACACCCGAGGACTCGCAAATCCAGGACTCCCTCGGTAGCCCCCGAACTTGCCTTCAATGACGATGTTGTATCCAGCTTATGTCTTCGGCTTTGCAAGGCGGGTTCTTCACCATACTCCGGATTGATGACAGTCCGGCTTTGACCTCCATGTTCCTTCTTTATGATTCCTTCCTGTTGTCGCCTCGATTTCCACACGCCAGGCGAATGCGAACGGTCCATACTTTTTTACAAATAACCCCCTTACCACGCGCGGGTGATACGTCTCCAACGTACCTATAAATTTTGATTGTTCCATGCTATTATATTATCTGTTTTTTATGTTTTATATGCACTAGTATGCTATTTTACATTATTTTTGGGACTAACCTATTAACCTAGAGCCCAGTGCCAGTTCCTGTTTTTTCCTTGTTTTAGAGTCCAAACGGAATGAAACTTCCGCGATGATTTCTCTTGGACCAGAAGACATCCAGAGGGCTTAGAGTGCACGTCGGGAAAGCCACGAGGCAGCCACAAGGTGGGGAGGCGCGCCCAGGGGGTAGGGTGTGCCCCCACCCTTGTGGGCCCCTCGTGACTCCACCGACCTATTTCTTCCGTCTATATATTCTCAAATACCCCAAAACCTTCCAGGGGAGCCACCAAACGACTTTTCCACTGCCGCAACCTTTTATACCCGCGAGATCCCATCTAGGGGCCTTTTACGGAGTCCTGCCGGAGGGGGATTCGATCATGGAGGGCTTCTACATCAACACCATTGCCTCTCCGATGAAGCATGAGTAGTTTACCTCAGACCTACGGGTCCATATCTAGTAGCTAGATGGATGCTTCTCTCTATTTGATTCTCAATACCATGTTCTCCTCGATGTTCTTGGAGATCTATTCAATGTAATACTTTTTTGCGGTGTGTTTGCCGAGATCCGATGAATTGTGGATGTATGATCAGCTTATCTATGAATATTATTTGAATCTCCTCTAAATTCTTATATGCATGATTTGATATCTTTGCAAGTCTCTTCGAACTATCGATTTGGTTTGGCCAACTAGATTGGTTTTTCTTGCAATGGGCGAAGTGCTTAGATTTGGGTTCAATCTTGCGGTGCTCGATCCTAGTGACAGAAGGGGAACCGACACGTATTGTATTATTGCCATCGAGGATAACAAGATGGGATTTTCATCATATTGCTTGAGTTTATCCCGCTACATCATGTCATCTTACTTAATGCGTTACTCGTTATTTGAACTTAATACTCTAGATGCAGGCAGGAGTCGGTCGATGTGTGGAGTAATAGTAGTAGATGCAGGCAAGAGTCGGTCTACTTGATACGAACGTGATGCCTATATTCATGATCATTGCCTTAGATATCGTCATAACTTCGCGCTTTTCTATCAATTGCTCAGCAATAATTTGTACACCCACCATAATATTTTCTATCTTGCGAGAAGCCTCTAGGGAAAACTAAGGGCCCCGGGTCTATTTTCCATCATATAAGTTTCCGATCTACAATTTTAGTTTCCGATTTACTTTCTTTGCAATCATTTACTTTTCGATCTATAAACCAAAAATATTACTTTACCGTTTATCCATCTATATCCGATCTCACTTTGCAAATAATCATGAAGGGATTGACAACCCCTTTGTTGCGTTGGGTGTAAGTTGGTGTTTGTTTGTGCAGGTATTCGGTGGCATGTCCGTTCTCTCCTACTGGATTGATACCTTGGTTCTCAAAAGCTGAGGGGAATACTTACTCTACTTTGCTGCATTACCCTTTCCTCTTCAAGGAAAAACCAACGCAAGCTCAAGAGGTAGCAGGAAGAATTTCTGGCGCCGTCACCGGGGAGATCTACGCCAACCCGAGACATACCAAGTACCCATCACAAACTCTCATCCCTCGCATTACATTATTTGCCATTCGCCTCTCGTTTTCCTTTCCCTCACTTCTGAAACGATTTAAAAAAATTGCCTTTTCTTTGCCCCTCTTCCGTCTGTCTTCTCCGGTTGCTTTTTGTGTGCTCGTATGTTGGATTGATTGCCTTGTCACCATGACTCCTCCCAAAAACGTTGACCCTCACCTTAGGAGGTTAGACCAAATTGAAAATAATGTTACAAGCTTCATGTCTTTACAATTTGAGCATAACAACTTCTTTAGAAATGAGCTCAAGGAGCATAAAAGTTTTATGGAACACATGAATAAAGAGCTTGATGATATGTCTAAGGAATTTTATGGTTTGAGATCTCAGTTTGCGCATCTTGAAAATTTAGTAGGTCAAATTTCTGATAAACAAGCTACTTTACTAAACAAAATGGCCGCCAAACCAGAGGTTTTGAATAATGATGAAGATCTTCAAGTGATTGATGTGACCCCTATTGAATCTTTGTTTTCCAGTGTAAATTTTGATAAAGATGGACTGGACATGAGTCAACTTTAGTTAGAAGGCGCCCCAATGATTCAGAGTTTTTAGATCTTGATGCAAAAAATGATAAAAGTGGGATTGGAGAGGTCAAAACTTTAGATAGCAATGAACCCACTCTTTTGTATTTCAAGGAATTTAATTATGATAATTGTTCTTTAATAGATTCTATTTCCTTATTGCATTCCATGTTGAATTATCCTCATGCTTATAATCAAAACAAAGCTTTTACTAAACATATCATTGATGCTATGATGAAATCTTTTGAAGAAAAGCTTGAATTGGAAGTTTCTATCCTAGAAAACTTTATGATGAGTGGGAACCTACTATTAAGATTAAAGATTATGAATGCCATGCTTTGTGTGATTTGGGTGCTAGTGTTTCCACGATTCCAAAAACTTTATGTGATGTGTTAGGTTTCCGTGAATTTGATGATTGTTCCTTAAATTTGCATCTTGCGGATTCCACTATTAAGAAACCTATGGGAAGGATTAATGATGTTCTTATTATTCAAATAGGAATTATGTTCCCGTATATTTCATTGTTCTTGATATAGATTGCAATCCTACATGTCCTATTATTCTTGGTAGACCTTTCCTTAGAACGATTGGTGCAATTATTGATATGAAAGAAGGAAACATTAGATTTCAATTTCTGTTAAGGAAGACACGGAACACTTTCCAAGAAAAAAAATTAAGTTGCCGTATGAATCTATTATGAGAACCACTTATGGACGGCATGCCAAAGATGATAACACTTAGATCTATTCGTGTTTTATGCCTAGCTACGGGCGTTAAACAATAGCGCTTGCTGGGGGCAACCCAATTTTATTTTTGTGTTTGCTTTTTAGGTTCTGTTTTGCATTTAGTAATTAATCTAGCCTATGGTTAGATGTGGTTTTATGTTTTAATTAGTGTTTGTACCAAGTAAGACCTTTGGGATAGCTTACGGTATATAAATAGGCAAAATAGGTGATGTGGCAACTAATTAATATAAAAAAAATATGATAACATAATATGTTACCGTAATATCACACATACCAAAATAAGATGAGTCTATAACCTAATAAAAAAATATTGCATGACATCACACATAAATTACTACATATCCATTATAGAGGTATTAGCATATATAGATTACAAAAATATGCATGTTAGTAGTGTAAGTTATTTTCCACCATGATCAACCTAATGGTTGATTCGATCTTACTGAAAAAAAGAAACTTTTGCGCTCAGGAGATTAGTTTTCATTTTTAGCAGAAGCGCGATAAAATACTCATCCATTCTGCAGAGGACTAATAAACAAATTGCTTAGGCCGTCCTAATTTCTTAGGATTTTTGGAGTTACTTAAGTATTCGAAATCTCCAGATTGCTACACATTGTTCTGTTTCTAACAGATTCTGTTTTTGACAGATTCTGTTTTTCGCGTGTTGTTTGCTTATTTTGATGCATCATGGCTAGTATTGGGGGGTATGAACCATGGAAAAGTTGGAATATGGTAGATATTACACCAATATAAATAAATAATGAGTTCACAACAGTACCAAAAGTGGTGATTTATTTTCTTATACTAACAGAGCTTATGCGATTTTATATTTAGTTTTGTGTTGTGAAGTTTTCAAGTTTTGGGTAAGGATTTGATGGACTATGGAATAAGGAATCTTGGGGATGCCCAAGGCACCCCAAGGTAATATTCAAAGACAACCAAGAGCCTAAGCTTGGGGATGCCCCGGAAGGCACCCCCTCTTTCGTCTTCGTCTATCAGTAACTTTACTTGAGGCTATATTTTTATTCACCACATGATATGTATTTTGCTTGGTGTGTCTTGTATGAATTGAGTCTTTGCTTTTTAGTTCGCCACAATCATCTTTGCTGTACACACCTTTTGAGAGAGATACGTATGAATCGTGATTTATTAGAATACTCTATGTGCTTCACTTTTATCTTTTTAGAGCACGGCGGTGGTTTTATTTTATAGAAATTGATGAACTCTCGCTATTCACTTATATTATTTTGAGAGTCTTTAAAACAGCATGGAATTTGCCGGGGTTATAAAATTAATCCTAATATGATAGGCATCCAAGAGGGATATAATAAAAAACTTTCATATAAATTGCATTGAATACAATGAGAAGTTTGATTCCTTATGATTGTTTTAAGATATGAAGATGGTGATATTAGAGTCATGCTAGTAAGTAGTTGTGAATTTGAGAAATACCTGTGTTAAGGTTTGTGAGTGTAACGCCCAAGATGCGGCTATATCTCCTACATGTTGAGGCATGACTTAGAGGCATAACCGCATTTTGATATGATAGCAAGAAGGGTCATCTTCACACATTCCCATGTAAATGAATAATAAAGTAAATAGTTGGCTTACAATCGCCACGTCACACAATGATCAAATTATTCATACATCAATCAGAGTACACACAAGGTCCAACTACAGACGGATCCAAATGAAAAGAAGACAACCACCCATGCTAAGTCCCGATCGTCCCTACTTGGCACCAATACTAATCATCCAGAAAGGAAACATAGTAACGGCATAGGTCTTTGTCGAACTCCCAGTTGAGTTCAATGGCATCACCTGCATCGGTAACATCGGCACCTGCAACTGTGTTTGTAGTGTCCGTGAGTCACGAGGAATCAACATTCTCAAAACCCACGAGATCAAGACTATTTAAGCTTAAAGGTAGGATGTGGTAATAAGGTGGAGTTGCATCAAGCACTAAGAAAATATGGTGGCTCACATACGAGTACAAGAGTAAGATGAGAAACTACGCAACACACGCAGAGATAGAAGTGATCAAGAAGTGATCCTGAACTACTTACATTCAAACATAACCCCACCGTGTTCTCTTCCCGAACCTCGTCGAAAAGAGACCATCACGGTTACACACGCGGTTGGCGCATTTTAATTAAGTCAAGTGTCAAGTTCTCTACAACCGGATATTAACAAATTCCCATCTGCCACATAACCACGGGCACGGCTCTCGAAAGTTTAAACCCTGCAGGGGTGTCCCAACTTAGCCCATGACAAGCTCATGATCCGTGGAGACAATCCTCCATCACGGGACCCTCCGATCAGACTGGGAATCCCAGTGCACAAGACATTTCGACAATGGTAAAACAAAACCAGCAAGATTGCCCGATGTGTCGACAAATCCCGATAGGAGTCGCACGTATCTTGTTCTCAGGGCACACCGGATGGGCAAGACGTCGGGTTGGCTGAGACCCTGGTTGTCCAGGGGGCGCCAGACATTGGCCAGGTTGGATCAGCACTCAAAGGAACACTGGGCCGGTTTATTGATTAAGAATCCTCGGGTTAATTACTCCCTATGCATATTTTAGTTGTTATTAGGCAAATGATAAAACCAATGTTGGGCCTTTATGGAAGAGTTTCATTCAAAGCGAACTGTCAAGAAGGGCCCATAAACCCTCACCGTGTTAGGGACGCAAAATTCAAGGAACATAACACCGGTATGACGGAAACTAAGGCGGCACGAGTGGAACAAAACACCGAGCAAAAGGCCAAGCCTTTCACCCTTTGGCAAGTATATAGATGAATTAATTAAATAAGAGATATTGTGATATCCCAACATATCCATGTTCCAACATGGAACAACCTGCACTGCACCTGCAACTAGCAACGCTATAGGAGGGACTGAGCAAAAGCGGTAATACAGCCAAACAACGGCTTGCTAGGAAGGTGGGTTAGAGGCTTGACATGGCAATATGGGAGGCTTGATAAACGAGTGGTAGGTAGCGTGACATAGCGATAGAGCGAACAACTAGCAAGCAAAGATAGAAGGGATGTCGGGGGTAATGACCATCTTGCCTGCAAAGTTCTCAGGGTTGTCGAAAGCTTGCTCCTCGTAAACGTACTTGACAGGATCCTCATTCATGAACTCGTCTCCCGGCTATACCCAAAGCAAGAACACAAGCAAGGGAACAACAATCAATCACGGTGCAATGCACAAGCAACATGATGCAAGACGTGTCATTGAATGAAATATATGATGTGCAACGCATATGGGTACTCCGGAAGGGAAAAGATGAATGTGGCACCAACTTGGCAAACCAAGCATGCCACTAGATAGATTGGGATATTTCGGTTGAAATCGATATGAAGATCACTAGCAATGGATGCACAATTTGCAAAATGATGAGCAAAACAAGAACAATGCAAAATTGCGCTTAACAGCAACATAGCACTTAAGATGCATCATGAAAGTATGCTACATCACTCTAACATAAAAAGAAAACTCAAGGCAGTGAAGTACGGGTGAAGCTCTACATATCATGAACACTGAGCTACTGCTAGAACTCACTAAAACAAGTCTAAAATAGCATGGAAAAAATGCAAATGACAACAGTTTAACAGACTTAGCAGAAATTCACTGATCATGGCAGAAACAGAATCAGGTAGCAAAGTTTAGAGCTAGTAAACTACATGCTACAGGAACATATCATGGCAAACTTGAGCATGGCATGCTAGCACTAAAGGCAATGAACAAAACTCCCTTACTGAACTTGAGCCAAAGATCCACAGAAAAGATGGTAGCATCAATGCAAACATGGCAAGTGATATGAACAGATTCAGACTTAGTCGAAATACATGGCATGGCAGAAACAGATTCATGTTGGCATGTTTGCGAGCTTGTGCAACTCACCACAAAGCATTTCATGGCATAAGAAAGCAACCAACAGTAAGAAGACACATTTATGGCTAAACATGGCAATAACATGGACATAGGGTGCATGGATCACTAGCAAAACACATGGCAAAAATGAACTTCCTGTTAACAGACTGACAACAATATTATTTGGCAAAAAGAGAGCATGGTAATGACAAGCTAAAGTACCCCATTATTACAAACAAAGGCATGGATGGATAGAGCATAGCAATATCTACAAAACATTCTTACTGAACTTCATCAAAATATGCATGGATTCACTAGTAGCAACGAGTTAACATGGCAACCTAATGTAGGAGGATAATACTTAGCAGAAAACACTAAGCCACTGAAATCAGCAACATCAAGTTGCCTACTTGTGCTAGTCCCCACAGGCCACATAAAAATACAAGGATTGCACCACTGTAAAGATGGCATGAAGATGCCCGTACAACATGTAGACATGATGCTAAAAAGATAAACACACAAAATGTTATGAAAAAGACAAAATAACAAGTTATGATAGTTTCCAGCAGATCACATCATATAGAACTTTTGCAACGATGATTAGGGCAACAAAATGGACAGTAACATGCATGCAAATTATACCACCATGAATAGCATCACGAGATGAACATTTCGACATAACATACACGTGAAACGGAGCTACAAGCACGGAACTATGACATGATGAAGGGGCGCCATTGGAATTGGATTTCAGGGACTTAGAAGAAAAATAGACTTCGAGATCTAGGGTTTGGGCACGGAAGCCGAGGTTAACGGCGGCGGCAGCGGCTTCTCCGGAGACCAGGGCGGCGAGTGCCGGGAGGAGGCCGGGCGGCACAGATCCGGGCGGCGCCGACCCGGATCTGGTCGGAGGTGCGGCAAGGAGGCGGCGGTGCACCCCGCGCGACGAGGTGGAGGCGGTGGCCGAAGCGTTCGGCGGTGGCGTGGAGGACGGCGGCGGGCGAGGCGCTGCGGCGGCGGGCGGCGGCTCGGGTGCGCGGGCCTGGTGGGCCGGCGGTGGTGCAGCGAGGTGGGACACGTAGCGGCAGGCGGTTGGTCTGGGGCGGCGGCTAGACGCGTCCAGCACCGACGGACGTGTCCGGCGTGGAGGGAGAAGGTGGAGCTAGGTTTTCTTGCCCGAGATTTGGACAGGGGAGGCCTATTTATAAATTGTGGGAGCTAGGAGAGGGCTATTGAGGTACGGTTTTCGCCCACATGATCATGATTCAACGACGGAGAGCATGGAGGAGATTTAGATGGGCTAGTGGGCTGTTATGGAGGGGTGCTGGGTTGCACGAAGAGAGGGGTTTTCGGCGGTTACACGGTTAACCGTTGGGGCATCAAACGACCTCCAAATGGAATGAAATTTGATAGGCGGCCTACCGGTGATGTACCAAGGCCACTCGACAAATCTCGGTCCATTCCGAGAACGTTTTTATCCCGCTCACAAAACGAGATCTGAGAGGTGCAACGGGTGCATGTGTGAGTGTCGGATCCCGAAACGGACAACAGGGAAAAAGACCGGATGCATGAGACGAACACGAATGCAAATGAGATGCACATGATGACATGAACAAAATGCAAGACGATGACAAAACCCAACCACACAGGATATATCATATAAAATTGCCGAAAATGGCAAGAGTTTGAGTTACAATTATGGAATGTTACATCTGGGACATTACAACTCTCCACCACTACAAGAGGATCTTGACCCGAGATCTAGGACAGAATTCTGGATATTCGGAACAGAGGTGATCCTCGCGCTCCCATGTAACTTCTCGGTCGGAATGGTGAGACCACTTAACTTTGAGGAATTTGATCGACTTGTTGCGAGTTTTGCGCTCGATTTCTTCAAGAATGGCAACGGGATGCTCATGATAAGACAAGTCTTCTTGGAGGTCAATCTCTTCGAAGTTGATAGTGCGCTCGGGTGTCCCGAAGCACTTGCAAAGTTGTGACACATGAAACTCATCGTGCACATTTGAGAAGTTAGAAGGGAGCTCAATCTGATAAGCAAGGTCGCCTCTTTTGCCAATGATCTTGAAAGGACCCACATATCTAGAGGCAAGCTTCCCTTTGATACCGAAGCGTTGAGTGCCTTTCATGGGAGAGACACGGAGATAGACATGGTCTCCGATCTCGAAAGCCAAGTCATGGTGCTTGCTATCATAGTAACTCTTCTGGCGCGATTGCACGGCTTTGATATTTTCACGGATGACTTTATACATTTCTTCAGCTTCTGTGATCAAGTCATTGCCAAGAAGTTGGCGTTCACCAGTCTCGGACTGGTTGAGAGGAGTACCACACTTTCTGCCATAAAGAATTTCGAATGGGGCCTAGCCCGAACTTGCTTGGAAGCTATTGTTGTAGGAGAACTCGACATATGGGAGGCAGTCTTCCCACTTCATACCGAAAGAGATGACACAAGCTCTGAGCATGCCCTCGAGGATTTGATTGACTCTCTCAACTTGGGCACTTGTTTGAGGATGAAAAGCCGTGCTGAAGCGAATGTTGGTGCCCATGGCCTTTTGGAAGGAGTCCCGTAACTTGGAAGTGAAAATGCTTCCGCGGTCTAAAGAGATCAATTGTGGAATCCCGTGCAACGAGACTATTCTGGAGGTATATAGCTCTGCCAACTGAGCTGTCGTGATAGATTCTTTGATTGCATGTAAATGAGCCACTTTTGTAAGCTTGTTAATGACAACGAAGATATCATCATTCCCTCGCTTGGACTTTGGAAAGCCAGTGACAAAGTCCATTTCGATATGATCAAACTTCCATTCTGGAATAGCAAGAGGTTGGAGGAGACCAGCTGGTCGTTGATGTTCTGCTTTCACCCTTCGATAGACATCACATTCATTCACGAATTGAGCAACCTCTTGCTTCATTCGAGTCCACCAATACGACTGCTTGAGGTCATAGTACATCTTCGAACTGCCTGGATGGATGGAAAGAAGAGAATTGTGCGCTTCGTTCATTATGACCTTCCTTAGATCACCTTTAGGAACCACAATCCGGTCCTCGAAGGATAAGATGTCCTTGTCATCTATGCGATAGCACTTGTATTTGGGTAAGCCCTTGGCAACACCATGTTTCACCTTCTTCACCATGGTATCAAGGAGTTGTGCCTCACGAATTTGATCTTCCAAAGGTGGAGTGACTTGAAAGTTGGCAAGAAAACCTTGAGGAACAACTTGAAGGTTGAGCTTTCGAAATGCTTCACAAAGATCCGGTTGGAATGGCTTGAGAATTAAGCTGTTGCAATAAGCCTTTCTGCTCAAAGCATCTACAATCACATTAGCCTTGCCTGGAGTGTACTCAATGCTTGGATTGTACTCTTGAATCATTTTGACCCAACGAGCTTGCTAGAGGTTGAGGTTGGGTTGAGTGAAGATATATTTGAGGCTCTTGTGATCGGTGAAAATGCCCACTTGCCTTCCCAACATGAGATGTCTCCATGTTCTTAATGCATGGACAACTACCGACAACTCAAGATCGTGAGTGGGGTAGTTCCTTTCATTTGGCTTCAAATAACGAGAAGTATAGGCCACAACTTTCTTCTCTTCCATTAACACAACACTGAGACCTTGCAACGAGGCATCACAGAAAACTTCATATGGCTTGGACCCATCAGGAGGAGTTAGGACAGGAGCCGAGATGAGTTTCTCTTTGATAGTGTTGAAGGCAACGTCACACTCAGGAGTCCAGGAATACTTGACGTGCTTCTGGATGAGGTTGGAAAGAGGCTTAGAAATCTTTGAGAAATTCTCAAAAAATCTCCAGCAATAGCTTGCAAGCCCAAGGAAATTGCGGAGCTGCTTGACGTTCTGAGGAGGCTCCCAGTTCACAATTGTAGAAACCTTCTCTGGATTAATAGAAATGCCCTTGGTGGAGATGATGTGGCCAAGGTAAAGAACTTTATCAAGCCAAAATTCACATTTGGAGAACTTTGCGTAGAGTTGATACTCTCTGAGCTTGTCGAGCACCAATTGCAAATGTTTGGCATGATCCTTCTTATTCTTGGAGAAAACTAGGATATCGTCAAGATATACCAGGACGAATTCATTGGTGTAGGGGTTGAAGATGAAGTTCATCATGCGAGAGAAAGTTGGAGGGGCATTAACAAGCCCGAAGGACATGACAGTATATTCATAAGAACCAAAGCTTGTTCTGAATGCTGTCTTTGGGATATCTTCTTCACGAATGCGAATATGATGATAACCCATACGGAGGTCAATCTTGGAAAACACCTTTGCACCTTTGAGTTGTTCGAATAGCTCATTGATATTGGGAAGTGGGTATTTATTCTTGATTGTCTTCTTGTTCAATGGGCGGTAATCGATGCAAAGTCGGTCCGTGCCATCCTTCTTCTGGACAAAAAGAACACCACAACCCCATAGAGATGAACTTGGTCTGGTCAGACCCAGACGCTCTTGTTCACCAAGCTGTTTCTTCAATTCTCTCATCTCTTTTGGCCCAAGATTGTATGGGCGCTTGCAAAACGGGTTCTGTGCCGGGCTCAAGATCAATAACGAACTCGACTGGTCGGTGAGGAGGCATACCTGGAAGCTCTTCTGGAAAGACATCTTGATACTCACAAGCCACTGGAATCTGAGAAATAGCGTCTAACTCTCCCTTCTCATTGAGAGAGAACAACCGAACGGTTTCATCACGAGCAGCATAGATGATCACATCCTCAGAAGGGTGCGTCAATTTAATCTCCCTAGAAGCGCAATCAAGAAAGGCCTTGTGCTGAGAAAGCCAATCCATGTCGAGAATGAGATCAATATCAGAGTCGCCAAGAACCATTGGAGAAGCCATAAATTTATAATTGCCCATTCTGATGCCAACATTCGGAACCATCATTTTGGTATGCATGAACAAACCCGGAGAGGAAACCGATAACGGACTAGGTAGATCAACAATATGTAAATTGTGCATGGTTGCAAAAAGCCTTGATATGAATGAAATAGATGCACCATTATCGAATAATTTTTTTGCAGGAATATCATTAACTGGGAGATTACCCATGATCACTTCTGAACCCTATGCTTGAGCTGAATTCATCATGTTCACCCTTGCCGCCTTGGGATTGTACTTGACAACTGCATTGCTTGCTGACCGGACAGGAGGAGGAGGCGGAAGGCGCCTTTGGTTGAAGCACTTATTGGAATAGTGACCCTTCATAACACACTTGTGACAAGTGACCTCTAAAAGCGGACGGAAAGGTGGCGGAGTAGGACCACCTGTCCTTGGAGCCTGAGACTTGTTGCGATAGCCTGGGTTGGGTGGGTGGGAAGATCCACGACCACCTGAGTTCCTCTGCTGGTAGGGCTGACGAAACGGAGGAGGTGGAGGAAGCCAGAACTTTTGTTGCTTAGCTGCCACTTGAGAGGAAGAAGACGAGTGAACTGCATCCCTGATTATCTTCTTTGAAGCCTCACACCTGAGCTGAGCAGCTTCTTGCCTCAGGGCCATGTTGTAGAACTGATCAAACAGAGTAGGCTCAACAAGAACGAGAGCTAATTGCAGATCCTCTCTGAGGCCACCCCTGAAGTGATAGACCATGCTCTTTTCATCAGGAACGTCCTGCCTTGCCAAGCGAGCAAGCTTCTGAAACTGGATGTTGTATTGATGCACGGACAGGCTTCCTTGCTTGAGATTGCGGAATTCCTGATGCCTGCTCTCGACAACACTTGTTGGAATGTGATGAGCTCGAAAGTCCCGGCAGAAGTCAGTCCTGGTAATCACTCAGCCCCCTCTGGAATCTTTGTACTGCTGATACCAATCTGCTACTTGGTCCTTGAGCTGAAAAGAAGCGAACTTGACGTAGTCCTCAGGCTTGACATTGCTGCATTCAAAATGCTTGTTGATGTCGATGAGCCAATCATCAGCGTCCATGGCCTGGGCACAAGCGTTGAAAGACTTTGGCTGATTTGCAAGAAACTGGTTGAGGGTAGCAAACTGAGGTTGATTGTTGAATTGCCCTTGGCCTTGATTTCCTTGGTTGCCTTGACCTTGGTTGCGCTCTTGCAAGAGCTAAAGAAGCATTTGGGTATTGGTGTTGGTGACGCCGTCACAGCTTGCCATGCCTCCGGAGGCAGAGGAGGTGGCGGAGGGTTGAACTGCTCTCCATCAGTACATTGCGGATTCAGACACGTTGGGGGAGCCACCCTAAAGAGGTGACAACCGTTAGAACCATGATAGACAAGGTGAATCAACGGACATATATGTGCAAAGAAGTCTTCACAATAAACATTCGAACATAGATTGAACGAATGAATTCCAAAGTTAGCATTACAAGACTATTAAGGTGAGAAGCCACTTAGACAAATGTTGATGAATGAAACAACAAGGTACGATTGGAACAAATAAATGGTAAGGATTACCCAATCCCATACCAATTATCTGTCAGAAGAATAACTAAAAGCTACTTGAATTCCCACGTATTAACTCCCGAAACTTTCTGGTTATGCAATCTGGTGTTGGGGATACAGGGAGGCACAATATATATCACACAACTAACAAGCCCTCTACTCCACTGTATCCATCCGTAAACACATAACCAAGAAAACTCTGGAAATCATGTACCTCGACCTTCGAAAAGCATCCATTATACTAGCTATGGCAATACTCCCGAACTCCCTCCCCAGTACTGGGTGGTGTCGAGGTTATCTCACCACTAGCTACATAAAAGAGATTTTCGATGTCGGCGAGCTAAGGTATACCGGAACGGCAACGATAAAATTGTCATGAAAACACCTCGGAGCTCAACTCCCCGGGACACTGCCACAACCCCTAAATGTCAGGAGGCACCAAGAACAATGTTCTCGTCACAACAATATCGGAACGATCCCAAGATACCCATGTAATCCTAATTTTTTTTAGTGAAAATGAGGAGAGGAAAGTCAAAACATCTACGTCAGGAGTCCTTGCCAGTGCGACGAAGGGGGCCGACAAGTAAAAAGAATCCTATTCAATGGTATATATAATCCTAAGACTCAACTTTTTTGTTCTACACTCAACAACATCAGCGGTTCGATCAAGCAGGGGGCTCCTAAGTCGGGATGGCTCTTATTACTAACTTGTAACACCCAAGATGCGGCTATATCTCCTACGTGTCGAGGCACGACTTAGAGGCATAACCGCATTTTGGTATGATCGCAAGAAGGGTCATCTTCACACATTCCCATGTAAATGAACAAGAAAGTAAATAGTTAGCTTACAATCACCACGTCACACAATGATCAAATTATTCATACATCAATCAGAGTACACACATGGTTCGACTACGGACGGATCCAAATGAAAAGAAGACAACCACCCATGCTAAGTCCCGATCGTCCCTACTGGGCACCACTACTGATCATCCGGAAAGGAAACATAGTAACGGCATATGTCTTCGTCGAACTTCCAGTTGAGTTCAATGGCATCACCTGCATCGGTATCATCGGCACCTGCAATTGTGTTTGTAGTGTCTGTGAGTCACGAGGACTCAGCAATCTCAAAACCCGCGAGATCAAGACTATTTAAGCTTAAAGGTAGGATGTGGTAATACGGTGGAGCTACAGCAAGCACTAAGCAAATATCATGGCTGACATACGAGTATAAGAGTAAGATGAGAAACTACACAACGGACACAGATCTAGAATTGATCAAGAAGTGATCCTGAACTACTTCCATTCAAACATAACCCCACCATGTTCTCTTCTCAAACCTTGTCGAAAAGAGACCATCACGGTTACACATGCGGTTGGCGCATTTTAATTAAGTCAAGTGTCAAGTTCTCTACAACCGGATATTGAAAAATTCCCATCTACCACATAACTGCGGGCACGGCTCTCGAAAGTTTATAACCTGCAGGGGTGTCCCAACTTAGCCCATGACAAGCTCACGATCCGCGGAGACAATCCTCCATCGCGGGACCCTCCGATCAGACTCGGAATCCCGGTGCACAAGACATTTCAACAATGGTAAAACAAAACCAGCAAGACTGCCCAATGTGCCGACAAATCCTGATAGGAGTCACACGTATCTCATTCTCAGGACACACCGATGCGCAAGACATCGGGTTGGCTGAGACCCTAGTTGCCCAGGGGGCACAGGACATCGCCCAGGTTGGACCAGCACTCAGAGGAACACTGGCCCGGGTTGTCGATTAAGAATCCTCGAGTTAATTACTCCCTATGCATATTTTAGTTGTTATTACGCAAATGGTAAAACCAATGTTGGGCCTTGATGGAAGAGTTTTATTCAAAGCGAACTGTCAAGAGGGGCCCATAAACCCTCACCGTGTTAGGGACGCAAAATTCAAGGAACATAACACCGGTATGACGGAAACTAAGGCGGCAAGAGTGGAACAAAACACTAAGCAAAAGGCCAAGCCTTCCACCCTTTGGCAAGTATGTAGATGCATTAATTAAATAAGAGATATTGTGATATCCCAACATATCCATGTTCCAACATGGAACAACCTTCACTACACCTGCAACTAGCAATGCTATAAGAGGGGCTGAGCAAAAGCGGTAATATAGCCAAACAACAGTTTGCTAGGAAGGTGGGTTAGAGGCTTGTAATGGCAATATGGGAGGCTTGATAAACAAGTGGTAGGTAGTGCGACATAGCGATAGAGCGAACAACTTGCAAGGAAACATAGAAGTGATATCAGGGGTAATGATCATCTTGCCTCCAAAGTTCTCAGGGTTGTCGAAAGCTTGCTCCTCGTAAACATACTCGATAGGATCCTCGTTCACAAACTCGTCTCCCGGCTCTACCCAAAGCAAGAACACAAGCAAGGGAACATCAAACAATCACGATGCAATGCACAAGCAACATGATGCAAGATGTGGCATGGAATGCAATATATGATGTGCAATGCATATGGGTACTCCGGAAGGGAAAAGATGAATGTGGCACCAACTTGGCAAACCAAGCATGCCACTGGATAGATTGAGAGATTTCGGTTGAAATCGATATGAAGATCACTGGCAACGGATGCACGGTTTGCAAAATGACGAGCAAAACAAGAACAATGCAAAACTGCGCTTAACAGCAACATAGCACTTAAGATGCATCATGAAAATATGCTACAACATTCCAACATAAAAACAAAACTCATGGTAGTGAAGTACGGGTGAAGCTCTACAAATCATGAATACCAAGCTACTACTAGAACTCACTAAAACAAGTCTAAAACAGCATGGCAAAAATGCAAATGACAATAGTTTAACAGACTTAGCAGAAATTCACTGATCATGGTAGAAACAGAATCAGGTAGCAAAGTTTAGAGCTAGTAAACTACATGCTACAGGAACATATCATGCGAACTTGAGCATGGCATGCTAGTACTAAAGGCAATGAACAAAACTCCCTTACTGAACTTGAGCCAAAGATCCACAGAAAAGATGGTAGCATCAATGCACATGGCAAGTGATATGAACAGATTCAGACTTAGTAGAAATACATGGCATGGCAGAGGCAGATTCATGTTGGCATGTTTGCGAGCTTGTGCAACTCACCACAAAGCATTTCATGGAATAACAAAGCAACCAACAATAAGAAGACACATTTATGAAGCTAAACATGGCAATAGCATGGACATAGGGTGCATGGATCACTAGCAAAACACATGGCAAAAATGAACTTCCTGTTAACAGACTGACAACAATATTATTTGTCAAAAAGAGAGCATGGTAATGACAAGCTACAGTACTCCATTATTACAAACAAAGGCATGGATTGATAGAGAATAGCAATATCTACAAAACATTCGTACTGAACTTCATCAAAATATGCATGGATTCACTAGTAGCAACGAGTTAACATGGCAACCTAATGTAGCAGGATAATACTTAGCAGAAAACACTAAGTCACTAAAATCAGCAACATCAAGTGGCCTACTTGTGCTAGTCACCACAGGGCACATAAAAATACAGGGATTGCACCACTGTAAAGATGGCATGAAGATGCTCCTAAAACAAGTAGACATGATGCTAAAAAGATAAACACACAAAATGCTATGAAAAAGACAAAACAACAAGTTATGATAGTTTCGAGCAGATCACATCATATAGCACTTTTGCAATGATGATTAGGGCAACAAAATGGACAGTAACATGCATCCAAATTATATCACCATGGAGAGCATCACGACATGAACATTTCGACATAACACACACGCGAAACGGAGCTACGACCACAGAGTTATGACATGATGAAGGGGCACACGTGGAATTGGATTTCAGGGACTTGGAAGAAAAATAGACCTCGAGATCTGGGGTTCGGGCACGAAAGCCGAGGTCAACGGCGGCGGCAGCGGCTTCTCCGGCGACCAGGGGCGGCGAGCGCTGGGAGGAGGTCGGGCGGCGCGGATCCGGGCGGCGCCGGCCCGGATCTGGCCGGAGGTGCGGTGAGTAGGCGGCAGCGCGCGCCGCGTGACGAGGCGGAGGCAGTGGCCGGCGCATTCGGCGGCGGCGTGGAGGACGGCGGCAGGCGAGGCGCGGCAGCGGCAGCGTGGGAGGCGAGCGGGCAACGGCTCGGGCACGCAGGCCAGGAGGGCCCCATGCGGGGCTGGCGGGCCGGCGGTGGTGCGGCGAGGTGGGACACGTGGTGGCGGGCGGTTGGTACGGGGCGGCGGCTGGACGCCTCCGGCGCCGGCGGACATGTCCGGCTCACGAAATGAGATATAAGAGGTGCAAAAAGTGCATGTGGCGGTGTGGGAGGCGAGCGGGCGGCAGCGCGGGAGGCGAGCGATCAGGCGACCCATTCCGAGAATGTTTTCTCTGGCTCACGAAACGAGATCTGAGAGGTGCAACGAGTGCATGTGTGAGTGTCGGATCCCGAAATGGATCAAAAAGACCGGATGCATGAGACGAACACAAATGCAAATGAGATGCACATGATAACATGAGAGGACATGCATGACATGAACAAAATGCAAGATGAGGACAAAACCCAACCACAGAGGATATAACATATAACATTGTCGGAAATGGCAAGAGTTGGAGTTACAATTATGGAATGTTACATCCGGGACGTTAGAGTGAGTCCCGTAGCATGCACATATGATGAACCATTATGTAACGAAGTTGGAGTATGAGATATATTTTTTAATTGTCTTCCCTTATGAGATGAGGCCGGGGACGAGCGATGGTCTTTTTCTACCAATCTACCCCCCTAGGAGCATGCACATAGTACTTTGTTTCGATGACTAATAGATTTTTGCAATAAGTATGTGAGTTTTGTATGACTAATGTTGAGTCCATGGATTATACGCACTCTCACCTTTCCGCCATCGCTAGCCTCTCTAGTGTCGTGCAACTTTCGCCGGTACCATAAACCCACCATATGCCTTCCTCAAAACAGCCACCATTCCTACCTATTACGGCATTTCCATAGCCCTTTCCGAGATATATTGCCATGCAACTTTCCACCGTTCCGTTTATTATGACACGCTCCATAATTTTCATATTGCTATGTGTAATCATGTAGTTGACATTGTATTTGTGGCAAAGCCACCGTTCATCATTTTTTATACATGTCGCTCTTGATTCATTGCACATCCCGGTACACTGTCAGAGGCATTCATATAGAGTCATATTTTGTTCTAGTATCGAGTTGTAATTTTTGAGTTGTAAGTAAATAAAAGTGTGATGATCTTCATTATTAGAGCATTGTCCCATGTGAGGGAAAAAAGAGAAAGGCCAAATAAAAAAAGAGAAGGCCCAAAAAATGAGAGAAAAGAGAGAAGGGACATTGTTACTATCCTTTTTGCCACACTTGTGCTTCAAAGTAGCACCATGATCTTCATGATAGAGAGTCTCATATATTGTCACTTTCATATACTAGTGAGATTTTTTCATTATAGAACTTGGCTTGTATATTCCAATAATGGGCTTCCTCAAAATGCCCTAGGTCTTCATGAGCAAGCAAGTTGGATGCACACCCACTTAGTTCCTTTTTGAGCTTTCATAAACTTATAGCTCTAGTGCATCCGTTGCATGGCAATCCCAACTCACTCACATTGATATCTATTGATGGGCATCTCCATAGCCCATTGATATGCCTAGTTGATGTGAGACTATCTCCTTTTTGTCTTCTCCACAACCACCTTCTATTCCACCTATAGTGCTATGTCCATGGCTCACGCTCATGTATTGCGTGAAAGTTGAAAAAGTTTGAGATCACATGATGTATGTCTTGAGGTATGAATACTTGAGGTGACATTAGGGTATCTTATTGATTTACTTGCTATATGTTATGGCACTAAACTTGCGGATTGCCACGGTGATATTAGGGTAATCTATGCATAGGGGTTGATGCACGTTTTTATTATCTTTTATCCGACGGAAACTTTGGGGTCTGTCGTGGAATTGTCGCGATAGATGTCCTAGTGTGAGGACTTAGTCGTGGAGCCATCGCGTTGAGGTTAGCTTAAAGGGGTTAATCAGGACAAAGTACATGAGGAGTTTATACTAGTTTGGCCCCTTACGATGAAGGTAAAAGCCTAATCCAGTTTGAGGTTGGTATTGCTAAGGTTTCGATGAGCAGGGAGCGAATACACTTGATCTGGCTCTCGATCTCTTGTCTCTTGTCCTAAGCCGCCGCTAGGTCGTCCCCTTATATACATGGGTTGACGCCCTGCGGCCCTCAGAGTCTCGACCGGCTTATACAACGTATCCGGCTCGGTGACCTTTCACATATGCCTTACAATACAAGTTTACTTACATGGCAGTTTATACTCATGGGCTTTAAGCCGCATTCGGGTCTGGGCCCTCTACTAAGCCTATCTATGAATCGCCATGTGACCTTGGGCCTCATTGTGTTGATCTTCATAGAGATGACCCGGCCCCTCCTGGGCGGGTCATACCTAATAGTTATATCCCCAACATTAGGCCCCAGGTTGATTTGGACTTGTTCATGTCAACCTTCAAGACTTAGAAAAATCCTTCCATATCCGCTGTAAAAAAATGTGTAACCCTCCATGAAGTCATCTCTAGGAATTTCGAAAACCCGCCACAACATCATGTTTAACGAATCTTTATCTTAATGTCTTCCCGGAAATCGAGGCGTCCAATTAGCTGGATAACCATCATTTGGCCTCCTCGTCTTTCGCGCCTGCCTGTTTCCTGTCTCCTGATAAATAGGACCTGAAAGCCATCTTCCATTCTTCTCCTTCTCCTTCCTTCCTCATAACGCATCATCCCTGCATGAACCATGCCGCCGTCGACCTCCGTCCTTGTCCTCGACTCCGGCCGCCGCATCGCCCTGAGAAGACCAGAGAACTGTGGCGCTACTCCACTGCTCTTACAGCTCTAGTAAGTCTTCCTTTGTTCGTCACCATTCTGCCATTAGGGTTTCATCGGTGTTCTTCAGTGTTCATCTGCGTTCATCATTGTCCTTCTTTTCCTTTATTTAGATCCACATATTAGATCCAAAAGATATGGGAATCTTGCGTGGCCGTAGTTTTAGCACTTGTTTTAATACTAGGTCGCATCCCCACCATGACAGATCTCCTCTAGGGCTTTTGTGTTTTTCTACTGTCGCCTTTTGTAGATGAATTTATCCTTTTTTCTAAACAACGGTAGATCCAAATTTGTAACCTCCATCTGCGGAACTTGTTTGTCTCAGTACTTAGCCAATGTTGCTTCCGACAACTCTTTGAACATCTTAGTCATGGCGGCTTATACTGTCGGCTTATCCTTTCTTCATATATCATTAGCCCTTGCTTAAGCCGCCATCATAAACATGCACTGTAATTGTTTAACTTGCAATCCCATCAACTGATTTGAACCGGCCAATTATTTTCTTTTTAGACTATCCTTTCACCATGCCGTCGAAGACGATGACAACTTGAAACTGGGTTCCTTCCATAGTCACCGAGAGTACTTTGAAGGATTTTGTCACTGTGGGATTCTTACCAGAGAAGAGTGTCATGCATTATCGTGTTCCTGACCTTGAAGAGAAACCTCAGCCAAAAGATGGTGAAATCATTGTTTTTAATGACCATATGACCCGGGGCTTCTCACCGCCCGGCTCAAAATTCTTCAGGGATGTTCTACACTTTTTCAAACTCCATCCGCAAGATATTGGACCCAATTCCGTATCTAATATTTGTAACTTCCAAGTTTTTTGCGAAGTTTACCTTCAAAAAGAACCTACTGTTGAACTCTTCAGGGAATACTTCTACTTGAACCGCCAGAATGAGTACACCAATGGTCCCAGTTTGGAACTTGGCGGGATTTCAATTCAACGCAGACGAGATGCCATCTTCCCTCTAGTAGTTCTGCCAAACCATCCCAAGGACTGGAATCAAACATGGTTCTACTGCAAAGATACCTCGCCGTCTGATGAAAATCCGATGCCGGGTTATCGAGCTGATCGTCTTGACGCAAAGCACCCACTTCCTGATAAACTCACCCCTGCCAAACGCAAGAAGCTTCTCCCCAAAATCAGAAAAGTCCAAGCCTTGTTAGGAAATGGCTTGACCGGAGTTGATTTGATCTGCTACTGGGTCGCATGGCGGATTATACCTTTAAGCCACCGATCCGGCTTGATGTGTTTATACACCGTAGGAACTGATGATCCTTTACGTCAATGCTCTGTGCGTTTGACTGAAGAGGCTATTGTTGAAATGGCAACCACTCTTATCAATAGCAAGTATGAAGACTGCAGCATAGTAGGGTTGAATCCTTTCTGCAAGCTTAACCCGGCGCCAGAGGTAAATCTTCTTGACTTCTTTTTCCTTAGTAGTTAAGTATTTGCATGAATTTCAACATGTTATCTTTCCATTGGCCAAATCTGACTTTTGGAAAGCAAAATACGACCATAGGGCTGCCAAAAAAGCTAGAGCTGCTGCAATAGCCGCCAAGAAGACCATCGGAAAATTTAATAAGAAACAAACTGCCTCTGATTTACTCAAGCTGGATGACATCTCTGAGTCGGAGGTAGCCCTTGACTCTCTTGGCCTGTTTTTTAACAACCTTGTTGACACTGACTATTGCCAGGATGACACGGGGACCAGCCAGGCAGTCGAAGAAGAGGTAAATCTTATTTCCTCCGACTCAGAACCTTTACCAAGGCAGAAACTTCAGCGGGTCACCCAGAAAGTAAGGTTTTCATACCCCTTGGCTTATTTAGATCCTCATTTTCTTTTGAAACGACAACAACATGAGAGCCACCAATAGACCCGGACCAGTGGAGATGACGATTTACCCTCCGGCTTACCAAAAACTCCTCGGAAACGCCAGAATGAGGTTCCTTTTGATCTTTTAACCCTTGTATTTGTTCAATAAATTACCTTCATTACTCATTTTCGATTCCATCTTTGCAGGAGATTTCCTGTTCCTCCTCTGGCGATTCATCACAAACTCAATTGCTGGCCTTGAAGACTGCCCCGGGGTAAAGATAACTACCCTTCTTATATATGTTTATATATGCATCATTATACTGACTTGTCTAAATCCTTTTTAGCGGTCAAGAAAAGCCGAAGAAAGCAAAGGTGACAAAGCCGGCTAAGAATCCAAAAACCACTAAACCGGAGCAGCCAAACCTTGTACCAGAACATCCCGAGGAACCGGAGCAGTCAACTTTTGTGCCAGAACACACTGAACAACCAGAGGACCCTGCCTTCAACGTTTAACCGGATGTACCTGAACCATCTGCGGATGAAACTACTGTCGACCCATCAAGTATTGATCCGTCAAGCTCAGCTAACCCGCTGGAGAAACACAGTGATGACATTTTAATCATTGGTACCAGATTTGTTGAACCGGGGAACCCAACTGTTCTGGCTAGACACTCTGCCAAACAAGAAGTTATGGAAAGGCAGAAGGTGAGGTTTGACATCTCCCACTATAATCACCTCAGTATTAGTGAAGTTTTATCTGGTTATCTCAGTCAAGTGCATTCCAGCCATGATTCAGAAATTGAAGTGGTCAAGCAGATGCACCAAAAATATGAGGTACGTTCTCCGGTTTATATAAGTTATATACCCTGCTAGCCTCCAAGTCTTCTGATTATGAAAATATTGAATGATCTGTAGATTTAGAATACTTTAGAAACCTCTGTCTAGACTCCCTCCAAGTCCGGTTTGCAACTAAACCAGATGTTTATAGTATTTCAATTTACATGTGTAGCCCCCAAGGGCCAGTTTAATCAGTATGAATGAGCCGGTCCTACTAATTATTGCATAGAACTGAACCGTATAGCCCTCATGAGCCGGCTGAGACTGTTGACAGCTTATCCGGCTCATTTGTAGAAAAAAGTCAAGCAATATGCATTATCCCCCAAGTGCCGAGTGTTGTTGCCTGCAAAACATTTGGGACTTTTTAGAAAGGGTTGTTTCCTTTGAAAAATTTGTGCTGACAGACATTAGGCCCCAAGTGCAGTGTTATTGCTTGCAAAGCACTTGGGACTTGTCTTTTATAATCTGCCATGAAACTAAACAACGTTATGCTGTATGCAGGCTGCAACCGAAGAACTGTAATCCCAATTGTCTGAGGCCAAGACCCGGCTAGCGACTCAAGAGACGGAAACAAAGAAAGCTGAATCTAAATTCCAATTGAGTGTGTCTGAAGCAGAAAAACTAAAGACCAGCTTTACTGTGGAAAAAGAGGCTTGGGCCAATGTGAAGGCTACCTTGACGCAACGTAATGAGAAGGCTGAGGCGGCTCTGGAAGAGGTTACCGCTGAACTCACCGGTTTAAAGAACCGTGTGTCTCAGATGGTTTCTGCAATCTTCGGTAAATTACCTTGTTACGTACTCAAAGTGAGTATTTTCCATTATAAGCCGCCACTTAACTCATTGTGTAATCTTTACAGGTCCCAGGAGCAGTAATCTGAGCCGAGATACCGTGGTAAAGCTGAAGGCAGTTTACACTCTGGTTGAACAGTTGTACACCGGAGCCCAACGGACTCTTGCCACCATCTCCCCCGTGAATCAAGGGCCGACTCTATTAAGTGACATCTTGAAGAAGCTATCCATCTTGCCCGCTCAGTTTTGAGAAATCAAGCGATCGTGTGCTAGAGCCAGAGCTGTAACAGCTTTAAGTCGTGCTAAACCCTAGGTGCCAGAATTAGACCCGACGGACGTAGCCAGTGGGTATCCCAGCCTCAAAGAAGATGGAGCGCCTTTCAAACAAGAAGATTTTGCTGCTTGTGTCAAGGAAATTGATGCTCATGCTACAATCATCGGTGAAGAAACCAACCTCACCAAGTATCAGCCGGGTTTTCATGCAAACAATAAGAAGATGGCGACTCCTTCATATAATCCTAGATTGGACAGTCCCTTATTTGGCCTATATGACTAAGCCCTCCTTCTAGCCCCACGGTGGGTGCCAATTGTCGTGGAATTTCCACGGCAGATGTCCTAGTGTGAGGACTTAGTCGTGGATCCATCGCGTTGAGGTTAGCTTAAAGGGGTTAATTAGGACAAAGGACACGAGGAGTTTATACTGGTTCGGCCCCTTGCGATGAAGGTAAAAGCCTAACCCAGTTTGAGGTTGGTATTGCTAAGGTTTCGATGAGCAGGGAGCGAATACGCTTGATCCGGCTCTCGATCTCTTCTTTCTTGTCCTAAGCCGCCGCTAGGTCATCCCCTTATATACACGGGTTGACGCCCTGCGGCCCTAAGAGTCCCGGCCGGCTTATACAACTTATCCGGCTTGGTGACCTTTCACATATGCCTTACAATACAAGTTTACTTACATGGTAGTTTATACTCATGGGCTTTAAGCCGCCTTCGGGTCTGGGCCCTCTACTAAGCCTATCTATGAATCGCCATGTGACCTTGGGCTTCATTCATTGTGTTGAGTCTTCATAGGGATGACCCGGCCCCTCCTGGGCAGGTCATACCTAATAGTTATATCCCCAATAGGGTCTATTTGTAGTTATTTTTGTGGATTGAGTATTATGAATATGAATTTGCTTTGGTGTTATTCTAGTACGAACTCTAGGATAGATCGAACGAAAACAATAGCTTTGTGTTATTTTAGTACGAACTCTTGAATAGATAGAATGAAAAGAATAGCTTTGAGGTCGCTTCGCACCCTACAAACAATTCCTATCTTTTGTTTTCCGCTAATAGGAACTCAGAGTGATTCTTTACTGTAGTTTGAGGGATAATCATATGATCCAACTATGTTAGCACTGTTGGGAGATTGCACTAGTGAAAGTACGGACCCTAGGCGTTGTTTTTAAGCATTGAAACACCGATTTTGTGCCCGTTTACTATTAGTTACCTTGCTGTTTTTATAATTTCATATTACAAAAACCAATATATATACTATCCATATTACACTTTTATCACCATCTCTTCGCCGAACTAGTGCACCTATACAATTTGCCATTGTATTGGGTGTGTTGGGGACACAAGAGATTGCTTGTATTTGGTTGCAGGGTCGTTTAGAGAGACCACCTTCATCCTACACCTCTCACGGATTGATAAACCTTAGATCATCCACTTGAGGGAAAATTGCTACTGTCCTACAAAACTCTGCGCTTGGAGGCCCAACACGTGTCTACAAGAATAAAGTTGCATAGTAGACATCAAGCTCTTTTCTGGCGCCGTTGCCGGGGAGGTGAGTGCTTGAAGGTATATCTTTAGATCTTGCAATTGAATCTTTTAGTTTCTTGTTTTATCACTAGTTTGGTTCATAAGAGAAAACTACATAAAAGATGGAATTGAGGTTGCATCATATTATTGATCATCTTTATAATATCTTTCTTGAAAATGATGGTTTGGAAAATTGTGCTCAATTGTTAGAAGAAGAAGTCAATAAATGTTTGACACGAAATATTTGAATGATGAGCATGATTGCAATATTGTTAGTATGAATTCTTTGAATATCCATGATGCTAATGATATGCAAAGCCATAATCTTGGGGATGCTATATTTGATGAATATGATATTTTTACTCCCCCAAGTTTTGATAAGAAAATTTATTATGATGATTGCGTGCCTCCTATTTATGATGATTATATTGATGAAAGTGGGTTTGGAAGAGTGTCAACTTTAGGAAGTAATGATCCCACTATTTTGGAGTGTGTTGAATCTTATTGTGATAATTATGAAAGTGGATTTGGAGAGGTCATGACTTTATTTAGTGATGAATCCACTATTTTGGAAGAGGTTTCAATTGATTGTGACAACAAAGTAGCTATGTATGATGATTATGGTGATGAAATATATGTTACAGAGAAAAATTGTAAGCATGAAACTTGTCATCATGATTCTTATTTTCAGTCCCATGATAGTTATTTTGTTGTGTTTGCTCCCACTACTATACATGAGAATAATTTTGCTTATGTGGAGAGTAATAAAATTTCTATGCTTATGCATCATGAAAAGAATGCTTTATGTGATAGCTATATTTTTTAATTCATTCATGATGCTACTGAAAATTATTATGAGGGAGGAACTTATGCTTGTAGGAATTGCAATATTATCAGGTTTCCTCTCTATGTGTTGAAAATCTTGAAGTTATGCTTGTTTTGCCTTCCTATGCTAGTTGATTCTTGTTCCCATAAGTTGTTTGCTCACAAAATCCCTATGCATAGGAATTGGTTTAGGCTTAAATGTTCTTGCCATGTGTTTCATGATGCTCCCATTGTGTTTCAATTCTTTACTTTTGTGCAAGCATCATTGAAATCATCATGCCTAGCTAAAAGGCATTAAAGAAAAGCGCTTGTTGGGAGACAACCCAACACTTTTACCTACTGTTTTTGTGTGTTCACATGATTAGGATACTATAGTAATCATGTTTTATTGCTTTTATTTCAATAAAATGCCAAGTAAGACCTTTGGGATGGCTTATGGTGATAGTTGATTTGATCTTGCTGAAAAACAGAAACTTTTGCGCTCAGGAAAACAATTCTCATTTTTAACAGAAGCATGATAAAATGCTGATTCTTTTTTCAGAATATTAATATAAAAATTTCTCACGGGGTCCTAATTTTTCAGAATTGTTGGAGTAGTAGAAATATGGTTTGAGTACAGATTACTACAGACTGTTCTGTTTTTGATAGATTCTGTTTTCAATGCATAGTTTGCTTGTTTCCTAGTTTCTATGGCTTATATTGCTCAATATAAATTGTATAAATTATATGCTACAGTAGTAATTGTGTGAGAACAATTATTAATCTTGTCTTTAACAATACCAAAAGTGAAATGGTTTGCTCTTTATCATACTAACCTATCTCACAAAGTTTCGTTAAATTTTGTGTGATTGAAGTTTTCAAGTTTCGGGTGCGACATCGATGTGAGGAGAATAAGGAGTGACAATAACCTAAGATTGTGGATTCCCAAGGCACCCCCAAGTAAAAATTCAAGGAATATCCAAGAAACTAAGCTTGGGGATGCCCCGGAAGGCATCCCCTCTTTCGTCTCCAACATTATCGGTAACCTCACTTGGAGCTATGTTTTCATTCGTCACATGATATGTGTTTTGCTTGGAGAATCATTTTATTTTGTTAGTATTTGCTTGATTTTAGTTAGAATAATGTTTTTCATCTTTTATTTCAATAAAAGTGGCAATGATAGCCTTTGCCATGCTTATTTTGCAAGTATACATGTTGCTGTTTGAAAACAAAAAGTTTACCGCTGTTGCAAAAATTCCCTAGAAAAGTAAGAATGTGATAAAATGTTGAAACTTTTTGAAAAATGAGCTCTGATAAATTTTCTACAGTGTGGTCTATTTTCATATCTTTTGGAGTTAGGGAAGTATTAATACTCTTGCATTCTTTACAGACTATACTTCTTTGGCAGATTGCTGTTATGTTTGCATATGTTTGCTTGTTTAATGATTCTATTTGAGGATAGGAGTATTAAATATGCAGAGGCATTTAGTATGCAATGTTTAATAATAATTTTAGTGATTTTCTACAGTATAAAATGATAAGGTTTTTGCATTGGTTTATACTAACTTATCTCACGAGTTCTTGTTGAGTTTTGTGTGGATGAAGTTTTTCAGATTTAGGAAAACCGTGATATGAGAAGAATTAAGGAGACACAAAAGATCAAGCTTGGGGATGCCCAAGGCATCCCAAGATAATATTTCAAGAAGTCTCAAGCATCTAAGCTTTTGGATGCACCGGTAGGCATCCCACCTTTCTTCTTCAACAATTATCAATTAGTATAGGTTGAGCCTAAGTTTTTGCTTCTTCACATGATGTGTGCTATTCTTAGAATGTCATTTTATTTTGTTTTGCTTGCTGTTTTAGTAAACTACTTAGATCTGAAAGTTTTTAAATAAAATAAAGTCCTTAAATAGTTGCCAAGGAGGCCAAGTAAGCGGCATTCACATCCCGTCAACGAAGCTCTTTTCTATGTCATTTACTCTTGTGCTTCACTTATATCCTATGAGTAAATTGTTGAATAAGTTGAATGTCATGAGGTTGAAATCATATCATTCCTAGTGGTAGCTTCACATTGGGTTTAGAAAGTGAAATCTTTTGAGGCTTGACAATCACAATATTGGTCATACAAGCAATGCACGAATAATTAGTATAAGGAAGAGAACTTTCACATATAAATACACTATCATGGAAATCTTTTATGATTGTGAAACCCCATCAAAATATTATATGCCAAAATTGTTGATGTTGGACAAGGAAGACAACGTAATGGTTTATGTTTGTTCATATTCACATAGAAGTTATATTGTCATAGATCTTTCAACATGTGGTGCTTGCCCCCATCTTTGCTAGCCAAAAATTCCGCACCAAGTAGAAATACTACTTGTGCATCCAAAAACCCTTAAACCCAAATCTTATTTTCAAGAGTCCACCATACCTACCTAAGGATTGAGCAAGATCCTTCAAGTAAGTTGTCATCGGTGAAATAAGGCAATAAAAATTTCTTCTAAAAGTGTAAGATCATTTAGTGTAAGAGAAAATTGAGCGTTGTACGAACTAGTGATGGTAAAGCAATAAAAGCGACAGACTGCATAATAAAGTTTTCTATCACAAGGGGTAATATAATGTGATGTTCTTTTGCACTAAGGGATTGAGCATACAAACAAATAAGCGCATGGAAACCTCTGCTTCCCTCTGCGAATGGCCCCATCTTTTACTTTTATGTATTTACTTTTATGCAAGAGTCAAAGTTTTTCTCTCTATTCCTTTTTATTTTTCTCTTTTGGAAAGCATCATGTGGTGAGGAAAGATCTAGGCACATATGTCCAGTTGAATATGGGTAGCATGAGTTATTATTGTTGACATCACCCTTGAGGTGAATACTTTGGGAGGCGAATTTATAAGCCCCTATCTTTCTATGTGTCTAGTTGAAACGTTTTGCTCATGTGTACAAGGTGAGTGTTAGCAATCATAGAAGACTATATGATGGTTGAGTATGTGGAGCTCTTACTTAAACTCCGTTGAATAAGTTGAATTGCAATTGCTTGGTGACTAAGAACAAAGGTTGTTGAGTTTCAAGAGAATTGATTGTTTGAACCTTAACATGTGAATTGGTTGCTACTATAACATGAGAAGTTTCATAAGAAAGAATTGTTGTTATGATGCTAGGAAAAGTGATTGAAATTATCATTGATCAAACTTATGCACTTTGCTAGCATTCACACTTCATAAATTATTTCTTTTATCATTTACCTACTCGAGGACGAGTAGGAATTAAGCTTGGGGATGTTGATACATCTCCAACGTATCTATAATTTATGAAGTATTCATGCTATTATTTTATCATTCTTGTGTGTTTTACAATCATTTTATAACAACTTTATATCATTTATTTGGACTAACCTATTGACCCAGTGCCCAGTGCCAGTTGCTGTTTTTTGCTTGTTTTTTACATCGTAGGAAATCAATATCAAACGGAGTCCAAACACCGAGAAACTTTATGAAGATTTTTTTTGGACCAGAAGGAACCCATTGGGCCAGAGCTACACCTGGGGGCCCGAGGGGGCACAAACCACCAGGGCACGCCAGGGCCCCCTGGCGCGCCTAGGTGGGTTGTGCCCACCTCAGTGGCCTCCCGTACCCCTTCTTTGCACTATATATTCCCAAATATTCCGAAACCCCTCGGGGTTAACCTAGATCAGAAGTTCCGCCGCCGCAGGGCTCCGTAGCCACCGAAAACCAATCTAGACCTATTTTGGCACCCTGCCGGAGGGGGGAATCATCTTTGGTGGCCATCTTCATCATCCCGGTGGCCACCACGATGAGGAGGGAGTAGTCCACCCTCTGGGCTAAGGGTTTGTACCAGTAGCTATGTGTTTAATCTCTCTCTTGTGTGATCTATATCATGGGCTTTGTTAATATACTCGGAACATGTGATGTTTCTCCCCTTTATACTCTTGTTGTGATGAATTGAATCTTTACCCTTTGAAGTTTTGTCATGTTGGATTAAATATTCATATTTGAGATCACATGATGTATGTCTTGCGGTATGAATACTTGAGATGACATTGGGGTATCTTATTGATTCACTTGATATACATTATGGCACTCAACTTGCGGATTCCCGCGGTGATATTGGGGTAATCTATGCATAGGGGTTGATGCACGTTTTTATTATCTTTTATCTGGTGGAAACTTTGGGGTCTCTTTGTAGTTCTTTGTGTGGATTGAGTATTATGAATATGAATTTGCTTTGGTGTTATTCTAGTACGAACTCTAGGATAGATCGAATGGAAACAATAGCTTTGTGTTATTTTAGGAACTCTTGAATAGATCAAACGAAAAGAATAGCTTTGAGGTGGCTTCGCACCCTACAAACAATTCCTATCTTTTGTTTTCCGCTAATAGGAACTCATGAGTGATTCTTTACTGTACTTTGAGGGATAATCATATGATCCAACTATGTTAGCACTGTTGGGAGATTGCACTAGTGAAAGTACGGACCCTAGGCCTTGTTTTTAAGCATTGAAACACCGATTTTGTTCCCGTTTACTATTAGTTACCTTGCTGTTTTTATAATTTCATATTACAAAAACCAATATCTACTATCCATATTACACTTTTATCACCATCTCTTCGCCGAACTAGTGCACCTATACAATTTGCCATTGTATTGGGTGTGTTGGGGACACAAGAGATTGCTTGTATTTGGTTGCAGGGTCATTTGAGAGATATCACCTTCATCCTACACCTCTCACGGATTGATAAACCTTAGGTCATCCACTTGAGGGAAAATTTCTACTCTCCTACAAAACTTTGTGCTTGGAGGCCCAACACGTGTCTACAAGAATAAAGTTGCGTAGTAGACATCATAATTCTGTCCTGGAGGTCATGTTACTAGACCATGGTGAACCTATGAACTATGAAGAACTTATGATGAGCCCAGATTCCGATAAATGGCTAAAGGTGCTAACAAAGTGTGCAAGCTCCAGCGATCCATCTATGGACTAGTGCAAGCATCTCGGAGTTGGAATTTACGCTTTGATGAGTGGATCAAAGCATATCGTTTATACAGACTTTCTGTTGGGGATATTACTACTGGAGGTAAACCGGCCTTATGTAGCCGGGTTGACTCTTTGAAGATTAGAAGCCCATGAAGATGTAAAGATGATGGCGCTTTACGGAAGGCCCAAAGGTGAGTTACAGTCTGTAAATGGAAACCGGCCTAGTCATGTAACTTGTATAGTAAGATAGAAAGAGAGAGGCCGAACCGGATACGTTTATAAACCGGCTTCGGGACTCTGTAGTCCGGCGGGCGTCAACCTATGTATATAAAGGGACGACCCGGCCGTGGTTTAGGGACAGACAACAACAACTCGAGAGCCAGACAAAGCGGATTCGCTCCCTGGCCTTCGAAACCCTAGCAATACCAATCACAACTAGACGTAGGCTTTTACCTTCATCGAAGGGGCTGAACTAGTATAAACTCCCGTGTCCCCTTGTCCGGTTTAACCCCTTTAAGCTAACCCATTGCGATGGCTCCACGACTAAGTCCTTTCATGAGGACATCTGCCGTGACAAACCCACGACAGTTGGCGCCCACCGTGGGGCTATCGCACGATGGTTTCGAGTTCTTGAAGGGCAGCTTCGATGGACTCAAGGGATACGCTGTGGGTCGGATGACAAAGAGTCGCCGCGGCAAGCTCTACATTGACAACGCAGGATGGGGTCCCGAGGCTGATTCAATCGAATACGGGTACCGGGTCCCCTTCGGTGGGATTCACATCTTCATCGGCAAGATCGGCGAACCGGCCCCCGAGCCGAACATCTGCACCGACATCATCGAAACGGCTCGGCGTGCAAGTTCTTCGCTGGTTCAGCCCGAGTCAAGGCATGTTTTCGTAGGTGTCGTCCATGGATCAGGGTACAAGGATGGACCGGTGTCCGATGGGGAAACCGTAGTCTACTCTGATGACGAGTCTTCTGGAGAAACCGAATCGCTTTACCAGTTGCAGGACGACCGGATTCAGGGAGGATCCGAGGGCAACAGTATTCCAGATTCCCCCGGTCTGCCAAACCGGGACGCCATCTTCATGGCCGGCACACAATCGGCGCCTCATTCATCTACCACCGCAGCAATGCTCTCAGATTCAGCGACGGTCACACCAGCAGGGGCAGGAAGCTCGGCGCCACCTCCGGTCCAAGTGTTGTCTGATTTGTTCGACGCTCTGGCAACATTGATGTCCACGGAGGTAGACGCAGCAGCCAGGGATCAGCACGATGCGGAGATTGCAAAAGTGAAAGATCAGATAGCCTAGGCTAAAGCGGACCTGGCAGCAGAGAACGCCAGGATGGCTATGGAGCAGGCCGAGTTGGAAGCACAGGCTTACCGGATTAGAATGGATCAGAATGCTTCAGAGGAAGTCATGAGAAGAAGGTACCGATCACGTCTCCCGTCGGTTTATGAGCCGCAGAATATTTTCAACACGCCAGGTGCAGGAGCTGGTAACCAACCCACGCTAAACCGGACGGGGGCGCCGGGAGCAGGAGCGCCGGTTCAGCCACGCACGATGGACCTGCCTCGCCAGAACAACGTTGTACCATCAACGCCGCCCGGGCATTATTCCAACCCGTTGGACAACATTGTGGCCGCCGCTTCATGCCTGGCAGCCCTCCCAACCGACGGTGAGTCACCAGTTGCAGTGGAAGCACGTCGGGCCAGTGACCTCCTTCAGACAGCACTAAATCAACAGCAAGCATATTCACACAGCCGTGGGAGGATTCATTCCACTCCCCGTCCAAGCCGGAGTTATAGCAAACACGTGGAAGACGAACCGGCCGTGTCCAGTAGTGCTCACCACCGAAATTCTCCACGAGGGAACAACCCGGCTGGGGGAGGTGCTAATGCGCAAGATGTTGTGGATCATGGCCGCGCACGTCGAGAGGCAGAGTTGACAGCTCGACACGAAGCACGACAGCATACTCCGATTCACCCCACCGCCTCCGTGGAGCCAGGGGCGATGTTCAGTTCCTTAGGGGTACCGTGTTTAACTCCTGCTTTGCGTAATGTGCGACTACCCAAGGATTTCAAGGGACCTCGTAAGGTACCAAATTATACCGTCGATTTGCAGCCAAAGGCGTGGGTGGAGAGCTATGAGATGGCAATGGAGATGTTAGATGTGGATGAGGCAGTGTGTGCTAAATATTTCACCATGATGTTGGAAGGAACAGCTCGCACTTGGTTGAAGAGCTTGCCGACCAACTCCATTGGATCATGGGCTGAACTGAAGCACCGGTTTATCCAGAACTTCAAGGATACGTGTAAGAAGCTAATGTCAATTGTAGATCTGGCCACTTGTGTCCAACAGGAAGGGGAGTCCACGACCCATTGGGTCAAACGGGTCTCGGCGATTTTGCATTCATCAGATCGTATCAATGCAGACACCGCAGTGTTAACGTTAGAGGGCAATTGCCGTTTCAAACCATTGAAACAAAAGTTGGGAAGGCTCAAACGTCACTGCAACGACATGTCAACACTCATGGCCGCTTTGGTTAAATATGCCGATTCAGATAATACCAAGGATCCGGATTCAGAGGAGGATAAACCGGAGAAGGGTAAGAAGACCGGCAATGCCAAAGGCCAACAACACAATCCGGCAGGCCATGGAAACGCTGGTAAACGCAAGGCCAACAGTGGTTTGGACTTTGTCGCAAATACCAACGCGCAGGAGAATGGCTAGCGCCGTAAAGGCAAGCAGCCCCAGAGGGGTGGAGGTCCAGGCAACAATTTGGAGCGTTTGTTAAATCAGCCCTGTCCAAAGCATGGATCGAAGGAGAAACCGTCATCACATCTCTGGAAAGATTGTTATATCATGCGGGATTTCAAGAATTCCAATATGTTCCAATATGACAGCGGCCTGCCCGGCGGTTCAGGAGGAGGTTTCCACGGGCCGGGTTACGGAGGTGGTGGTTCCGGTTCAGGGTTTCCAGGCAATCAAACCGGACACGTCAATCAAGGACACCAAGGCAACCAGGGAGGTTACAACCATCAGGGGAGTCAGCAGCAGCAATAGTCGGGTTATCAAAGCAATCCTAAACAGCTGAACAACGGGCAATATCATGTCTTCACTACTAGTTTGTGCAAACGTGATCAGAAGCTTCACAAAAGGGCAGTCAACTCTGTTGAGCCGGCAGTACCTCAGTATTTACGCTGGTCGGAGCAACCTATTTTGTGGAGCAGAGAGGATCACCCGCCCCGGGTTGATAATCCAGGTCATTTGGCCTTAGTGGTAGCCCCTCAAGTTGGGGGATACAAGTTCACTAAAGTGCTCATGGATGGGGGGAAGTAGTATCAATATTTTGTATTATGATACATTCCGCCGTATGGGGTTGACAGATAAGGATCTTAAACCGTCGAATACGATATTTCATGGTGTGGTGCCTGGTAAGTCTGCATATCCCGTTGGTAAGATAGCTTTGGAGGTAGCTTTTGGAGATGACTACGATTCAAGGTCAGAAACATTGACATTTGAGGTGGTGAAGATCAAAAGTCCATACCACGCCTTGTTTGGGCGGCCGGTTTATGCTAAGTTTATGGCAAGGCCATGTTATGTTTACCTACAGCTTAAAATGCCAGGTCATAAGGGGACTATCACAGTACATGGAAGTAGAAAGATTGCTTTGGAGTGTGAAGAAGGCGATGCGGCTTATGCTGAGTCGGTTTGTGCCACGGAGGAGTTAAAATTCTATAAGGAGCAAGTTGATCCGGCAGACATGACCTCCTTAAAAAATCCAACTACGGAACATGATCTAGCATTGAAGTTCAAATCAGCTACGGACACTAAGATGGTTGACTTTGTCCCTGGCGATTCATCCAAACAGTTCAATATCAGCGCTAACCTAGATCCCAAATAGGAAAGCGCGCTCATCGAGTTCATCCGTGAGAATCGGGACATCTTTGCATGGAAACCTTCTGACATGCCAGGTGTACCGAGAGAACTCGGTGAGCACACACTCAACATTGATCCTAAATTCAAACTGGTCTAACAGTTCCTCCGCCGTTTCAACGAGGAAAGGCGTAATGCTATAGGTGAAGAGGTCGCCCGTTTGTTGGCTGCTGGGTTTATTGTTGAAGTTTTTCATCCAGAGTGGTTAGCCAATCCGGTGCTGGTTCTTAAGAAAAACGGCACTTGGCGCATGTGTGTGGACTACACAGATTTAAACAAGGCTTGCCCTGCAGACCCCTTTGCTCTCCCTCGCATTGATCAGATAATTGATGCTACGGCGGGTTGTGACCATTTGTGTTTTTGGATGCTTACTCTGGTTATCATCAGATCAAAATGGCAGTTAAGGACCATGAGAAGACAGCCTTTATAACTCCCTTTCGAGCCTTCTGCTATGTTTCCATGCCCTTTGGACTCAAGAGTGCCCAGGCAACTTACCAGCGATGTTTTCAGAATTGCCTTCATAAGCAAATTGAGCGCAATGTTCATGCGTATGTAGATGATATTGTGGTCAAATCCAGAAAGGAGGAGACTTTGATAGATGATCTATGGGAAACCTTTGACAATCTTCGGGTTTACAAGATGATGCTCAATCCAGAGAAGTGTGTTTTCGGTGTCCCGGCAGGCAAGCTCTTAGGCTTTCTGGTTTCAAACAGAGGCATTGAGGCTAATCCGGAAAAGATTGCAGCAATTACGTCCTTGGCTAAACCGACATGTATTAACGATGTGCAACGTCTGGTCGGCCGGATTACAGCCTTGAGCCGGTTTATCAGCCGCCTTGGAGAGAAGGCCATCCCCTTATATCAGATGCTCAAGAAAACAGATAACTTTGTTTGGAGTGAGGCAGCTGATAAGGCGTTTGAAGATCTGAAGAGACAGCTCGTGGAACCGCCCGTGCTGGAAGCACCGATCGATAAAGAGCCATTATTATTATATGTGGCTGCTAATGCCCGGGCTGTCAGCGTAGCCATTGTGGTAGAGCGCAAGGAGCCTGACAAAGAGTATCCGTTTCAACGGCCGGTTTATTATATCAGTGAGGTGCTCATTGAGTCAAAGCAGAGGTATCCGCATTGGCAGAAACTGGTGTATGGGGTGTTTATGGCAAGCCGGAAGCTCAAACACTATTTCCAGGGCCATCCTATCACAGTGGTCAGTTCAGCTCCTCTGGGCGACATCATTCAAAATAGAGAGGCAACTGGCCGGATTGCCAAGTGGGCCATTGAGCTTGGACCCCACGGGCTCAAATACATACCCCGCACAGCGATCAAGTCCCAGGCACTCGTAGATTTCATCAATGATTGGACGGAGTTACAGGCACCTGAGGAGAAACCAGATAATACATATTGGACTATTCATTTTGATGGGTCCAGACAGTTAGAGGGTTCGGGGGCTGGAGTCGTATTAACTTCCCCACGAGGTGATAAGTTTTGATATGTCCTCCGTTTAATGTTCCCTTGTACTAACAATGCAGCTGAGTATGAGGCTTTACTCCACAGTCTCCGGATGGCTAAAGAGATGAATTTGAGCCGGGTTAAGTGCTTCGGCGATTCAGATCTAGTGGCTCAGCAAGTGTCTGGCACTTGGGATTCTAAGGACCCACTCATGGCTGCATATCGGCGAGAGGTGGACATAGTGGCTGGTCACTTTAAAGGTTATTAGGTGGACCATATAGACTAGCGGAAGAATGAAGCGGCGGACGCTTTAAGTTGTCTTGGTTCCCAACATAAACCGGTTCCGCCCAATGTCTTTCTTGATGTATTGCACAATTCGTCAGTCAAAATACCAACCGAAGAAGATTTGGCTATTCCTGATCCGGAGGCTCAGTTGGTGGCAGCTCTGCATGCCATACTGGATTGGACGATCCCATATCTGGATTACACGAACCGTGGCGAGTTACCAACTGAGGAAATGTTGGTTCGACAGATAATCCGGCGTTCCAAGTCCATGACCATACTCAACGGGGAGTTACATCGTTACAACGTTTCAGGAGCAATTCAGCGATGTGTTTCTCCTCAAGAAGGTTGTGAGATTTTGCGAGCAAATTCATGAAAGGGATTGCGGTCACCACGCCGGTTCAAAGTCGTTGGTTGCTAAAGCTTTTCTCCACGGTTTTTACTGGTTGACGGCGCATGCTGATGCGGAGGATTTAGTCAAAAGATGTGATGGATGTCAAAAGTTTGCCCGTCGTGCGCACGTTCCGGCTCAAGAGTTGCGGATGATTCCAATTATGTGGCCATTTGCCACTTGGGGGCTGGATATGGTTGGACCCTTCAAGCGCTCCAAGGACAAGAAGACCCATCTGTTAGTAGCAGTTGATAAATTCACTAAATGGGTAGAGGCAGAGCCAGTCAGCAAGTGTGATGCAGCCACGGCGGTTCAATTCATCAAAAAAGGTGATATTCCGGTTTGGCTTTCCACATAGCATTATAACAGATAATGGCACTAACTTGTCAAAAGGAGAGATGGAAGAATTCTGTCAACGTGAGCACATCCGGCTTGATCTAGCATCAGTGGCTCACCCCCAATCTAATGGTCAAGCGGAAAGGGCAAATCAAGAAATTCTACGGGGTATCAAACCAAGGCTTATGGTTCCCTTAAAGTGGACGCCGGGTTGTTGGGTCGAGGAGCTACCTTCTATGTTATGGAGCATCAACACCACACCCAATAGGTCTACGGGTTACATGCCTTTCTTTAGGTTTATGGAGCAGAGGCGGTTCTTCCTAGTGACATCCGTCACGATTCGCCCCGTGTGGCAGCTTATGTTGAAGCTGATAATGAGAAGGCACGTCGGGATTCTCTGGACCTGTTGGATGAAGAGCGGGATCTTGCAGCAGCGCGTTCGGCGATTTATCAACAAGATCTTCGACATTATCACAGCTGCCGGGTTAAAACTAGAACCTTTCAAGAAGGTGATTTGGTGCTCCGGCTCATCCAAGATCAGACTGATATGCACAAGTTATCCCCCCCTTGGGAAGGACCCTTTGTGGTCAGCAAAAATCTGCACAACGGATCCTACTACCTCATTGATGTTCGAGAGCATGAAGGCTCACGACAATCGGAGGAGGAGACAAAGCGGCCATGGAACATAGCTCTCCTTCGGCCTTACTATACTTGAAGCCATAGGATTTTCACCTGTACATATTTATGACAATGTATATACCATATAATAAACCGGAGCCTCCGTTATAAGCGCGGTATCTATTCTTTCTTATATCATATGTGTGCTTTTACAAGTTAACGATCAAAGCGGAGTCTTTGTTAAACCGGATTTAGCAGCTGCATAAAGATAAAGAAAATCACTAGGGGGCTTGGTCATGTTTGAACCACAGCTACACCTCTTGATAGGCATTTCAGCCACACAAGGAAAGATTTGTGGAGCCAAAGAGAGTATTGTACACAGTACAAACTCAAACATAGGCACACGCTGAGCATCGCTCACAAAGTTACTTGGGGGCTCTTTTTTGCAAAGCAACAAAGAGTTTGAAAGGACCCTCATAATTGGCTATCAAGCCATGGCTTGGAAGCCTGGTGTATTCACCTAAAACCCCGGGTTAACCTGCCTTCGTCAAGTAAGCCACTCCTATCCAGGTAATCCTGGCATGACCCATCGAACGTTTGACAAGTCAATCTTTTACAGACCCTGAACTTGTCATAGTTAAAACGGTGATTGGTTAATTGGAGGCCCATCTTAAAAGGCTTTGTTAAATGGTTTAACTCAGAGGCCTGGCAGCCCATGAAAAGCCTCGATTTGGAGCCTGGCAGCTCATAAAAAGCCTCGTACATTTTCCTATTTGAATTTTGTTTGTTGACAATCATAAGTATTTTTTTTGATAAACCGGCGTCCTTGACCCGGCTTGCTTTCCAACCACCAGTTGTTGGCACATGATCAATTATAAACCGGTGGTCATTGACCCGGTCTGGTTTGACTAAATCACCAGTGTTATAAAGAAAATCCGGTAGTTATACCGGTCCGGTTTAATAGATAGACCAACATTATGAAGATGCAATTATCAAACGTATCGGGTTGGTGTTAAACACCTTTGCTGTATACATGTTTGGTCAATCAATGAGGTATGTTTTGTACGTTATTTTTTGTACAAACACTTGATTATTCAGCTAAAACTACTATATACTTCTTGGATCTTATGACATGTTTAGCAGTAAACCGCTAGACACTTTTAAGTTTTTTGGACCCAGGAAGGCAAGTCATCATAGGCTATGCATAAAATATATCCTGAAGGGTGGCACAGATTGTCACAAAGCGTTATGAAACATGCTCGATGGCATGGCAGATAAACAAAGTTTCAGCTATCCTATTACATGAAGCTTCAAAGCGGCTCAAACAGTGCCATTGTTTTTCACAGTAGCCATATAAACTGGCGACCGGATCAGGACTCTTCATCACGACGGTTTGACGGTTGCGGATCAGTTGGTGTAGGCACTTCTTCATCCCTCCCCAGCCGCTGGAAATCAGCCGTTGACCAATCGATTCCGGTTAAAGCTTGGAATACTGCTTCCTCATGGATAAGATCAAAAGGGTTAATATCAGGGGCATAAGTGTGCTTACGAATAGGAGGCGCAAGTTCTTCGACTTCATGGATCTCGGCCGGCTGTCTTTTCCCTTCTGCATCATAAAACGGTTGAAAATGGGACAAATCGGTGTCCTCAGCCAATTTGCTGGCCGCTGGCCGCATCTTTTTGGTCAGCCGCCGAAGATCATCATTGTCAAAGTTTGAGACGTCTTATTTAACGCCTGGATACCCTTTAACGATATCCTCCGCTTCAAGATCTGGAATCCAGGCCTTGGCTCGAATAAGGGCAGTTAATGCTCCGGCTCTTGCAGCGGCTCTTTTTAATTCGGCAATACGTGCCGGTAACATTCCCAGCTTCTCAAGGGTTTCCTTAATCAACGTTGGCGCCGGTTTGTTATAAGCCGCTGTACTAATGGCTCGCTGAGGTCCAGAGTATAGCTGCTCAACCAATGTATATGCCGCTTTGAGCTTCATCCGCATATCTGCACCAAGATGAGTGATCCGAGTTCCTGCCAAAGATTTTAACAACATTTTGATCAGTTTTAAGATTCATTGACTGGTGCAACATACATAAGCAGATACTTACCAAAGATAGCAGAGGTCATAGCGTTGATTTGGCGCTTCAAACCGGCTAGTTCTTCAGCCACCGGTTTCAGGGCTTCCTCGGCATCTACAACTCTTTTGGTCAAACCGGCTTTTTCGGTTTCCCATTCAGCACGAGCTTGATTGAAGGATTCTTTCAATTTTTCCATTCCGGCCAGGGCCTGGGTCAGCTCCTCTTTGGCTTTTGCAGCTTCGGCTTGTTGAGACTTCACATTTTCTTGCAAGTCAGAGTTTTGGGTATCTTTGCTTCTCAGCTCAGCCTGCAACATTGAAGGTATATTCAACAAAACAACATATTTATGCACTAAGTATAAAGCATATAACAAGTTATCCACTTCATACTTGGGGGCTAATGCCTATTTGCTCTCAAATACTACCCTCTATGCAAGTCTCCAGAACAATGCAAGCATTATCCTTGACACTTGGGGGCTAATGTACGTTTGTTCTAAACCGGCGGTGTGGATTAAAAACCGGATTAACTTGCCAAGTTAAACCGGCCTTTGGGGGCTATGCTGCAGAATGTTATCTAGTTTTTCAAACATGAGTCTTATCTATGATTGAGGACACGTCTTGGCAAGGATTAATGATGGGATGCTTAAAGTGTTACAAAGACCCGATTTATGATTGACAATCATAAAACGGCTCTTGGGGGCTACTTGGAATAGTATTTCAGCTATAAATAAATGTGCAAGGGAGAAGAATTTACCTCATATAGTTCTTTCATCAAGTTCACCAAACCGGCTTCATAATCCCGGTTTGAGTGCAGACGGTTCAAGAAGCCGGAATGAAGCTCATCAGCGTTAAGATGAGCATAGTTTGATAAGTCGCTGCTCCATTTACCTTTATCCCTGGCAATTTGCTCTTCTTTGGCACTATGCTGAGCCAAAATGACGGGATGACTAGGAGAGCTGTGGCCTGCTCCAGTAATAATAACGTCATCACCTTGGCCTTCAGGATTTTTGGTGGATGATGATGGAATTTCAGTGTCTTTCATTGGATTAGCCCGGTCTGGCTCTGCCGGTTCAGTATCAGGGGCGGCAGGCTCAGCATCTGTTGGTTCGATAGTATGTTGGCCGTCAAGGGGTGGATCATCAAAATTTGTTTCAGGATGGAGGTCTTCCGGTTCACCAGTTTGCTCCGGTTCACCTCTTGGTTCTTCTTCTTCGGCAACAGGGTCTTCTGGCGGATTGGTGACCCGAGCTTTCTTGCTGGGTCTGGCTTTGGCCCTGCAAATAGAATAAAAAGGATTAATATCTTGTTCAAAAGATGTAGGGCGCATTGAAAGGAAAGGTTTTTCATAACTCACCCGGCCACAGTTTTCAAAGGGGGGAGTTGAGTTGCTGTCGATTCACCAGAAGAGGAAGGAGGTGTCACCTGATAATTTGAATCGGACGGATTAAGAGGCTGTCTGAAATAACCTGCCTTGGGGTAAGAATGGTCAGAAGTAGGAGAGACCTCAGACCAGCGTTTCCGAACCGGAGTATCAGGTAAACCGGTAGAGGTGACCTGTTGGCGACTGTGTCGGGTTGTCCGGCGAGCTTCATGCTGTTGAGTCTTCAAAATAAATGTTGGATCCAAGTGAGCAAGAGGATGAGAAAAGCTTACTTTCTGGATTGTTTGGCGAGTTTTTTGTGTTGGCATAGAGTCTGAACCGGAGGAAAGGGTAATTACCTCTACGTCCTCAGCCTAACTAGCTTCTGCCTCCTCCTGCGGAAGATCATTGTTAACAAGATGCATAAAAAGAGAGCCAAGTGAGTCAAGTTCTACCTCAACTTCTGGGTCATCAGTATCATCATCAAGTTCCATAGTGATCCGGTCAGCCGTTTTCCGCTTTGACGTCCGTTTTACGGCTTTGGTCTTCGGGCGGGTTGGTTTGACCACTTTATCTCCAGTTGGCTTTGCCGCTTTCTCTATGGATTTCCATTTCCATAAAGGGTCATCACCCTATACATATAAAGAAGAAGGGTTACAGCTTGTATAAGTCAAAGATATTAGAGATGAAGAGGAAGTGTAATGCTTACAACAGGCGGTTTGTTCTTGGTGTAGAAGGGATTCAGACAGGTTTGACTACAGACCAGTTCTGATTCATTCAGAATTTTCTTTACACCTTCAGTAATTTCTTCCTCAAATAATTGGATGTTGCAGTGGCGTTGAGGATCATCAACTTCACCGGTATATTCGCACATTAAACCAGGACGCCGGCTTAGCGGCAAGATACTCCAGGATATCCAACAACGCACAAAATCCACACCTGTTAAACCATTTGCCATGAAGGCCCGGAGCTTGGCAATTTGAGGAGCGTATTTTTCCCTTTCTGAAGAGCTCAAGCATTGTGGCACTGGGTGAGTATTGGATAATCTATGATCACGAAAGCCGGGGAGGGGATTTTCATCCTCAGGCGAAGTGTCTCTGCAATAGAACCATGTTTGATTCCATTCCTTTGGGTGGCTATGATGTTTGGCATGAGGAAATTCCAATTCTTTCCGCTTTTGAATCGAGACACCACCAAGCTCTGTGTTCGGGCCATTCACAAACTCTGTGCGCCGGTTTAAGTGAAAGAAATCTCGGAACAGTTCTGCAGTTGGTTCTTCTTGTAAATAGACTTCACAAAAGACTTGGCAATTACATAAGTTGGAGACTGAATTGGGACCAATATCTTGTGGATGCAGTTGGAAGCTGGCAAGCACATCCCGATAAAATTTTGACCCTGGCGGTTTGAAACCACGGCCTATATGATCAAAAAAGATTACCACTTCGCCTTGTCTTGGGGTTGGAGGATTCTCAGTTCCTGTAACTCGCCATTTGATCTCAGTTTTCTTTGGCAGAGAGCCGATGCTAACCATCTCATTCAGTTGAGCTTCAGTAACCCGGGAACGAGCCCAGTTGCAGGCAGTGAATTGTTTGGCCATTGCAAAGCAAACAAACTGAAAATGAAAGGCCGGTTTATAAATTACGCATGATTATACACAAGAGACAAGGGAGTAAGAAACATGCTGATATGATAAATGGTACAACCCGGAGATTAGTATAATGAGAGAGACAAGTAATGCTAGCACAGGGTTGATCAGACACTGTTAAATCGGAGCATAATTATGAAGGTAACATGCTCTTCTGGTTTATCAGAGGGCTAATGGCATAGACTATTTATACAATGTTAAACCGCCTATATTGGTGCGAGGAGAAACGGATCTCATAGGAACATAGAAACAGATCTCACAGTGATGTGTAAAACTTTCGAATCTAAAGATAAGACAGAAAAGAAAAAATAATTGGATCTTGAAGGGATGCAGAACTGAAGCAATTTTTGACAGACTAGATCAGTTCTTTGCGCATAAGGATTTGTGATGACCATGGTAGGTAAAGCTATGGCAAGGGATGCATCAAGCATGAAGTGTCCATCTATTAAAGGAAGAACAGGGAAGAATGGCACTGATGAACTTCGGAAGAACTGCGAAGAATGTCGAAACCCTAGAACAGATCTATGGTGAAAAAAGCAGAGAACTTACCGGAGCTGGTAAGGAAGCGGAAGGGCGCCGCAGTTTTCTGGTGCGTTCAGGGCGATGCAGCGGCCAAGGTCGGAGCAGAGATGACGGTCGATGGTGGCGGCGAAGTTCCAGAGGCTGAGCGGCGCGAGCAAGACGACGTGAAGAGGCACGGGGGGAAATGGTGAAAATGACCCCTCGGTCCTATTTATAAGGCAAAGTAAAAAAATGGCAAGTACAGGAATCGAGGAGCCCAAAAAATGGATAAGTTAATAAAGGTGTCGCCTCGATGACTGGATATATATTAAATGAAGGAAATCTCCGACATCAACGGATGGATGACGTCAGGACAGTTTATCGTAATTTTCAAGTATGACGTCACGGCGGTTTACAAGATCAAAAATGAAGATAAGAGAGAAGATTGTTTCTAAAGTGTGGAAGATTGACATGAACAAGTTCAAACCAATCTGGGGCCTAATGTTGGGGATAATACTACTGGAGGTAAACCGGCCTTATGTAGCCGGGTTGACTCTTTGAAGATTAGAATCCCATAGAGATGTAAAGATGATGGCGCTTTACGGAGGGCCCAAAGGCGAGTTACAGTCTGTAAATGTAAACCGGCCTAGTCATGTAACTTGTATAGTAAGATAGAAAGAGAGAGGCCGAACCAGATACATTTATAAACCGGCTTCGGGACTCTGTAGTCCGACGGGCGTCAACCTATGTATATAAAGGGACGACCCGGCCGCGGTTTAGGGACAGACAGCAACAACTCGAGAGCCAGACAAAGCGGATTCGCTCCCTGGCCTTCAAAACCCTAGCAATACCAATCACAACTAGACGTAGGCTTTTACCTTCATCGAAGGGGCCGAACTAGTATAAACTCCCGTGTCCCCTTGTCTGGTTTAACCCCTTTAAGCTAACCCGTTGCGATGGCTCCACAACTAAGTCCTTTCACGAGGACATTTGCCATGACAAACCCACGACACTTTCGGTGAAGCATGTATTTACAAGAAAGTGAGTGGGAGCTCTATAGCATTTCTGATATTATACGTAGATGACATATTGTTGATTGGAAATGATACAGAATTTCTGGATAGCCTAAAAGGATACTTGAATAAGATTTTTTCAATGAAAGACCTCGGTGAAGCTGCTTATATATTGGGCATCAAGATCTATAGAGATAGATCAAGATGCTTAATAGGACTTTCAGAAAGCAGATACCTTGACAAAGTTTTGAAGAAGTTCAAAATGGATCAGTCAAAGAAACGGTTCTTGCCTGTGTTGCAATGTGTGAAGTTGAGTCAGACTCAAAGCCCGACCACTGTAGAAGATAGAGAGAAAATGAAAGTCATTCCCTATGCCTTAGCCATAGGTTCTATCATGTATGCTATGTTGTGTACCAGACCCGATGTATGCCTTGCCATAAGTCTGGCAGGGAGGTGATTCGACACAAGGGGAGCCAAAGAATATTCTCAAGTATTAACAGTTGAGTTGTCAATTCAACCGCACCTGAAAGACCTAATATCTACAGCAAGGTATTTAGTAGCAAAGTAATATGGAAGTAACGGTAACGGTGGAAAAAATAACAATATTGGTTTTCTAGTGATTGTAACAGTGGCAACGGAAAAGTAACTAAGCCAAGATCAATATGTGAAAAGCTCGTAGGCAATGGATCAGTGATGGATAATTATGTCGAATGTGATTCCTCATGTAACAGTTATAACATAGGGTGACACAGAACTAGCTCCAGTTCATCAATGTAATGTAGGCATGTATTCCGAATATAATCATACATGTTTAGACTAGGACTGGGCATCCCGGTTACCAGCCATTTTCTCGTGAATGACGAGCGGAGTCCACTCCTCTTGAGAATAACCCACCTAGCATGGAAGATATAGACATCCCTAGTTGATACATGAGCTATTCGAGCATACAAAGCAGAATTTCATTTGAAGGTTTAGAGTTTGGCACATTGATAACCCACAAGTATAGGGGATCGCAACAGTTTTCGATAAGTAAGAGTGTCGAACCCAACGAGGAGCTAAAGGCAGAACAAATATTCCCTCAAGTTCTATCGCCCACCGATACAACTCTACGCACGCTTGATGTTCGCTTTACCTAGAACAAGTATGAAACAAGAAGTACTTTGTAGGTGTTTTTGGATAGGTTTGCAACATAATAAAGATCACATAAATAAAAAGTAGGGGCTGTTTAGATAAAGACACGACTAAATTAGTTTTAGTAGAGAGCTTTTTGTTACGAGAAAGTTATTTGTCCCTAGGAAATCGATAACCAGACCGGTAATCATTATTGCAATTTTATATGAGGGAGAGGCATAAGCTAACATACTTTCTCTACTTGGATCATATGCACTTATGATTGGAACTCTAGCAAGCATCCGCAACTACTAAAGATCATTAAGGTAAAACCCAACCATAGCATTAAAGCATCAAGTCCTCTTTATCCCATACGCAACAACCCCCTTACTCGGGTTTGTGTTTCAGTCACTCACGCAACCCACTATAAGCGAATTATGAACGTATTGCAACACCATACAGCGGGGATCCCTCACGCTTGCGCGACACGGAGAGCACCATAGGACAACACCATTAATAAAACATGCAACTCAAATCAATCTTGATCATCAAATAGCCCATAGGACAAAACGGATCTACTCAAACATCATAGGATAGCCATACATCATTGGGAAATAATATATAGCGTTGATCACCATGTTTAAGTAGAGATTACAGCGGGTAAGAGAGAGGTTACACCGCTGCATAGAGCGGGGAAGAGTTGGTGATGATGGCGGTGAAGTTGTTGGTGAAGATTGCGGTGATGATGATGGCCCCCGGTGGCACTCCGGCGCCACCGGAAGCGAGGGGGAGAGATCCCGCCTCCTTCTTATTCTTCCTTCACCTCCTCCCTGGATGGGAGAAGGGTTTACCCTCTGGTCCTTGGTCTCCATGGCATGGGAGGGGCGAGAGCCCCTCCGAGATTGGATTTGTCTCTCTGTCTCTCTCTGTTTCTGCGTTCTCAGATTCTACCCTTTCACCGTTTCTTATATTCTCGGAGATCCGTAACTCCGGTTAGGCTGAAATTTTAACATGATCTCTATCCGGATATTAGCTTTCTTGCGGCAAAAGAAGGGCACCAACCGCCTTACGGGTGGCCACGAGGATCGGGGGCGCCTCTGTCCCCCTGGGGCGCGCCCCCCTGCCTCGTTGCCCCCTCGGGCATCGTCTCGCGTGGATTTTTGTTCCCAAAAATCATATATATTCCAAAAAAAATATCCGTCAGTTTTTATCCCGGTTGGACTCCGTTTGATATGGATATTCTGCGAAACAAAAAACATGCAACAAACAGGAACTGGCACTGGGCACTGGATCAATATGTTAGTCCCAAAAATAGTATAAGAAGTTGCCAAAAGTATATGAAAGTTGTAGAATATTGGCATGGAACAATAAAAAATTATAGATACGACAGAGACGTATCAGCATCCCCAAGCTTAATTCCTGCTCGTCCTCGAGTAGGTAAATGATAAAAAAATACAATTTTTGATGTGGAATCCTACCTAGCATAATCTTGATCATGTAATCTAATCATGGCATGAATATTAAGACACGAGTGATTCAAAGGAATAGTCTATCATTTGACATAAAAACAATAATACTTCAAGCCTACTAATAAAGCAATCATGTCTTTTCAAAATAACATGGCCAAAGAAAGTTATCCCTACAAAATCATATAGTCTGGCTATGCTCCATATTCACCACACAAAATATTCACATCATGCACAACCCCGATGACAAGCCAAGCAATTGTTTCATACTTTTGACGTTCTCAAACCTTTTCAACTTTCATGCAATACATGAGCGTGAGCCATGGACATAGCACTATAGGTGGAATAGAGTGGTGGTTGTGGAGAAGACAAAAAAGGAGAAGATAGTCTCACATCAACTAGGCGTATCAACGGGCTATGGAGATGCCCATCAATAGATATCAATGTGAGTGAGTAGGGATTGCCATGCAACGGATGCACTACGAGTTATAAGTGTATGAAAGCTCAGACTGAAATTAAGTGGGTGTGCATCCAACTTGCTTGCTCATGAAGACCTCGGGCATTTGAGTAAGCCCATCATCGGAATATACAAGCCAAGTTCTATAATGAAAATTCCCACTAGTATATGAAAGTGATAACTCAAGAGACTCTCTATATGAAGAACATGGTGCTACTTTGAAGCACAAGTGTGGTAAAAGGATAGTAAGAATGCCCCTTCTCTCTTTTTCTCTCATTTTTTGTTTTTTGTTTCTTTTTTTGGTGGGCTTCTTTGGCCTCTTTTTTTATTTGGGCTTCTTTGGCCTCTTTTATTTATTTTTAAAGTCCAAAGTCTCATCCCGACTTGTGGGGGAAGCATAGTCTCCATCATCCTTTCCTCACTAGGGCAATGCTCTAATAATGATGAGCATCACACTTTTATTTACTTACAACTCGATATATAGAACAAAGATATGACTCTATATGAATGCCTCCGGCGGTGTACCAGGATGTGCAATGATCTAGCGTAGCAATGACATCAAAAAACGGACAAGCCATGAAAACATCATGCTAGCTATCTTACGATCATGCAAAGCAATATGACAATGAATGCTCAAGTCATGTATATGATGATGATGGAAGTTGCATGGCAATATATCTCGGAATGGCCGTGGAAATGCCATGATAGGTAGGTATGGTGGCTGTTTTGAGGAAGGTATATGGTGGGTTTAAGGTACCGGCGAAAGTTGCGCGATACTAGAGAGGCTAGCAATGGTGGAAGGGTGAGAGTGCGTATAATCCATGGACTCAACATTAGTCATAAAGAACTCACGTACTTATTGCAAAAGTTTATTAGCCCTCGAAGCAAAGTATTACTATGCATGCCCCTAGGGGGATAGACTGGTAGGAAAAGACCATCGCTCGTCCCTGACCGCCACTCATAAGGAAGACAATCAATAAATACCTCATGCTCCGACTTCGTTACATAACGGTTCACCATACGTGCATGATACGGGAATCACAAACCTCAACACAAGTATTTCTACTAATCCACAACTACCCAGTAGCATGACTCTAATATCACCATCTTTATATCGCAAAACTATTGCAAGGAATCAAACATATCATATTCAGTGATCTACAAGTTTTATGTAGGATTTTATGACTAACCATGTGAATGACCAGTTCCTGTCATCTCTCTAAATAGATATAAGTGAAGAAAGAGAGTTTAATTCTTTCTACAAAAGATATGCCCACGCTCTAACAAATATAAGTGAAGCAAAAGAGCATTCTACAAATGACGGTTTTCTATGTGAAGAGAAACAGGCAATCCAAACTTCAAATGATATAAGTGAAGCACATGAAGCATTCTATAAAGCCATACTCAAAAGATATAAGTGAAGTGCATAGAGCATTATATAAATCAGCCAAGGACTATCACATACCAGCATGGTGCATAAAAGAAAAATGAAAACTAAATGCAAAAGACGCTCCAAGATCTGCACATATCGCATGAACGAAACGAATCTGAAAACATACCGATACTTGTTGAAGAAAGAGGGGATGCCTTACGGGGCATCCCCAAGCTTAGACACTTGAGTCTCCTTTAATATTTACTTGGGGTGCCTCGGGCATCCCCAATCTTGAGCTCTTGCCTCTCTTCCTTCTTCTCACATTGAGACCTTCTCGATCATCGAACACTTCATCCACACAAAACTTCAACAGAAAACTCGGTAAGATCCATTAGTATAATAAAGAAAATCACTACTCTAAGTACTGTTGAAAACCAATTCATATTTTGTTTTTGCATTGTGTCTACTGTAATATAACTTTTTCATGGCTTAATCCACTTATATGAATCGATAGTTTCATCAAAACAAGCAAACTATGCATCAAAAACAGAATCTGTCTAAAACAGAACAGTCTGTAATAATCTGAACATTCACCATACTTATGATACTTGAAAAATTCTACCAAAATTAGGAAAAATAAAAAATTTGTATCTAAAGACAGTGCAAAAAGAATCAGAACCATTTGATGTCCCAGCTAAAAATCTAAATTCGCGCACTACAGCCAAAGTTTCTGTCCTGCACTGTACAAACCATCAAGCAAATGTAAACATCCTAAAGGCAAACCTTGGCACATTATTTTTATAATACAATGGAATTTTACAAGGGGATAATTATTTTTGTTGAAAAGTTTCTGTAATCAAGATTCACAAAGTTGACGTGAGCATGAACAAAGTTCAAGGAGCTCTCCCACTTCAACAATGCTTGTCTTTCTCACTTTGACTTTCCTTTTTGAAAAAGTTTTGGGTTCCCCTATTTATTTTTGTTGTTTTTAAACTATATAAAAGCACTCAACAGAAATAAACGACTCTCTAAAACTTCCGGGTTGTCTCCCTGGCAGCGCTTTCTTTAAAGCCATTAAGCTAGGCATATAGTGCTCAAGTAATGGATCCACCCGGATCCCAAGGTATATCAAAGCCAATTTTAATTAACAATGATTTATAATTTAGTAGTGAGCACAAAGTAACATATATCATGTAACAACGAAGTCTAACTCTCTTCCTATGCATCGGCATGTCATAAAAGAACAATTCATGCACACATAGTAAAGGCCAATGCATAGTATAAACAGTTCCTTGCAATTTTATCGTATTGGAAACATAGAGAGGTGGAGATATAGTTCCTCTCTCATAATAATTGCAAGTAGAAGCAGCAAGCACATGCATATTATATTTATCAAAATCATCATGTGCAACAGTATAAGGCAACCCGTCAATATAATCCTTAATAAGGGTAAACTTCTCCGATATAGTGTAGTTGGGAGAATTCAAAAAGATAATAGGACTATCATGCGTGGGTGCAATAGCAACAATTTCATGTTTAACATAAGGAACTATAGCAAGTTCATCTCCATAAGCATAATTCATATTGGCATCTTGGCCACAAGCATAGCAAGCATCATCAAAAAGGGATATTTCAAAAGAATCAACGGGATCATAGCAATTATCATAGTATTCATCCTTCGGTAAGCATGAAGGGGAATTAAAAGATGTATGAGTTTAAGAGTTACTCTCATTAGAAGGTGGGCACGGGTGATCAATCTGCTCTTCCTCCTTTTGTTCTTCGCTCTCCTCCTCATCTTTTTCATCCAATGAGCTCACAGTTTCATCAATTTCTTCTTCCATAGATTCCTGCAAAATATTAGTCTCTTTTTGCACAGCGCAGACTTTCTTAATAAGCGCATTAATATAGGAATTATATTCATAATTATCATAGCAATATTTTAGAATAGCTAAATTTGCAGGCCTATAAACATCATCATCAAAAGCTTCATACTTTTCAAACAAAGATTCAATTTCATAAGCACCCTTAAAAGCAACAAATTCTTCTATTTATTCCACATCATAGTAATCATATATACCATTAGCATAAGAAGCTAAGGTTTCATTATCATTAAATTCACATGAAAAGGGAAGGTGTGGAGCCTTCATCCCAGAGCAACAAGTATAATCATATCTCAAGCATAGTTGCCTAGCATACCAATACAATATATAAATTTGATCCCATAATAGTTTCCCTTTTTGTGTCAAGCGATAATCCCTAAAGTATTCACCTTGATCCAATGTTACTCCCATTACCAGATTGAATGAGGTTTTCTCAGGATTATCAAAGTGGTACGTAATATTTTTCACATATTGAGCATTGAGGGTTTTAGGAGGCTCCCCATCTCCATGAGTAGCAGGTACACCTAATTTTTTTTGGTATTTCGTGTTCCATATCCATAACTAAAGATAAATAACAACTAAAAACAGCAAATAAAAATTACTTAGTGATAAAGCAAACAAGCACACATGAGAATATTCACCCCACGCTATTGCTCCCCGGCAACGGCGCCAGAAAAAGGTCTTGATAACCCACAAGTATAGGGGATCGCAACAGTTTTCAATAAGTAAGAGTGTCGAACCCAACGAGGAACTAAAGGCAGAACAAATATTCCCTCAAGTTCTATCAACCACCGATACAACTCTATGCACGCTTGATGTTCTCTTTATCTAGAACAAGTATAAAACTAGAAGTACTTTGTAGGTGTTTTTGGATAGGTTTGCAAGATAATAAAGAGCATGTAAATAAAAAGTAGGGGCGGTTTAGATAAAGACACAACTAAATTAGTTTTAGTAGAGAGCTTTTTGTTACGAGAAAGTTATTTGTCCCTAGGCAATCGATAACTAGACGTGTAATCATTATTGCAATTTTATATGAGGGAGAGGCATAAGCTAACATACTTTCTCTACTTGGATCATATGCACTTATGATTGGAACTCTAGCAAGCATCCGCAACTACTAAAGGTCATTAAGGTAAAACCCAACCATATCATTAAAGCATCAAGTCCTCTTTATCCCATACGCAACAACCCCCTTACTCGGGTTTGTGTTTCAGTCACTCACGCAACCCACTATAAGTGAATCATGAACATATTGCAACATCCTACAGCGGGGATCCCTCACGCTTGCGCGACACGGAGAGCACCATAGGACAGCACCATTAATAAAACATGCAACTCAAATCAATCTTGATCATCAAATAGCCCATAGGACAAAATGGATCTACTCAAACATCATAGGATAGCCATACATCATTGGGAAATAATATATAGCGTTGAGCACCATGTTTAAGTAGAGATTACAGCGGGTAAGAGAGAGGTTACATCGCTGCATAGAGGGGGGAAGAGTTGGTGATGATGGCGGTGAAGTTGTTGGTGAAGATTGCGGTGATGATGATGGCCCCCGGTGGCACTCCGGTGCCACCGAAAGCGAGGGGGGGAGAGCCCCCCTCCTTATTCTTCTTCCTTGACCTCCACCCTAGATGGGAGAAGGGTTTCCCCTCTGGTCCTTGGTCTCCATGGTGTGGGAGGGGCGAGAGCCCCTCCGAGATTGGATCTGTCTCTCCGTCTCTCTCTGTTTCTGCGTTCTCAGATTCTACCCTTTCACCGTTTCTTATATTCTCGGAGATCCGTAACTCTGATTGGGCTGAAATTTTAACACGATCTCTATCCGGATATTAGCTTTCTTGTGGCGAAAGAAGGGCACCAACCTCCTTACGGGGTGGCCATGAGGGTCAGGGGCGTGCCTGCCCCCTGGGGCGCGCCCCCTGCCTCGTGGCCCCCTCAGGCACCGTATCGCGTGGATTTTTCTTCCCAAAAATCATATATATTCCAAAACAAATCTTTGTCAGTTTTTATCCCGTTTGGACTCCGTTTGATATGGATATTCTGCGAAACAAAAAACATGCAACAAACAGGACCTGGCACTGGGCACTGGATCAATATGTTAGTCCCAAAAATAGTATAAGAAGTTGCCAAAAGTATATGAAAGTTGTAGAATATTGGCATGGAACAATCAAAAATTATAGATACGATGGAGACGTATCACACATACAAATTTACTTGGAACGGCAGGTAGATACCGCATATAGGAAGGTATGGTGGACTCATATGGAATAACTTTTGGGGTTTATGGAGGTGGATGCACAAGAAGATTCCCTCTTAGTACAAGTGAAGGCTAGAAAGTGACTGGGAAGCGACCAGCTAGAGAGCGACAATAGTCATGAACATGCATTAAAATTAATCAACACTGAGTGCAAGCATGAGTCAGATATAATTCACCATGAACATAAATATCGTGGAGGCTATGTTGATTTTGTTTCAACTACATGTGTGAACATGTGCCAAGTCAAGCCACTCAAATCGTTCAAAGGAGGATACCACCCTATCATACCACATCAACAACCATTTTGATAGCATGTTAGCACGCAAGGTAAACCATTATAAACTCCTAGAAAATTAAGCATGGCATGAGCAACTATAATCTCTAATTGTCATTGCAAACATGTTTCATTCATAATAGGCTGAATCAGGAATGATGAACTAATCATATTCACAAAAACAAGATAGGTCGAGGTCATACCAGCTTCTCTCATCTCAATCAGTCCATCATATATCGTCATTATTGCCTTTCACTTGCACGACCGAACGGTGTGGACAATAATAATAGTGCATGTGCATTGGAATAAGCTGGAATCTACAAGCATTCAATACACATGAGAAGACAAGGTAATATGGGCTCTTTGTTAGATCAACAATAATGCATATGAGAGCCACTCAACAATTTCATCATGTTCTTCTCCTCTCGACCCCCAAAGAAAAGAAAAGAAACAAAACTATTTACATGGGAAAGCTCCCAACAAGCAAAAGAAAAATGAGAAATCTTTTTGGGTTTTCTTTTTAATTACTACTACTACAAGCATGGAAAGTAAACTAGCTAAAAGCTACTACTAATCTTTTTGGTTTTTATTAAGGTTTTTCAAACACACAAGAAAAAGGCTAAAAAAAGAAAATAAACTAGCATGGATAGTACAATGAAAAAGTATGAGCACCGACAACTGGCATGAGTGTGTGAACATGAATGTAATGTCGGTGAGAAATACGTACTCCCCCAAGCTTAGGCTTTTGGCCTAAGTTGGTCTAGGGCCATGGCTCAAAGCTACCCTCTCCGATGTACGGAGGAGTGTCCTCTGAGTGCCACTGGTTGGCAATCTCCTCCGGATCCCACTGATAAACAGACTGTCGATAAGGGTCAAGGGGTGGCTCCGGCTCAGGCTCTGGTGCTGATGTCAGGCAACAGTATGCATGAACAGCCTCCGGCAAAATGAGGTACGTGCCTGAAAATATGTTAAACAAAGAGGGCGCAGGCAATGTAATAATCTCATAGTAGTTTTTATCAAATATCAATCTATACTTAAGCACCTTCTTCTTATCCTTAACAATAAAATCATGTGCTACCATACTCTTATAATCTAGAAAAATAGGGGGCATCAACTTTTGCTATTTCTCAGAATGCCTAATAGGTATCCTAAAGTGTTCAGCAAGGCACGAAGTAAAGATGCCTCCGAAGATGGGGCCCTTTGTTCGGTTCATATTTAACCGTTTAGCAACAATAGCACCTAAACTAAAAGTGGTATCATGAAACAAAGCATGGTGCAAAATAACAATATTAGGGGCACTAAGATTTCAACTATTCCCATGACCAATTAAGCATCTACTGGCAAATATTGCAAAGTAGCGTAGAACAGGAAAATGTATGCTAGTAATTCTTGCATCGGAAACTTTCCTCGTTTCCCCAACAGCAATCATATCAATAAACACCTCCACATCATTACGATGTGGTTCCTCTATGCTGCCCTCAAAGGGTATCTTACAGATCCAACAAAAAACATATAGTGACATCTCCTTAACCTCATCATATAAGTGAAATTCCACTGAAGGTGGTGATTTCTTAGCATGAAAGTAAAAAATTTGCACGAAAATATTAGCGAGGAAGTCGATGAGGAAGTCGATGAGGCCTGCATTCTCAGCCAAATAATAAAAGTCCTCATAAATCCTGGCCGCTCTCAAGAACTCATCACAAGGCCATTCGCATGGCCCAACCTCCACAGTGCGAGGGAGATTATATTTAGGCCTTTTATAATCTTCACTTTGCTTATCCTTCGAGCTTCGGCTCGAAGAGCCCCTCAACAATCTCTTCATCATTTTCTCTGAAAAATTTCTGAAATTTTTAGTGACTCAAAATAAAAGTGAACCAAACTCAACAAGATTGATAGAAGCTACTCCTACAAGTGCCTAGAGGCCATATCATGCATTAAAACAACTATTGACCACATAAATTTGACATACAAGCTCAAGAACAGGGTCACCTAAGCAGCAAAAAATTGCAACAAATAAAGCACTAGAACAAAAACTAATTGGACCATTGGAGGAGTCACATACCAAAGAACAATCCCCCAAAGCAGTTTTGTGAATGGAGCTTTGAGCTAGGAGATCAAAAATGGCAACAAGATGAGCTAGAACTCGAGTTTGAGCTGGTGGAGGATTTTTCTGGAGGAAGACGAAGTGTGTGGGTGCAAGAATAAGTGGAGGGGCCCATGTGGGGTCCACGAGGCACGGGGCGCACCCTGGACCCTCGTGGCCGGGTGGTGGGTCCCCCTGGTGTGTTCTCAGTGCCAAATATTCTTAAATATTCTAGAAAAAATCAAATTAAATTTTCAGGGCATTTGGAGAACTTTTATTTTTGGGGTATTTTTTTACTGCAAGGATAATTTAGAAAATAGACAGAAAATACTATTTTTGCTTTATTTAATTTAAATAACAGAAAGTAAAAAGAGGATACAGAGAGTTGTGCTTTCTAACTTCATCCATCTCATGCTCATCAAAAGGAATCCACTAACAAGGTTGATCAAGTCTTGTTAACAAACTCTTTCTGAATAACATGAAACCGGAGAATTTTCGAATAACATCAAGCTACCTCAACTAGGATATGCATGTCCCCAACAATAAGAATATCATATTTTTTCTTGAAGTAGGAAGAGGAAATTCAAAACCTCCAATAGTAATCGTTGGAATTTTTCCAATGGAATTGATAGTGTGGACTTGAGGTTGTTTCCTCAGAAAGTGTACTGTATGCTCATTACCATTAACATGAAAAGTGACATTGCCTTTGTTTAAATCAATAACAGCCCCTGCAGTATTCAAAAAGGATCTACCGAGAATAATAGACATACTATCGTCCTCGGGAATATCAAGAATAACAAAGTCCGTTAAAATAGTAATGTTTGCAACCACAATAGGCACATTCTCACAAATACCGACATGTATAGAAGTTGATTTATCAGCCATTTGTAAAGATATTTCAGTAGGTTCCAACTTATTCAAATCAAGTCTATGATATAAATAAAGAGGCATAACACTAACACCGACTCCAAGATCACATAAAGCAGTTTTAACATAGTTTCTCTTAATGGAGCATGGTATAGTTGGTACTCCGAGATCTCCTAGTTTCTTTGGTATTCCACCCTTAAAAGTATAATTAGCAAGCAAGGTGGAAATTTCAGCTTCCGGTATCTTTCTTTTATTTGTAACAATATCTTTCATGTGCTTAGCATAAGGATTCATTTTAAGCATATCAGTCAAATGCATACGCAAAAAGATAGGTCTAATCATTTCAGCAAAGCGCTCAAAATCCTCATCATCCTTTTTCTTGGATGGTTTAGGAGGAAAAGGCATGGGTTTCTGAACCCATGGTTCTCTTTCTTTACCGTGCTTCCTAGAAACAAAGTCTCTCTTATCATAACGTTGATTCTTTGATTGTGGGTTATCAAGATCAATAGTAGGTTCAATCTCTACATCATTGTTATTGCTAGGTTGAGCATCAACATGAACATCATCATTAACATTATCAATACGTTCAAGTTCATTACCAGATTGTGTTTCAGCATCAGAAATAGAAATATCATTGGTATTCTAAGGTGTGTCAACAACAGGTTCACCAGAAGCATGCAAAGTCCTATCATTTTTCTTTTTCTTTTTCTTAGAAGAACTAGGTGCATCAACATTAGTTCTCTGAGAATCTTGCTCAATTATCTTAGGGTGGTCCTCAAGATACAAAGGTTCCTGAGTCATTTTACCCCCTCTAGTCACAACTCTAACAACATTATCATTTTTCTTATTATTTAATTCATTGAGAAAATAATTTTGAGCTTTAAGTACTTGTTCTACTTGAGTGGTAACCATAGAAGCATGTTTACAAATAATTTTAAGCTCACCTTTAACTCTAGACATATAATCACTCAAGTGTTCAATCATATAAGCATTACGTTTCAATTGTCTACCAACGTAAGCATCGAAGTTTTCTTGCTTAAGAATAAAATTATCAAACTCATCCAAGCATTGGCTCGCAAACTTAGTAGATGGGATTTCACCCTTATCAAATCTATAGAGAGAATTTACCTTTACTACCTGTGTAGGGCTATCAAGACCATGTATTTCTTCAATAGGTGGTAAATTCTTAACATCTTCAGCTTTCATACCCTTTTCTTTCATAGATTTCTTTGCCTCTTGCATATCTTCAGGACTGAGAAATAGAATACCCATTTTTTCGGAGTTGGCTTAGGAGTTGGTTCAGAAAGTGTCCAATCATTATCATTACTCAACATATTATTCAATAGCAATTCAGCTTGGTCAACGGTTCTTTCCCTGAAAACACAACCAGCACAACTATCCAGGTGGTCTTTGGAAGCATCGGTTACTCCATTATAAAAGATATCAAGTATTTCAATTTTCTTGAGAGGATGATCAGGAAAAGCATTAAGTAATCGAAGAAGCCTCCCCCAAGCTTGTGGGAGACTCTCTTCTTCAATTTGCACAAAATTATATATTTCCCTTAAGGCGGCTTGTTTCTTATGAGCGGGGAAATATTTAGCAGAGAAGTAATAAATCATACCATGGGGACTACACACACAACCAGGATCAAGAGAATTAAACCATATTTTAGCATCACCCTTTAATGAGAACAGAAATAACTTAAGGATAAAGTAATAGCGAGTTTTCTCATCATTAGTGAACATGGTGGCTATATCATTTAATTTAGTAAGATGTGCCACAACAGTTTCAGATTCATAGCCATAAAACGGATCATATTCAACCAAAGTAATTAACTCAGGATCGACAGTGAAATCATAATCCTTATCTGAGATACAAATAGGTGAAGTAGCAAAAGCAGGGTCATGTTTCATTCTAGCATTCAAGGACTTTTCTTTCAGCTTAGCTAATAGTTTCTTAAGATCATATCTATCATTGCAAGCTAAAAAGCCTCTAACAGTTTCTTCATCCACAACATAACCTTCAGGCACAACAGGCAATTCATATCTAGGGGGAGAATCTTCATCATCACTTTCATCAATATTATCAGTTTCAATAATTCCGTTCTCTCTAACCCTAGCAAGTTGTTCATTAAGAAATTCACCTAGTGTCACAATATTATCAAGCATAGAAGTAGTTTCATCATAAGCATCATGCATAGCAAAAGTGGCATCATCAATAACATGCGACATATCAGAATGAATAGCAGGAGTAGGTGTCGCAAGTTTACTCATAACAGAAGGTGGATCAGATGCAGAGATAGATGGCAGTTCCTTACCCCCCCTCGTAGTTGAGGGATAAATCTTGGTTCTTTCATCTTTCTAGTTCTTCATAGTGATCAACAGATATAAATCCCAAGTTACTCAAAGAATAGAGCTATGCTCCCCGGCAAAGGCGCCGGGAAATAGTCTTGATAACCCACAAGTATAGGGGATCACAACAGTTTTTGAGGGTAGATGTCAGTGTCAAAACCGGCGGATCTCGGGTAGGGGGTCCCGAACTGTGCGTCTAAGGCGGATGGTAACATGAGGCAGGGGACATGATGTTTTACCCAGGTTCGGGCCCTCTTGATGGAGGTAAAACCCTACGTCCTGCTTGATTTATTCTTGATGATATGAGTATTACAAGAGTTGATCTACCACGAGATCGGAGAGGCTAAAGCCTAGAAGCTAGCCTATGGTATGATTGTATGTAGTCCTATGGACTAAAACCCTCCGGTTTATATAGACACTGGAAAGGGCTAGGCTTACACAAGGTCGGTTACAAAGGAGGAGATATACATATCCATATTGCCTAGCTTGCCTTCCACGCCAAGTAGAGTCCCATCCGGACACGAGACGAAGTCTTCAATCTTGTATCTTAATAGTCTAACAGTCCGGCCAAAGGATATAGTCCGTCTGTTTGGAGACCCCCTAATCCAGGACTCCCTCAGTAGCCCCTGAACCAGGCTTCAATGATGATGAGTCCGGCGCGCAGTATTGTCTTCGGCATTGCAAGGCGGGTTCCTCCTCCGAATACACCACGGAAAACTTTGAATACAAGGATAGTGTCCGACCCTGCAAAACAAGTTCCACATACCACCGTAGAGAGAATGATATTTCCACAAATCTAATCTACTGACTTGTTTTGGCAACATGACATTATGCCATGGCCTGGTAATTATTCGAACCGTTTCCTCTAACTAGCCCCGCACATAACGCGAGGCAGTTTTTTGACACGTCTTGTCAAAGCAGAGATCGTGTCCCCCTTATTACGTGATTCTCATCAATATGGGCATGGGTAACCCAACCGCGCCATCGATTACGGTGCTTGGGGGATAAGCGAGTTTTACCAGGCTAGTGGGGGCGCATAGTTTCGGCCGCCCTTATAAAGGGACAAGGTTTAACCTTTTTCTACCCACGCCTTCTTCCTCCTTGCCCATCCATTCTTGCGCACTCGAGCTCCAACGCCCAAACCCACATCCTTCCCGTCAACCTTCTCCAATCATGTCCGGAGCGGGAGGTAAATGGATGGCTTCCTCCCTTACAGAGGGACACATCAAGAAGTTGCGCGGAGCCGGATACTTGGCCACGAATATCGCGCATCGCCTGCCCACTGCGGGGCAGATCGTTCCTACCCCTGAACCTTACGAGAGTGTAGTTTTCCTCCACCACTTCCTTCGCGGACTGGGGTTTCCCCTCCATCCATTCGTCCGTGGTCTCATGTTCTACTACGGGCTGGAATTCCATGACCTGGCCCCAAACTTCGTCCTCAACATTTCGGCGTTCATCGTCGTCTATGAGACTTTCCTCCGCATCCGGCCCCACTTCGGCCTGTGGTTAAAGACCTTCAATATCAAGCCGAAGGTAGTGGGCGGCCAACAAGCAGAATGCTGCGGAGCCATGGTGGGCAAGATGCCCAACGTTATATGGCTTGAAGGCTCCTTCGTGGAGACCATAAAGGGGTGCCAATCAGCGTGGTTCTACATCACCAAGCCGCGCGACGCCAAATGGGTGGCTGCCCCCAAGTTTTGATCCGGAATCCCCACGCGGCTCACCTCCTGGAAAGAGAAGAGCCTATCCTGGGGTTCATCGGTGGAGCTGGATGGACTCCAGAAATGCATCCAGAATATGGCGAGCAAGAAGCTCAAGCTTGTCAACATAGTCCAGGTCATGCTCATCCGCCGGATCCTCCCATGTCAACAACGGGATTTCAACTTGTGGGAGTTTGACCCGGCCCAGCACCAGACTCTGAGAGAGCTCTTCGACACGACGCACAAGGACGTCTGGAAGGTTCTATTTAAGGGCGCCGAGGTCCCTCCCTCACTAAGGACCGCGGGCTAAGCGCGAAGCGCCGAGCGCATTCGGTGAGTTCTATACACCCGGTAGGATATTTTATTTCCCCTAGCTTAATCATGTGCGGGGTCTGATCTCCATGCCTTTGATAGGACTGGGTGGAGACGTCGGGGTAGATTAACTGTCCGGCCCCTCTGCCCGAAGACACTGCGGACACTCTCCTTATGGAGATGCTGACTCCAGCCCCTTATATGGTGCCGGAGAAGACCAAGAAGGCCAAGGGAACCCGAAAGAATTCCCGACGCCAGGTGTTATTGGACTCATCATCTAATAACTCTGCGACACACTCCTCCCCCGAAGACGATGAGGAAGAAGAAGATGCTCCCCCTTCAGTTGGTGGAGACAAGAAAAGGAAGGCCGCCCCAACCGGGGGGGCGAAGGGTCCAAGAAGGGAAGGACTCTCCTTCTGGACTATTCCACCACCGTCGCCGAAGGCGAAGACGAGTGGCTGCTCAGGTCCAAGCCCCTGGTGAAGTCGTAATTATTCGGATGCCAGAATAACTCATAGCATACCTTTGTCGCACTGCCTCTCCTAACGCCGAATTATGACTATGCAGAGCGCCATGAGCCCGTATCGACGTATCGTCGGACGGCTCCCTGGGCTCGTCGGATATGGATAGCGATCCACTTCCGACCGCCACCTCCCCTTGCCCTACGGACAACGCCGAGGTATTGTCTCAAGAGGCACCGGGCCGAGGGGAGATAGTCCCAGAGGTGCCTCAAGGCGACCTTCTGGACTCCGGGAGCAGAGGGAGCAAGGCTCCCGAGGGCTCTGAGTTCGGCCCTCAGCCGAACACCGCGCCGGAACCCCCAGTGGTTCCGGACTCGGGCAGGCGGCCTCCTTCAAAAAGGGGCAAAACGCTTGTGCTGGTGACATCTGTCCATCCAGAGGCACTGGACAATCTGCTGGGAGCGCTTCGCAGCGCTTCCATCGACGAAGAGCACCGCACTATTATGAGTGCGGTGGTCCAGAAGGTTCAGTCCGCCAAGAGCGGACTGACTGAAGCCTGTGCCAGCCTTCTAACAGGCTTTGAGGTAAGTTTTTGAAATATAGGAAAAATATTACCGCATAGACAGTAGCCCCTGATGCTCTGTTCGGTGTTCAAAAACAAAAGCCAAATAGAGGATCAAACAATATCGCAGGAGTCTAATATAAGTATGTCTATATGCGTATGCAGGCTTCGCTGTTGGCCTCTGCCGCACTAACTGCGGAGGTCGCGGCACTGAAGGTGGACCTTAAAGGTCCAAGGACGAGCTCGGCCTTGCCAAGAGGAAGCTTGAGGAGAACAAAGGTAAGTAGTACCTAGTCCATGGATATTTATAAAAAGAATGCGATTGCAAAATGATAGGATCATCGTAAATTTGCCAGGGGCCACAACCGAGGTGGCAACCCTAAAGCAAGCGCTATCCGAGGCCGAAAATAAAGCGGCCATGGAGTGCACTGAGCGGGAAAGGCATGAGGCTCGGGTGGGCGAGGTGCAGCAAGAGCTCCACGCTCTCGTGACGAAGCACGAGGCGTTGGAGCTTGACTTGAAGACGCGAGAGTCTGAGCTTGCCGTGGCCCTCGAGAGCGCAAAGAGTGCCAAGGCCGAAGCCCAAAAGGCCCTCCAGGAGATTGATGCGATGAAGAAAATAGCGGCGGGTAAGGCATTCTATATGCAAAGCAAGCATGTGAAAGTAAATTACCTATTACTTACACGAATCCGGAGCTCTCCAGGAGCATTCGCAGATTTGCCCCGCAGCGTGTCGGATGCCGCACAGTTTTACCAGGCCGAGGAGGGAAGCTGAACGGAGAAGCTGTTCTGGTCTTAGTATACTGGGACCGAACACCCGATGCCTCTGAGCGACCAGCTGAAGCAACTGGTCGAGCTACACAAGGTGGCCGAATAGTCCATGAAGGGCTTTATAGTCCGGATGTGGCCTGGCGACGCCCTTCCCGGTAGCTACTTCGGCCTGGTGAGGCGGCTTGTGGATGCCTGCCCACGCATGGAAGTCATCAAGCGGTCCGTCTGCATCGAAGGTGCGCGCCGAGCTTTTGCCCGTGTGAAGGTGCAATGGGCCAAGCTGGACTCTACGAAGCTGATTAAGGAAGGGCCGCCAGAGGGCAAGGAGCATCGCCACCCCGAGATGTATTATGAGGGTGTCCTGAAGGGTGCTCGTCTCGTAGCGGACGAGTGTACGAAAGATATAATATTCGAGTAATCTTGCTCGTGTAATCCTGTAGTTATGAAAACTTGTTCATATGTGCTATGCAACGCTTGTTTGAATTTAAAATATTACCTTCTGTTCGGCTATTTATCAAATCTGAGAGATGGCTAGTCATCGGCTTCTGCCCCCATGCCACAAGTGCTGGGGTGTTCGGGATAAACCTGAGCACTCTTGTTCCCATTGTTGGGTCCTTCGAGGGAGGTGCTCAGCACAACGAACAAGGCAATCGGACTATAATGCCTTATCACTCTCTCTTAGCCATAGAATTCTATAATTTTAAATTTCGGCGAAGCCCCTAGTATTCGGAAGGCCGAATTCAGGGCGCGATACACGCCTTAAGCGGCATAAGTCTTTAGGGACTCGAAAACCTCTCAAACAACGACCAGTCTCTCGCCTTATCAGGACAGTCAGCTTTAGCTTTCTCTACTGAGGTGCTTAGCCCAGCAGAACCGGGGCACAATCGCAGTAGTTCTCCCAGTGCTACCTTAGCTGATATAGCGGAACGTAAGGTACCAAAACATGGGAGCCGGACAAACCCAACTATTGACCCAAGACATGATTCGGAGCTTATGCATATAATGCTATAAGTTTGGGGTGCCGCACTGTCGAAAGTGTTCGGACTTCTCACGCCGTATTATGGGGTATGCCTAAGCCCCTAGAGTATTGGCCGTACCAGAGTGTACGGGTGCTGGATGTCATGAATGAACATATATATATATATAACAAGAATGCAATAATAGTCTTAATGCTATGCATTTTTTATTCAAAAAGGTGCGTTAAAGCAGAATGATACAAGTAGTGCGATAAGCAAAAAGTAGGACTGTTTAACATATCCCTTCCAAGGGCAAGATGAGGAATAGTATTAAAACAAATATTTCACTCGTTATCGTAATCCACCTGGGAGTTCCGAGGTGTGACATAGCTTTCCGCCTCCTTGGTTGCTGCATCATGTGTTCGGCAATCATGCTGCCGGACAGGGTTTCCAGAGATTAAAGTCCTAAAAGAGAAAAATAACAAAGCGGGAAGCCCCTAGTGCGGTTTAAGCCGCGACTTGGAGTGTGTCGCCGTCGTGCCCCCGTCCCCGCCTGTGCCCATGGTATTTTTAATGCGGAATTATGTACGCGTGGCACGGATTTTGCCGTTTGGCTGGGGCCGGGGTGGGGGCCGCATTGCTATGCGAGCTCGGGACGTGCCAGGCGGTCCAGTTGCCGATTACTCCGGGCGCGCTTGAAGTTGTCCGGGTCCTTAATCGCCGAACTAGTGGATTGCCTTAAAAGTCTGCTTTGCTCCTCCACACGGAGAGAGCGCTCTGTGTTTCCATTGACTGTGATTACCCCCCGAGGTCCTGGCATCTTGAGCTTGAGATATGCATAATGCGGTACCGCATTGAATCTTTCAAATGCGGTTCGCCCGAGCAGTGCATGGTAGCCACTGCAGAACGCTACTATGTCGAAGATTAACTCTTTGCTTCGGAAGTTATCCGGAGATCCGAAGACCACTTCCAGTGTGACTGAGCCTGTGCAATGGGCCTCTACACCTGGTATGACGCCTTTAAAGGTCGTTTTAGTGGGTTTGATCCTTGAGGGGTCTATACCCATTTTGCGCACTGTGTCCTGATAAAGCAGGTTCAAGCTGCTGCCGCCGTCCATTAGGACTCGAGTGAGGTGAAATCCGTTAATGATTGGGTCTAGGACCAGTGCGGTGAATCCGCCATGACGGATGCTAGTGGGGTGGTCCCAGCGATCGAAGGTGATCAGACAGGAGGAGCATGGGTTGAACTTCGGGGCGACTGGCTCCAACAGATATACGTCCCTGAGCGCACGCTTCCGCTCCCTCTTGGGCATGTGGGTTGCGTATATCATGTTCACCGTCCGCACTTGTGGGGGGAACCTCTTCTGTCCTCCGGTGTTCCGCTGCCGGGGCTCCTCCTCGTCATCGCTATGTGACCCCTTATCTTTGTTTTCAGCATTTAACTTGCCGGCCTGCTTGAACACCCAACAGTCCTTGTTGGTGTGGTAGGCTGGCTTGTCGGGGGTGCCGTGTATTTGACACGAGCAATCGAGTATATGGTCCAACCTGGACGGGCCCGGAGTGCTTCTTTTGAATGGCTTTTTCTGCTGACCGGGTTTAGAGCCTTTGAATCCGGCATTGAGTGTCGTATCCTCGGTATTGTCGCTGTTACTGTGGCACTTATGCTTGTTGGGACGTGACCTGCCATTGCCGTCCTTGGTATCCAAAGTACCATGGTTCTTTGATATGTTATTACTACGAGCCAGCCAGCTGTCTTCTCCCGCGTAAAAGCGGGTCATGAGTGTCGTGAGGGCTTCCATAGATTTCGGCTTTTCCTGACCAAGGTACCGGGCTAGCCACTCATCGCGGATGTTGTGCTTGAAAGCTGCTAGGGCCTCTACATCCAGACAGTCGACAATTTGATTTTTCTTTGTTAGGAACCGTGTCCAGAATTGCCTGGCCGATTCCTCTGGCTGCTGAATTATGTGGCTCAAGTCATCGGCATCTGGTGGTCGCACATAAGTGCCCTGAAAGTTGTCGAGGAATGCGGCTCCAGATCTTCCCAACAGCCAATGGATTCTGCTGGCAAGCTGTTGAGCCAATGCAGAGCTGGTCCTTTGAGTTTGAGTGGGAGGTATTTGATGGCGTGTAGGTCATCACCGCGGGCCATGTGGATGTGCAGGAGGAAATCCTCGATTCATACCGCAGGAACTGTTGTGTCGTCGTATGATTCTATATTTACGGGTTTGAAGCCCTCTGGGATTTGATGATCCATTACTTCGTCTGTGAAGCATAAGGGGTGTGCGGCGCCTCTGTACAGGGCTATATCGCGATGCAGCTCGAATGAGTCTTGCCCGCTGTGTTCGGCCCGGCCGGACTTACTTTTACTGTATCCGGCGTGACAATTATCGTCTTGCATAGTCGCGCACCCTCGTGATCCGTAGATTGAACTTGCATATTTTGCTTTGTCCACTAATACATCTCGCAGGTCTGGCGTATTTCCCCTGCCTTTTTATTTGGATGACGGAGGGGTGCGGGCTGAGCTTTTGGCTGGAATGTCTCTCTGTCGCGGCCACGAGGTGGCCGATCAGCCGCGTCATACGCCGGGATGTAGGTTTTGGTGCTTCCTCCTCCAGTCGGGGTAGCAACCTGCATTTTGGGTAACTCTTGGAGGGGCGTTCGAGTTTATACTCTTCGGCCCCCAGGACTTCAGTCCATCCGTCAGCTAGCAAATCTTGATTAGCTTGAAGCTGCTGCAGCTTTTTCTTAAGGCTATTTGCCGTGGCTATAAGCCCGCGCTTGAAGTGCTCTTGTTCGACGGGATCCTCTGGCACGGCGAATTCGTCATCGCCGAGGCTTGACTCGTCTTCGGAGGGGGGCATGTAATTATCATCCTCCGCCTCTCCATCAGCTGCTCTCTCAGGAGGGATGGCTCCTCCATCCTCCTGCTCTAAATCTTGCTGGCGGGGATTGTTGTTGTCTTCGGCACTGTCCAGAGTGCTATTATCTCCGGTGCCGGTATCACCACTTTTGCCTTGGTGGGACTTAGAGCGGCACCGCTGACGCCGGCTCTTGGATTGCTTCTTGGAGGGGTCATCCTCCATTGTCTCATCCCCATTGCCTTCTTTGGGTGTGTCCACCATGTATATATCATATGATGAGGTGGTTGTCCAGTGCCCTGTGGGCAGTGGTTCCTCTTCGACTCCCGCATCGTTGTCCATACCATCGATGTCTTCGGAGTCGAAGTCGAGCATGTCGGTTAAGTCATCGACAGTGGCTACTAAGTGGGTGGTGGGTGGGCGGCGAATTTCTTCGTCATCCGCATCCCAATCCTGCCAGACGTAGTTCGGCCAGGATCCTCCTGATAAGGAAAGAGACCTTAATGAGTTCAGTATGTCACCGAAGGGCGAGTGCTGAAAAATAACCGCGGAGGTGAACTCCATGATCGGCGCCCAATCGGATTCGATAGGAACGGGCGCAGGCGGTTCGGAGTCCGTGGCTGGAGAAGGATCCGGCAGTTTGGTAACACGGCTCTCATGAAGGGTAAGGTCGATATTCGGCTCGATCGCCGCAGAGGGTACGACCTTCATGACAGGGTCTATCCACCCCCCTCGGATGGCGAAACTGGCTCCGAATTGAGGGTCGGAGCGGCTGCCTGTGCGATCTCCTGAATACGGTCCGATGGTAGAGCTAAATCGTACTCATCGTAGCCGTGTGGCGCACAAGGCAGGGGCTCGAATCCGTCGAAGATCAAGTCTCCGCGGATATTGGCTGTGTAGTTTAAGCTTCCAAACCTGACCTGGTGGCCAGGGCATAACTTTCGATCTGCTCCAGATGGCCAAGCGAGTTGGCCCGCAGTGCGAAGCCGCCGAACACAAAGATCTGTCTGGGGAGAAAAGTCTCACCCTGGACTGTGTCGCTATCGATGATCGTAGGAGCCATCAAGCCTAACGGCGACGACACAGAGGAACTCTCAATGAAAGCACCAATGTCGGTGTCAAAACCAGCGGATCTCGGGTAGGGGGTCCCGAACTGTGCGTCTAAGGTGGATGGTAACAGGAGGCAGGGAACACAATGTTTTACCCAGGTTCGGGCCCTCTTGATGGAGGTAAAACCCTACGTCCTGCTTGATTTATTCTTGATGATATGAGTATTACAAGAGTTGATCTACCAAGAGATTGGAGAGGCTAAACCCTAGAAGCTAGCCTATGGTATGATTGTATGTTGTCCTACGGACTAAGACCCTCCGGTTTATATAGACACCGGAGGGGGCTAGGGTTACACAAGGTCGGTTACAAAGGAGGAGATGTACATATTCGTATTACCTAGCTTGCCTTCCACGCCAAGTAGAGTCCCATCCGGACACGAGACGAAGTCTTCAATCTTGTATCTTCATAGTCTAACAGTCCGGCTAAAGGATATAGTGCGGCTGTCCGGAAACCCCATAATCCAGGACTCCCTCAGTGTGCTCTTCGTCATCCGCATCCCAATCCTACCGGGCGTACTTCGCCCAGGATCCTCCTGATAAGGAAAGAGACCTTAATGAGTTCAGTATGCCGCCGAAGGGCGAGTGCTGAAAAATATCCGCGGAGGTGAACTCCATGATCGGCGCCCAATCAGATTGGATAGGAACGGGCGCAGGCGGTTCGGAGTCCATGGCTGGAGAAGGAACCGGCAGTTTGGTAACATGGCTCTCGTGAAGGGTAAGGTCGATATTCAGCTCGATCACCGCAGAGGGTACGGCCTTCGTGACGGGGTCTATCCACCCGCCCTCGGATGGAGAAACTGGCTCCGAATTGAGGGTCGGAGCGGCTGCCTGTGCGATCTCCTGAATACGGTCTGATGGTAGAGCTAAATTGTACTCATCATGGCCGCGTGGCGCACAAGGCAGGGGCTCGAATCCGTCGAAGATCAAGTCTTCGCGGATATCGGCTGTGTAGTTTAAGCTTCCAAACCTGACCTGGTGGCCAGGGGCATAACTTTTGATCTGTTCCAGATGGCCAAGCGAGTTGGCCCGCAGTGCAAAGCCGTCGAACACAAAGATCTGTCTGGGGAGAAAAGTCTCACACTGGACTGCGTCGCTATCGATGATCGTAGGAGCCATCAAACCTAATGGTGATGACACAGAGGAACTCTCAATGAAAGCACCAATGTCGGTGTCAAAACCGGCGGATCTCGGGTAGGGGGTCCTGAACTGTGCGTCTAAGGCGGATGGTAACAGGAGGCAGGGGACACGATGTTTTACCCAGGTTTGGGCCCTCTTGATGGAGGTAAAACCCTACGTCCTGCTTGATTTATTCTTGATGATATGAGTATTAAAAGAGTTGATCTACCACGAGATCGGAGAGGCTAAACCCTAGAAGCTAGCCTATGGTATGATTGTATGTTGTCCTACAGACTAAAACCCTCCGGTTTATATAGACACCGGAAAGGGCTAGGGTTACACAAGGTCGGTTACAAAGGAGGAGATATACATATCCGTATTGCCTAGCTTGCCTTCCACGCCAAGTAGAGTCCCATCCGGACACAAGACGAAGTCTTCAAATTTGTATCTTCATAGTCTAACAGTCCGGCCAAAGGATATAGTCCGGCTGTCCGGAGACCCCCTAATCCAGGACTCCCTCAGTAGAGTATTCAACCCAAATTTATTGATTCGACACAAGGGGAGCCAAAGAATATTCTCAAGTATTAACAGTTGAGTTTTCAATTCAACCGCACCTGAAAGACTTAATATCTGCAGCAAGGTACTTAATAGCAAAGTAATATGGAAGTGATGGTAACGGTGGCAAAAGTAACAGTATTGGTTTTGTAGTGATTATAACAATGGCAACGGAAAAGTAACTAAGCAAAGATCAATATGTGAAAAGCTCGTAGGCAATGAATCAGTGATGGATAATTATGTCGGTTGTCATTCCTCATGTACCAGTTATAACATAGGGTGACACAGAACTAGCTCCAGTTCATCAATGTAATGTAGGCATGTGTTTCGAATATAATCATACATGCTTATGGAAAAGAACTTGCATGACATCTTTTGTCCTACCCTCCCATGGCAGCGGGACCCTATTGGAAACTAAGGGATATTAAGGCCTCCTTTAAATAGAGTACCGGAACAAAGCATTAACGCTTAGTGAATACATGAACTCCTCAAACTATAGTCATCACCGGTAATTGTCCCGATTATTGTCACTTCGGGGTTAAGGGATCATAACACATAGTAGGTGACTATTGACTTGTAAAATAGGATCAAGAACTCACTTATATTCATGAAAACATAATAGGTTCGGATCTGAAATCATGGCACTCGGGCCCTAGTGACAAGCATTAAGCATAGCAAAGTCATAGCAACATCAATCTTAGAAGATAATGGATACTAGGGATAAAACCGTAACAAAACTAACTCGATTACATGATAAATCTCATCCAACCCATCACCGTCCAGTAAGCCTACGATTGAATTACTCACGCACAGCGATGAGCATCATGAAATTGGTGATGGAGGAAGGTTGATGATGACGATGGCGACGGATTCCCCTCTCCGGAGCCCCGAACGGACTCCGGATCAGCCCTCCCAGGAGAGATTAGGGCTTGGCGATGGCTCCGTATCGTTAAACGCGATGAATCCTTCTCTTTGATTTTTTTTCTCCCCGAACGTGAATATTTAGAGTTGGAGTTGAGGTCGGTGGAGCCTTAGGGGGGCCACGAGATAGGGGGCGCGCCCCCACCCTCGTGGACAGGGTGTGGGCCCCCTGATGTTGATTCTTTCGCCAGTATTTTTTATATATTCCAAAAATATTCTCCGTGAATTTTTAGGTCATTCCGAGAACTTTTATTTCTGCACAAAAATAACACCATGGCAATTCTGCTGAAAACAGCGTCAGTTCGGGTTAGTTCCATTCAAATCATGAAAGTTAGAGTCCAAAACAAGGTCAAAAATGTTTGGAAAAGTAGATAAAATGGAGACGTATCAGGAGGTACCAAAGTAATCCATGAGTGGATCACTGGACAGCGGTCAAGAACATCCTGAAGTAGCATAAAAGGACCAAGGATATGTTTCTCATTTATGGAGGTGACAAAGAGCTGGTCGTAAATGGTTACATCGATGCTAGCTTTGACACTAATCCGGATGACTCTAAGTCATGAACCGAATACGTATTTGTATTGAATGGTGGAGCTATCACCTGTCAGTTGGTGCAATTCCATGTAGAGCATCATGGCGGGATCTATGTGTGAAGCTGAGTACATAGCTGCTTCGGAAGCATTAAATGAAGGAGTCTGGATGAAGGAGTTCATATCCGATCTAGGTGTAATACCTAGTGCATCGGGTCCAATAAAAATCTTTTGTGACAATACTGGAGAAATTACCTTGGTGAAGGTTTCCAGATTTCACAAAAGAACCAAAGACATCAAGAGACGCTTCAACTCCATCCATGATCAAGTCAAGGAGGGACACATGGAAATTTGCAAAATACATACGGATCTGAATGTATCAGACCCATTGACTAAGCCTCTTCCACGAGCAAAACATAATCAGCACCAAGACTCCATGGGTGTTAGATTCATTACAATGTAATCTAGATTATTGAGAGACTGAAGGAAATATGCCCTAGAGGCAATAATAAAGTTGTTATTTTATATTTCCTTATTCATGATAAATGTTTATTATTCATGCTAGAATTGTATTGATCGAAAACCTAAATACATGTGTGAATACATAGACAAACACCATGTCTCTAGTGAACCTCTACTTGACTAGCTCGTTGATCAAAGATGGTTAAGGTCTCCTAACCATGGACATGAGTTGTCATTTGATAACGGGATCACATCATTAAGAGAATTATGTGATGGACAAGACCCATCCATTAGCTTAGCATAATGATCATTCAGTTTTATTGCTATTGCTTTCTTCATGTCAAATACATATTCCTTCGACTATGAGATTATGCAACTCCCGGATACCGAAGGAATGTGTTGTGTGCTATCAAACATCACAACATAACTGGGTGATTATAAAGATGCTCTACAGGTATCTCCGAAGGTGTTTGTTGAGTTGGCATAGATCGAGATTAGGATTTGTCACTCCGAGTATCGGAGAGGTATCTCTGGGCCCTGTTGGTAATACACATCATAAGCTTGCAAGCAAACGACTAAGGAGTTAGCCAAGAGGTGATGTATTATAGAACGAGTAAATAGATTTGCCGGTAATGAGATTGAACTAGGTATGTAGATACCGACGATCGAATCTGGGGCAAGTAACATACCGACAGACAAAGGGAATAACGTATGTTGTCATAACGGTTCGACCGATAAAGATCTTTTGTAGAATATGTAGGAGCCAATATGAGCATCCAAGTTCCACTACTGGTTATTGACCGGAGAGGTGTCTCGGTCATCCCTACATAATTCTCAAACCCATAGGGTCCGCTCGCTTAACATTCGATGACGATATTGTATTATATGAGTTATATGATCTGGTGGACGAATGTTGTTCGGAGTCCCGAATGAGATCAAGGACATGACGAGGAGTCTCAAAATGGCCGAGAGGTAAAGATTGATATATAGGATGATAGTATTCGTACACCGGAAGTATTCCGGAGGGTACCGGATACATATCGGGTCACCGAAAGGTGTTCCGGCACCCTCGGCAAAAGATATGGGCCTAATGGGCCAAGAGGGAAAACGCACCAGCCACGAGGGGCTGGTGCACCCCCCATATGGGCTGAACTAGAGGAGAAGGAAAGAGGGTAAGGGAGAAGGAAAGGGGGATTCAGCCTCCCCCTTCCTTCCCTCCTCCCTCCTCTTTCCTTCCCCCACCGGTAAATAAGGAAGGGGGGCGCCAGCCTAGGAGGAACCCAAGTAGGAGCGCCTCCTGGCTTCTCCCCTCTCCCTCCCACCTATATATATATATGTGGGGTGCCCCCTAGCACACACCAGGCAATTGTTAGCCGTGTGCGGTGCTAGCCTCCACCGTTTACTCCCACGATCATATCTTTGTAGTGCTTAGGTGAAGCCCTGCGAGGATCACTTCACCATCAACGTCAGCACGCCGTCGTGTTGACGGAACTCATCTACTACCTCGACAACTTGCTGGATCAAGAAGGCGAGGGACGTCACCGAGCTGAATGTGTGCAGAACACGGAGGTGCCGTGCGTTCGGTACTTGGTCGGTTGAAGCGCGAAGAAGTTCGACTACATCAACCGCATTGAGAAACTCTCCCGCTTACGGTCTACGAGGGTACGTACACACACTCTGCCCCTCATTGCTATGCATCTCCATGGATAGATCATTGCGTGTGCGTAGAATTTTTTGTTTTCCATGCAACCCAACACTTGGACGAGATGATTTCTCTGTACATCTATATATTGGCACTGTATGCCCATGAATATACGTGTATTGCATCCTATTATCATTCTATAACCTCCTCACCCGAGCTCGATGTGACTCTATCGCTGATATGCAACTTTGCGGACCTCCAAGATGGGTGACCAAAGGCGAAGCCATTTTTTTAAGAAACTTTCAATCTATTCATCTTCAATCATGACATTACAAAGATCCCCAGATGTAATAAAAATTACAACCAGGTCTGTGGACCACCTAGCAAAGCCATTGCCTTTGAACGAATCAGACCAGGGAAACACCCTAGATATGTCATAAAACTACAGATCTGGCACTACCGCACGACTAAGACGTCGGAGGAGGAAACCATACCTGCGAGACACCAACCCCAAATGAAGCACACGATCTGTCTTCCAGATGTCATTGATGCATACCACTATCAGCTTCCGCTCCTTGACTACCTCCCAAGCTCCGCGTTGGTGCTGGAGCAGACGTTTTTGCAATGCGGAGCCCAAGGACATAAGTTCAACACAAGAGTGTCACCGCCGCCACGACATCCCTGCTTGGACAGGCTAGTCCTCAAATCCATCACCGACCATAGAGCTGATCACCTCACCAGGAAAGGAATTGAAGCTTCTTTATTCCACGACGTTGCCGCCGCCGAAGCCAAGATGTTGAACGATGCAAAACCTAAGTTACTAAGGCCTTGGAATCTAAAGCTACATGATCCGCAGGCGTGAGATCCGGCGACCCCCTCACCACCGACAATCAAGAGCTCGTTGGCAGATGGGAGCCGACAGAAGATTGGCCTCTCTTTTTGAAAAAGAGAGCGATCTCCAATTTCTATATATCAGAAACCACAATGTCTTACAGACTCAATACCCAAAAGGAAAAGCAATCCTGCAGATGAGACGATGCATGAGTGCATGACCCAAGGACCTAAAACAACACACACAACGAAGATGCGTGCACATGCCTTAACCCCATCCACTTATTGTCGAGGCTCCGAAAGAGAAGCAGTAGTAGAACCTAAGAGCATCTCCAGCCACGTCCCTAACAGGGCCCCTAGGCGATTTTTTAGCGCCAACGTACAAAAATCGGTCCAGTCGCGTCCCCGGGAGTCTGTTTTTCGCTGGTTCAGGCCGAAACTGACGCCGACGCGCCGGGGGCGCCGGGGCAATCATTTTTGGCGTGAAAGAATGACGGGCCCACCGAGTCAGCGACCCTCGCGTCTTGTTGCCCTCATCGCCTTGGTTTCTCGCGGGGAATCAATGCCAAGGTTGTTGCCGGTCAGCCTTCCATTGATTCCTCACGGGCGGCGCGGCGACGCACCACCTCCTGCCACACGTACACACACTGCCCACACCCCCCCGGCCACTATATAAGCAGTGCCTCCCCTCGCATGTGGCCGCACCCCGCCCACAACTCTCTCTCCCCGTGCGCCGCCGCCAATGTTCCTCCCCTCTCTCCCCTCTCTCCCCGTGCCCAGCTGCGAAGATGGGCGAGAGGTTCCCCAACGATGGGGTGGCGGCCAATGGCTTCGGCCGTTGCTCGTTGCACGAGTGGGAAGCCTACCTGCTCTTCGAGGCCAACGTCCCGGCGCCTCCCGACATGCGCCCGCGGGGGCGGTGGAAGCTTAGCACCGTGGCGTCCCCGTCCCCCCGCTGCCCGATGTCACCGTGCGGGCGGACTACTTCGCCGACGAGGTCGACCGTGTGCGTGCATCGCTGATGGCGGAGCAGCGGGCCCTATCGCAGTACGCCGCTGGCAACCATGAGGCGTGGTTGGCATACTTCCAGCGCCGGCAGGCGGAGCGGCTGGCCTCCACCAACGGGGTGTCGGTGGTGTGGGGGACCAAGAGCAGCAAGGGCCGCCGCCTGTGGTGGGGGCGCTGATGACCCACAAGTATAGGGGATCTATCATAGTCCTTTCGATAAGTAAGAGTGTTGAACCCAACGAGGAGGGGAAGGAAATGATAAGCAGTTTTCAGTAAGGTATTCTCTGCAAGCACTGAAATTATCGGTAACAGATAGTTTTGTGATAAGGTAATTTGTAACGGGTAACAAGTAATGAAAGTAAATAAGGTGCAGCAAGATGGCCCAATACTTTCTGTAGCAAAGGACAAGCCTGGACAAACTCTTATATGAAGGAAAGCGCTCCCGATGACACATGGGAATTATCATCAAGCTAGTTTTCATCACGTTCATATGATTTGCGTTCGGTACTTTGATAATTTGATATGTGGGTGGACCAGTGCTTGGGTACTGTCCTTCCTTGGACAAGCATCCCAATTATGATTAACCCCTATTGCAAGCATCCACAACTACAACAGAAGTATTAAGGTAAACATAACCATTGCATGCAAGGTTGTCAGAATCGTGATTTTGAATCGGATCGGAGCTTCGATGGTAGGATCGCAAATCGTAGAATCTTCACTATCAGGATCGTAGAAACGTAGATTCTATTAACTAAAATCGTAGAATCATAGGGGTTAGTTTGGATCGTAAAGTCGTAGAATCGTATAACAGAATCGCGATTCTGACAACCTTGATTGCATGAAACATATGGATCCAAATCAGCCCCTTACGAAGCAACGCATAAACTAGGGTTTAAGCTTCTATCACTCTAGCAACCCATCATATACTTATTACTTCCCAATGCTTCCCTTAGGCCCAAACAATGGTCAAGTGTCATGTAGTCGACATTCACATGACACCACTAGAGCAAAGATGATACGTCTCCAACGTATCTATAATTTTTGATTGCTTCATGCTATATTATATTCTGTTTTGGATGATTAATGGGCTTTTTTATACACTTTTATATTATTTTTGGGACTAACCTATTAACCGGAGGCCCAGCCCAGAATTGTTGTTTTTTTTGCCTATTTCAGAGTTTCGCAGAAAAAGAATATCAAATGGAGTCCAAATGGAATGAAACCTTCGGGAATGTGATTTTCGGAATGAACGTGATCCAGAGGACTTGGACCCTACATCAAGACATCAACCAGGAAGGCACGAGGTAGGGGGCATGCCTACTCCCCCCAGGCGCGCCCTCCACCCTCATGGGGCCCATGTTGCTCCATCGACGTACTTCTTCCTCCTATATATACCTACGTACCCCCAAACTACCAGATACGGAGCCAAAACCTAATTAACCGCCGCAACCTTCTGTACCCGTGAGATCCCATCTTGGGGCCTTTTCCGGAGCTCCGCCGGAGGGGGCATCGATCGCGGAGGGCTTCTACATCAACACCATAGCCTCTCCGATGATGTGTGGCTAGTTTACCTCATACCTTTGGGCCCATAGTTATTAGCTAGATGGCTTCTTCTCTCTTTTTGGATCTCAATACAAAGTTCTCCTCGATTCTCATGGAGATCTAATCGATGTAATCTTCTTTTGCGGTGTGTTTGTTGAGACCGATGAATTGTGGGTTTATGATCAAGTTTATCTATGAACAATATTTGAATCTTCTCTGAATTCTTTTATGTATTATTGGTTATCTTTGCAAGTCTCGTCGAATTATCAGTTTGGTTTGGCCTACTAGATTGATCTTTCTTGCAATGGGAGAAGTGCTTAGCTTTGGGTTCAATCTTGAGGTGTCCTTTCCCAGTGACAATAGGGGCAGCAAGGCACGTATTGTATTGTTGCCATCGAGGATAACAAGATGGGGTTTATATCATATTGCATGAGTTTATCCCTCTACATCATGTCATCTTACTTAAAGCGTTACTCTGTTCTTTTGAACTTAATACTCTAGATGCATGCTGGATAGCGGTCGATGTGTGGAGTAACAGTAGTAGATGCAGGCAGGAGTCGGTCTACTTGTTGCGGACGTGATGCCTATATACATGATCATACCTAGATATTCTCATAATATGCTCAATTCTGTCAATTGCTCAACAGTAATTTGTTTACCCACCGTAATACTTATGCTCTCGAGAGAAGCCACTAGTGAAACCTATGGCCCTCGGGTCTATTTTCCATCATATTAATCTCCCGTCAACAAGCTATTTCTGGCACTGTTTATTTTGCTTTCTTTACTTTGCATCTTTATCATAAAAATACCAAAAATATTATATTATCATATCTATCAGATCTCACTTTCGTAAGTGACTGTGAAGGGATTGACAACCCCTTTATTGTGTTGGTTGCGAGGATTTTATTTGTTTGTGTAGGTGCGAGGGACTCGTGCGTGGCCTCCTACTGGATTAATACCTTGGTTCTCAAAAACTGAGGGAAATACTTACGCTACTTTGCTGCATCACCCTTTCCTCTTCAAGGGAAAACCAACGCAGTGCTCAAGAGGTAGCAAGAAGGATTTCTGGCGCCGTTGCCGGGGAGTCTACGCAAAAGTCAACATACCAAGTACCCATCACAAACCCTTATCTCCCGCATTACATTATTCGCCATTTGCCTCTCGTTTTCCTCTCCCCCACTTCACCCTTGCCGTTTTATTCGCCCTCTCTTTCCGTTCGCCTTCCTCCTTTTTGCCCTTGCACTTTATGCCGTTATGTCTGAAATTGGGGAAATTATTGTCGATACGAACAATAATAATATCATGGAAAATTCTAAGGCTCCTGCTAAAGAACCCCCTATCTTACATACAAAAGAATTCCAAATTGGTAGTGGTAATATTATTGGAAAAGGAGTTATCCAAGATTTCTTTACTTGTGCCGGTGCTTTGCCTTCTATGGGTAGTTCTATTCTTCATAGAACTAGTAGTCTTGCGGATGCTATCGCCACGCTTGTAGTTGAACTTGAAAGACAATTTATGCACATGCATCCTTGCATACAAAGGATTTTCCTATAATTTTCTAATATTGAGCATTCTTCTATTAAGTGTGCCGCTACTATCTTTTTGGCTCATGAGTTTAGATTTATAATAAAAGAGGCGAAAGAAATCTTTGCGCATTATAGGGTGGACGCTGGCAGTCCTCCCATAGAGGTTATTCTCTTTGATCAAGAAGAAATAATGCATTTTCAATCTCTAGACTATGTTGCTTTCAATGAAAATCTTAGAAAGAGGGTTCCTACCAATGTTCTAGTTGATAGAATTTCTGAACTTAATAATGATTTGGCTATTCGAAATAATGATCTAGGATATTCTCTCAAGTATAGGCTCACAAAGTTTTTTCAAAAGAATGCTTATAATGATGAATTGCTTGTGCAATACAAAGGGCCGAAGGAGGAACCTATACCTCCTAAAGTTGATCTTGGGGACTTTTGTCCCATTAAATTTAGCCCTTTTGATTACTTTTGCTTGCCTCAAAGAAAACTTGATGCTGAATGTAGAGAATACGAAATGAGTTTTAATCATCTATCCTATTATTATGGCGATACCTAAATCTATCCTTGCTATTATGCCTAGCTAGGGGCGTTAAACAATAGCGCTTGTTGGGAGGCAACCCAATTTTATTTTTATTCCTTGCTTTTTGCTCCTGTTTAGTAATAAATAATTTATCTATCCTCTGTTTTGGTTGTGTTTCTTGTGTTTAATTAGTGTTTGTGCCAAGTAGAACTGTTGGGAAGACTTGGGGAAAGTCTTTTTGATCTTGCTGTAAAAAACAGAAACTTTAGCGCTCACAAGAATTGCTGCCATTTTTATTTGGATAGTGCTATTTAGGTAATTCTTTTTGCAGATGATTAATAGATAAATTCCTCATGACCAAAAATTTATTTTAGAATTTTTGGGGTTCCAGAAGTTTAATTTTTTCTCGAATATGCACGAGTGTGCATATTATATATTAAAGAAGAAAGGCAAAAAGCATGCCTCCACCGAGATTACAAGAGTTTTATTACAATGGATTACTCATTCCTTGCCCACCACTCTAGCCGAAGGAAGAAAGGGTCTACATTCCCTTTGAACTTCCCGGCTTGCAACCATAACCTCCCTTCCGTCATAACCCTACCAATAGTTCCCATGATAGAAGGCGATGCCCCTTAGAAGACAATCGCATTCCTATGCTTCCACAGCCCCCAAAGTACAAGTAGGAAGATAGTATGTAGATCCCTCCGATTGTTGCTGTCCATCCCGTGCTTGTCCCTTAACCATAGGGCTAGCGAATCATGGTCCATCGGTGACCATTCCACCTTCCCTAAAGCTTCGCATACCATCGCCCATACCGATCTCGCGAGCACACACGTGAGTAGCACGTGGTTTATGGTTTCTTCCTCCTGGTCACAAAAGGGGCATGCCTCCTGGTGTGGTAGCCCCCTCTTGGCAAGGCGATCCAAGGTCCAACATCTGTTCCTGAACGCAAGCCAGGTGAAGAATTTGCATGTGGATGGGGCCCTCGATTTCCAAGTCAGCTGGGCCATTGGGTCCACCGTTCGGCCCCAGAACTTTGTTGCGTATGCGGATCTTACGGAGAAGTGACCGTTGGGCTCCCATGCCCATGCAACAGAGTCCGGTACGTTGAGCTGCGGCTGCCATGTGCTCACTCTAGTCCATAACTCGAGGAATTCAAGCAACTCTTGTATGCCAAAGTTCAGGCCAATCTCCATTGCCCAAGCCCCATCCTCGATGGCCATGGCAACCGTCATTGTCGCCTTTATCCGCGGCAGGATTCTACTGTATATGGACGGTGCGATCTCCTGTACTCTCATGCCATCAATCCACCAATCCTCCCAGAAAAGGGTAGTGAGGCCACACCTTGCTTCGCTTCGCGTTGCCGCCCGGAAAAGTTGCAATGCCTCCCTTGGTACCTTTATGCGGAACTCCGTCCATGGTCTACTTTCGTCCACTCTTGCCAACCACGGCCATCTAGTTTGCATAGCCACATTAAGACACTTGAGATTGGGTATACCTAGGCCACCAGCCCATTTCGGTGAACACACCGAATCCCATGCCACCGCACAGTTGCCACCATTGGCATCTGCCCGTCTGCACCATAAGAAACCACGACACACTTTGTTCATCGCAGATATAGTCTTAGCGGGCAGATCCAAGGCCATCATGGCGTGAATGGGCATAGCACAAAGCACCGACTGCACCAAAGTTAGTCTTCCACTCTTCGGCATTAAGGCCTCTTTCCATTTTGGTAAGCAGTTCACCATCTGGTCCACCAGGTACTGCAACTGCGATGCTGACTGCTTTCTAAGGGTCAACGGTAGCCCCAAAGACTTGATTGGGAAAGCCCCTTTCTGGCAGCCCAATTCCTCACAGGCCATTGTGATCTCCTCTTCATTGCACCTATGGCTACAGATTACTACAGACTGTTTGCGTTAGCTACATCTGGCCCAGAAGTTTGCTTTAGCTACAGATTACTATAGACTGTTTTGTTTTTGACAGACTCTGTTTTTAGTGTGTTGTTTGCTTATTTTGATGAATCTATGGCTAGTAAAAGAGTTTATAAACCATAGAGAAGTTGGAATATAGTAGGTTTAACACCAATATAAATAAAGAATGAGTTCATTACAGTACCTTGAAGTGGTGTTTTGTTTTCTTTCGCTAACGGAGCTCATGAGATTTTCTGTTAAGTTCTGTGTTGCAAAGTTTTCAAGTTTTGGGTAAAAGATTTGATGGATTATGGAACAAGGAGTGGCAAGAGCTTAATCTTGGGGATGCCCATGGCACCCCAAGATAATATAAGGACACCTAAAAGCCAAAGCTTGGGGATGCCCCAGAAGGCATCCCCTCTTTCGTCTACTTCCATCGGTAACTTGACTTGGAGCTATATTTTTATTCACCACATGATATGTGTTTTGCTTGGAGAGTCTTGTATTATTTGAGTATTTATTTGTTAGTTTACCACAATCATCTTTGTTGTACACACCTTTTGAGAGAAACACACATGATTCGAAATTTATTAGAATACTCTATGTGCTTCACTTATATCTTTTGAGCTATATAGTTTTTGCTCTAGTGCTTCACTTATATCTTTTAGAGCATGGTGGTTGAGGGAGTCCTGGATTAGGGGGTATCCGGACAGCCGGATTATATCCTTTGGCCGGACTGTTGGACTATGAAGATACAAGATTGGAGACTTCGTCCCGTGTCCGGATGGGACTCTCCTTGGCGTGGAAGGCAAGCTTGGCAATACGGATATGTAGATCTCCTTCCTTGTAACTGACTCTGTGTAACCCAAGCCCCCTCCGGTGTCTATATAAACCGGAGGGTTTAGTCCGTAGGACCAACAACAACAATCATACCATAGGCTAGCTTCTAGGGTTTAGCCTCTTCGATCTCGTGGTAGATCAACTCTTGTACTACTCATATTATCAAGAACAATCAAGCAGGACGTAGGGTATTACCTCCATCAAGAGGGCCCGAACCTGGGTAAACATCGTTTCCCCCGCCTCCTGTTACCATCCGCCTAGACGCACAGTTCGGGACCCCCTACCCGAGATCCGCCGGTTTTGACACCGACATTGGTGCTTTCATTGAGAGTTCCTCTGTGTCGTCATCGTCAGGCTTGATGGCTCCTTCGATCATCGATAGCAATGCAGTCCAGGGTGAGACTTTTCTCCCTGGACATATCTTCGTATTCGGCGGCTTCGCACTGTGGGCCAACTCGCTTGGCCATCTGGAGCAGATTGAGAGTTACGCCCCTGGCCACCAGGTCAGGTTTGGAAGCTTAAACTACACGGCCGACATCCGCGGAGACTTGATCTTCGACGGATTCGAGCCCCTGCCAAGTGCGCCGCACGGTCACGATGAGCATGATTTAGCTCTACCATCGGACAGTGTTCAGGAGACCACACCGGCAACCGATCTGACCCTCAATTCGGAGCCAATTGCGCCATCCATGGACGGGTGGATAGACCCCGCCACGGAGGCCGCATTCTCAGCTGCGATCGAGCCGAGTATCGACCTTATCCTTCACGAGAGTCGTGACGCCAAACGGCCGGATTCTTCCCGGGCCATGGACTCCGAACCGCCTGCGCCCGTGCCTATCGAATCCGACTGGGCGCCGATCATGGAGTTCACCTCCGCGGATATCTTTCAGCACTCGCCCTTCGGCGACATACTGAACTCATTAAGGTCTCTCTCCTTGTCAGGAGAGTCCTGGCCGAACTATGTCCGGCAGGATTGGGATGCGGATGACGAAGAAATTCGCCGCCCACCCACCACCCACTTAGTAGCCACTATTGACAATTTGACCGACATGCTCGACTTCGACTCCGAAGACATCGACGATATGGACGACGATGCAGGAGACGAACAAGAACCACTGCCCACAGGGCACTGGACAGCCACCTCATCATATGATATATATATATATATATGGTGGACACACCCAAAGAAGGCAATGGCGACGGGACAGCGGAGGATGACCCCTCCAAGAAGCAACCCAAGCGTCGACGTCAGCAGCGCCGCTCTAAGTCTTGCCAAGGCAAAAGCGGTGATACCGGCACAGGAGATAATAGCACTCCGGACAGTGTCGAAGATGACGACAATCCCCTCCAGCAAGATTTAGAGTAGGAGGATGGAGAAGCCAGCCCTCCCGAGAGAGCGGCAGATGGAGAGGCGGAGGATGATAATTACATGCCTTCCTCCGAAGACGAGGCAAGCCTCGACGGTGACGAATTTGCCGTGCCTGGGGATCCCGTCGAGCAAGAGCGCTTCAAGCGCCGGCTTATAGCCACGGCAAATAGCCTTAAGAAAAAGCAACAACAGCTTCGAGCTGATCAAGATTTACTAGCTGACAGATGGACCGAAGTCCGTGCGGCCGAGGAATATGAACTCGAACGCCCCTCCAAGTGTTACCCAAAGTGCAGGTTGCTACCCTGACTGGAGGAGGAAGCATTAAAACCTACATCTCCAGCGTATGACGCGGCTGATCGGCCACCTCTTGGCCGCGATAGAGAGGCATTTCAGCCAAAAGCTCAGCCCGCACCCCGACGCCACTCAAATAAAAATGTCAAGGCACGGGGAAACACGCTAGACCTGCGAGACGTATTGGAGGACAAAGCAAAACACGCAAGATCGATCTACGGATCACGAGGGCGCGCCACTATGCGAGACGATAACCATCACGCTGGATACAGTAAAAGTAAATCTGGTCAGGCCGAACACACCGGACAAGACTATTTGAGCTGCGTCGCGATATAGCCCAGTACAGAGGCGCCGCACACCCCCTATGCTTCACAGACGAAGTAATGGATCACCAAATCCCAGAGGGTTTGAAACCCGTAAATATCGAATCATACGACGGTACAACAGATCCTGCGGTATGGATCGAGGACTTCCTCTTGCACATCCACATGGCCCGCGGTGACGAAATACACGCCATCAAATACCTCCCACTCAAACTCAAAGGACCAGCTCGGCATTGGCTCAACAGCCTGCCAGCAGAATCCATTGGCTATTGGGAAGATCTGGAAGCCGCATTCCTCGACAACTTCCAGGGCACTTATGTGCGACCACCAGATGCCGATGACTTGAGCCACATAATTCAGCAGCCAGAGGAATCGGCCAGGCAATTCTGGACACGGTTCCTGGCAAAGAAAAATCAAATCGTCAACTGTCCGGATGCAGAGGCCCTAGCAGCTTTTAAGCACAACATCCGCGACGAGTGACATGCTCGGCACCTTGGCCAGGAAAATCCGAAATCTATGGCAGCCTCACGACACTCATGACCCGCTTTTGCACGGGAGAGGACAATTGGCTGGCTCGAAGCAATAACATATCAAAGAACCATGGTACTTCGGATACCAAGGATAGCATGTTGGGGATCGTAGCAGAAATTTAAAATTTTCTACGCATCACCAAGATCAATCTATGGAGTCATCTAGCAACGAGAGGGAGAGGAGTGCATCTACATACCCTTGTAGATCGCTAGAGGAAGCGTTGAATAGAACAGGGATGATCGAGTCGTACTCGTCGTGATCCAAATCACCGATGATCCTAGCGCCGAACGGACGGCACCTCCGCGTTCAACACTCATACGGAGCAAGGACGTCTCCTGCGCCTTGATCTAGCAAGGAGGAGGGAGAGGTTGAGGAAGAGGGCTCCAACAGTAGCACGATGGCGTGGTGGTGGTGGAGCAGCAGTACTCCGGCAGGGCTTCGCCAAGCTCTTGCGGAGGAGGAGAGGTGTTGGGGAGGGGAGGGAATGTTCCTTGGATGTGGTGTGCAGCCCTCCCCTTGCCCCTCTATTTATAGGGGAAGGAGGAAGGGGGCCGGCCCCCTCTAGATGAGATCTAGACGGGGGGCGGCGGCCAAGGGGAGGGGGCTTGCCCCCAAGCAAGGGGGACGCCCTCCATAGGGTTTCCCCCCCAACCCTAGGCGCATGGGCCCAAGGGGGGATGCGTCCAACCCATGTAGGGCTGGTTCCCTTTCCTCTACAGCCCATTAGGCCCTCCGAGAGAGGTGGCCCCTCCCGATGGACCCCCGGAACCCCTCCGGTGGCCACGGTACAATACCGATATGCCCCCGAACCTTTCCGGTGACCGTATGACAACTTCCTACATATAAATCTTCACCTCCGGACCATTATGGAACTCCTCGTGACGTCCGGGATCTCATCCGGGACTCCGAACAACATTCGGTAATCACATACAAGTCTTCCTAATAACCCTAGCGTCATCGAACCTTAAGTGTGCAGACCCTACGGGTTCGGGAACCATGCAGACATGACCGAGGCAACTCTCCGGCCAATAACCAACAGCGGGATCCGGATACCCATGTTGGCTCCCACATGTTCCACGATGATCTCATCAGATGAACCACGATGTCGAGGATTCAAGCAATCCCGTATACAATTCCCTTTGTCAATCGGCACGTTACTTGCCCAAGATTCGATCATCGGTATCCCAATACCTCGTTCAATCTCGTTACCGGCAAGTCACTTTACTTGTTCCGTAATGCATGATCTCGTGACCAACTACTTAGTCACACTGAGCTCATTATGATGATGCATTATGGAGTGGGCCCAGAGATACCTCTCCGTCATATGGAGTGACAAATCCCAGTCCCGATTCATGCCAACCCAACGACACTTTCGGAGATACCTGTAGTGCACCTTTATAGCCACCCAGTTACGTTGTGACGTTTGGTACACCCAAAGCACTCCTACGGTATCTGGGAGTTGCACAATCTCATGGTCTAAGGAAATGATACTTGACATTCAGAAAAGCTCTAGCAGACGAACTACACGATCTTGTGCTATGCTTAGGATTGGGTCTTGTACATCACATCATTCTCCTAATGATGTGATCCCGTTATCAATGACATCCAATGTCCATGGTCAGGAAACCGTAACCATCTATTGATCAACGAGCTAGTCAACTAGAGGCTCACTAGGGACATGTTGTGGTCCATGTATTCACACATGTATTATGATTTTCGGATAACACAATTATAGCATGAACAATAGACAATTATCATGAACAGGGAAATATAATAATAACCATTTTATTATTGCCTCTAGGGCATATTTCCAACAGTCTCCCACTTGCACTAGAGTCAATAATCTAGTTACATTGTGATAAATCGAACACCCATAGAGTTCTGGTGTTGATCATGTTTTGCTCGAGGGAGAGGTTTAGTCAATGGATCTGCGACATTCAGGTCCGTATGCACTTTACAAATATCTATGTCTCCATTTTGAACATTTTCACGAATGGAGTTGAAGCGACGCTTGATATGCCTGGTCTTCCTGTGAAACCTGGGCTCCTTGGCAAGGGCAACAGCTCCAGTGTTGTCACAGAAGAGAGTCATCGGGCCCGACGCATTGGGAATAACTCCTAGGTCGGTAATGAAATCCTTCACCCAGATTGCTTCTTGTGCTACCTCCGAGGCTGCCATGTACTCCACTTCACATGTAGATCCCACCACGACGCTTTGCTTGCAACTAAACCAGCTGACTGCCCCACCATTCAAGATATACACGTATCCGGTTTGTGACTTAGAGTCATCCAGTTCTGTGTCGAAGGCAGCTCTTCATCACCTCCATAAACGAGAAACATATCCTTAGTCCTTTTCAGGTACTTCAGGATATTCTTGACCGATGTCCAGTGTTCCATGCCGGGATTACTTTGGTACCTTCCTACCAAACTTACGGCAAGGTTTACATCAGGTCTGGTACACAGCATGGCATACATAATAGACCCTATGGCTGAGGCATAGGGGACGACACTCATATTTTCTCTATCTTCTGCCGTGGTCGGGCATTGAGCCGTGCTCAATCTCGTACCTTGCAACACAAGCAAGAACCCCTTCTTGGACTGATCCATATTGAACTTCTTCAATATCTTGTCAAGGTACGTACTCTGTGAAAGACCAATGAGGCGTCTCGATCTATCTCTATATATCTTGATGCCTAATATATAAGCAGCTTCTCCAAGATCCTTCATTCAAAACACTTGTTCAAGTAGGCCTTTATGCTTTCCAAGAATTCTATATCATTTCCCATCAATAGTATGTCATCCACATATAATATGAGAAATGCTACAGAGCTCCCACTCACTTTCTTGTAAACACAGGCTTCTCCATAAGTCTGCGTAAGCCCAAACGCTTTGATCATCTCATCAAATCGAATGTTCCAACTCCGAGATGCTTGCACCATCCCATAGATTGAGCGTTGGAGCTTGCACACCTTGTCAGCATCCTTAGGATCGAAAAAACCTTCCGGCTGCATCATATACAATTCTTCCTTAAGGAAACCATTAAGGAATGTCGTTTTGACGTCCATTTGCCATATCTCATAATCATAGAATGCGGCAATTGCTAACATGATTCAGACGGACTTCAGCTTTGCTATGGGTGAGAAAGTCTCATCGTAGTCAACCCCTTGAACTTGTCGATAACCCTTAGCGACAAGACGAGCCTTATAGATGGTCACATTACCATCCGCATCTGTCTTCTTCTTAAAGATCCATTTATTTTCTATGGATCGCCGATCAATGGGCAAGTCAGTCAAAATCCATACTTTGTTTTCATACATGGATCCTATCTCGGATTTCATGGCTTCCAGCCATTTGTCGAAATCTGGGCCCACCATCACTTCTTCATAATTCGAAGGTTCACCATTGTCCAACAACATGATTTCCAGGACAGGGTTGCCGTACCACTCTGGTGCGGAACATGTCCTTGTGGGCCTACGAAGTTCAGTAGCAACTTGATCTGAAGTTTCATGATCATCATCATTAACTTCCTCTCTAGTCAGTGCAGGCACCTCAGGAACATTTTCTTGAGTTGCGCCACTCTCCGGTTCAAGAGGCGAGACTTCATCGAGTTCTACTTTCCTCCCACTTACTTCTTTCGAGAGAAACTCTTTCTCTAGAAAGGATCCATTCTTGGCAACAAAGATCTTGCCTTCGGATCTGCGGTAGAAGTTATACCCAATAGTTTCTTTAGGGTATCCTATGAAGACGCATTTTTCCAATTTGGGTTCAAGCTTTTCAGGTTGAAGTTTCTTCACATAAGCATCGCATCCCCAAACTTTTAGAAACGACAACTTAAGTTTCTTCCCAAACCATAATTCATACGGAGTCGTCTCAACGGATTTCAACGGAGCCTTATTTAAAGTGAATGCGGCAGTCTCTAAAGTGTAGCCCCAAAATGACAGCGGTAGATCGGTAAGAGACATCATAGATCGCACCATATCTAATAGAGTGCGATTACGACGTTCGGACACACCATTATGCTGAGGTGTTCCAGGCGGCGTGAGTTGTGAAACTATTCCACATTTCCTTAAGTGCGTGCCAAATTCGTGACTCAAATATTCTCCCCCACGATCTGATCGTAAGAACTTGATTTTTCTGCCACGTTGATTCTCAACCTCACTCTGAAATTCCTTGAACTTTTCAAAGGTCTCAGACTTGTGTTTCATTAAGTAGACATACCCATATCTACTCAAGTCATCAGTGAGGGTGAGAACATAACGATAGCCACCGCGAGCCTCAACACTCATTGGACTGCACACATCAGTATGTATGACTTCCAATAAGTTGGTTGCTCACTCCATTGTTCCGGAGAACGGAGTCTTGGTCATTTTGCCCATGAGGCATGGTTCGCACATGTCAAATAATTCATAATCAAGAGACTCCAAAAGTCCATCTGCATGGAGTTTCTTCATGCGTTTGACACCAATGTGACCAAGGCGGCAGTGCCACAAGTATGTGGGACTATCATTATCAACCTTACATCTTTTGGAATTCACACTATGAATATGTGTAACATCATGTTCGAGATTAAATAAGAATAAACCATTGACCAGCGGGGCAGGACCATAAAACATATCTCTCATATAAATAGAACAACCATTATTCTCGGATTTAAATGAGTAGCCATCTTCTATTAAACGAGAACCTGATACAATGTTCATGCTCAAAGCTGGCACTAAATAACAATTATTGAGGTTTAAAACTAATCCCGTAGGTAAATGTAGAGGTAGCGTGCCGACGGCGATCACATCAACCTTGGAACCATTCCCGATGCGCATTGTCACCTCGTCCTTCACCAGTCTCCGCTTATTCCACAACTCCTGTTTTGAGTTACAAATATGAGCAACCGCACCGGTATCAAATACCCAGGAGCTACTACGAGTACTGGTAAGGTACACATCAATAACATGTATATCACATATACATTTGGTGTTGCCGTCCTTCTTATCCGCTAAGTACTTGGGGCAGTTCCGCTTCCAGTGACCACTTCCCTTGCAATAAAAACACTCAGTCTTAGGCTTGGGTCCATTCTTTGGCTTCTTCCCGGCAGCTTGCTTACCGGGCACGGCAACTCCCTTGCCATCCTTCTTGAAGTTCTTTTTACCCTTGCCTTTCTTGAACTTAGTGGTTCTTTTGACCATCAACAGTTGATGTTCCTTTTTGATTTCCACCTCCGCTGATTTCAGCATCGAATATACCTCAGGAATGGTCTTTTCCATCCCCTGCATATTGAAGTTCATCACAAAGCTCTTGTAGCTAGGTGGGAGAGACTGAAGGATTCTGTCAACGAACGCATCATCCGGGAGATTAACTCCCAGCTAAGACAAGCGGTTGTGCAACCCAGACATTTTAAGTATGTGCTCGCTGACGGAACTATTCTCCTCCATCTTACAACTGTAGAACTTGTCGGAGACTTCATATATCTCGACCCGGGAATGAGCTTGGAAAACCATTTTCAGCTCTTGGAACATCTCATATGCTCCGTGTTGCTCAAAACGCTTCTGGAGCCCCGGTTCTAAGCTGTAAAGCATGCCGCACTGAACCAGGGAGCAATCATCAACACGGGACTGCCAAGCATTCATAACGTCTTGGTTTGCTGGGGGTGGTGCTTCACCTAGCGGTGCTTCAAGGACATATGCTTTCTTGGCAGCTATGAGGATGATCCACAAGTTCCGGACCCAGTCCGTATAGTTGCTACCATCGTCTTTCAGCTTGGTTTTCTCTAGGAACGCGTTGAAGTTGAGGACAACATTAGCATGGGCCATTTGATCTACAAGACATATTGTAAAGATTTTAGACTAAGTTCATGATAATTAAGTTCATCTAATCAAATTATTTAATGAACTCCCACTCAGATAGACATCCCTCTAGTCATCTAAGTGATACATGATCCGATTCAACTAGGCCATGTCCGATCATCACGTGAGACAGACTAGTCATCATCGGTGAACATCTTCATGTTGATCGTATCTTCTATACGACTCATGTTCGACCTTTCATTCTTCCGTGTTCCGAGGCCATGTCTGTACATGCTAGGCTCGCCAAGTCAACCTAAGTGTATTGCGTGTGTAAATCTGGCTTACACCCGTTGTATGCGAACGTTAGAACCTATCACACCCGATCATCACGTGGTGCTTCGGAACAACGGACCTTAGCAACGGTCCACAGTTAGGGAGAACACTTTCTTGAAATTATTGCGAGGGATCATCTTATTTATGCTACCGTCGTTCTAAGCAAATAAGATGTAAAACATGATAAACATCACATGCAATCAAATAGTGACATGATATGGCCAATATCATTTTCCTCCTTTTGATCTCCATCTTCGGGGAGCCATGATCATCGTCGTCACCGGCATGACACCATGATCTCCATCATCGTGTCTTCATGAAGTTGTCTCATCAACTATTACTTCTACTACTATGGCTAACGATTAGCGATAAAGTAATGTAATTACATGACGTATAAGTTGACATGCAGGTCATAAATAAATTAAGACAACTCCTATGGCACCTGCCGGTTGTCATACTCATCGACATGCAAGTCGTGATTCCTATTACAAGAACATGATCAATCTCATACATCACATATGTCATTCATCACATCCTTTTGGCCATATCACATCACACGGCATATGCTGCAAAAACAAGTTAGACGTCCTCTAATTGTTGTTGCAAGTTTTTACGTGGCTGCTATAGGTTTCTAGCAAGAACGTTTCTTACCTACACCAAAACCACAACGTGATATGCCAATTTCTATTTACCCTTCATAAGGACCCTTTTCATCGAATCCGATCCGACTAAAGTGGGAGAGACAGACACCCGCTAGCCACCTTATGCAACTAGTGCATGTCAGTCGGTGGAACCAGTCTCACGTAAGCGTACGTGTAAGGTTGGTCCGGGCCGCTTCATCCTACGATGCCGCCGAATCAAGATAAGACTAGTAACGGCAAGTAAATTGACAAAATCGACACGCACAACAACTTGTGTTCTACTCGTGCATAGAAACTACGCATAGACCTAGCTCTGATACCACTGTTGGGATCGTAGCAGAAATTTAAAATTTTCTACACATCACCAAGATCAATCTATAGAGTCATCTAGCAACGAGAGGGAGAGGAGTGCATCTACATACCCTTGTAGATCGCGAGTGGAAGCGTTCAAGAGAACGGGGATGATGGAGTCGTACTCGTCGTGATCCAAATCACCGATGATCCTAGCACCGAACGGACGGCACCTCCGCGTTCAACACACATACGGAGCGAGGACGTCTCCCGCGCCTTGATCCAGCAAGTAGGAGGGAGAGGTTGAGGAAGAGGGCCCCAACAGTAGCACGACGGCGTGGTGGTGGTGCGGCAGCAGTACTCCGGCAGGGCTTCGCCAAGCTCTTGCGGAGGAGGAGAGGTGTTGGGAAGGGGAGGGGTTGTGCCTTGGATGTGGTGTGCAGCCCTCCCCTTGCCCCTCTATTTATAGGGGAAGGAGGAAGGGGGCGGCGCCCTCTAGATGAGATCTAGAGGGGGGTGGCGGCCAAGGGGAAGGGGCTTGCCCCCCAAGCAAGGGGGGCGCCCCCCTTAGGGTTCCCCCCCCCCCAACCCTAGGCGCATGGGCCCAAGGGGGAATGCACCCAGCCCATGTAGGGCTGGTTCAATTTCATCTACGGCCCATTAGGCCCTCCGAGAGAGGTGGCCCCTCCCGATGGACCCCCGGAACCCCTCCGGTGGCCTCGGTACAATACTGATATGCCCCCGAACCTTTCCGGTGACCGTATGACAACTCCCTACATATAAATCTTCACCTCCGGACCATTCTGGAACTCCTCGTGACATCCGGGATCTCATCCGGGACTCCGAACAACATTCGGTAATCATATACAAGTCTTCCTAATAACCCTAGCGTCATCGAACCTTAAGTGTGTAGACCCTACAGGTTCGGGAACCATGCAGACATGACCGAGACAACTCTCTGACCAATAACCAACAGCGGGATCTGGATACCCATGTTGGCTCCCACATGTTCCACGATGATCTCATTGGATGAACCACGATGTCGAGGATTCAAGCAATCCCATATACAATTCCCTTTGTCAATCGGCACGTTACTTGCCAGAGATTCGATCGTCGGTATCCCAATACCTCGTTCAATCTTGTTACCGGCAAGTCACTTTACTCATTCCGTAATGCATGATCTCGTGAACAACTACTTAGTCACACTGAGCTCATTATGATGATGCATTACCGAGTGGGCCCAGAGATACCTCTCCGTCATACGGAGTGACAAATCCCAGTCCCGATTCATGCCAACCCAACGACACTTTCGGAGATACCTGTAGTGCACCTTTATAGCCACCCAGTTACGTTGTGACGTTTGGTACACCCAAAGCACTCCTATGGTATCCGGGAGTTGCACAATCTCATGGTCTAAGGAAATGATACTTGACATTCAGAAAAGCTCTAGCAGACGAACTACACGATCTTGTGCTATGCTTAGGATTGGGTCTTGTACATCACATCATTCTCCTAATGATGTGATCCCGTTATCAATGACATCCAATGTCCATGGTCAGGAAACCGTAACCATCTATTGATCAACGAGCTAGTCAACTAGAGGCTCACTAGGGACATGTTGTGGTCTATGTATTCACACATGTATTACGATTTCTGGATAACACAATTATAGCATGAACAATAGACAATTATCATGAACAGGGAAATATAATAATAACCATTTTATTATTGCCTCTAGGGCATATTTCCAACATAGCAATGGCAGGTCACGTCGCAACAAACACAAGCGCCGCATCAACAGCGACAATACCAAGGATACGTCAGTCAATGCCGGATTCAGAGGCTCTAAACCCGGTCAGCGGAAAAAGCCATTCAAAATAAGCACTCTGGGCCCGTCCAGTTTGGACCGTATACTTGATCGCTCGTGTCAAATACACGGCACCCCCGACAAGCCAGTCAACCACGCCAACAGGGAATGTTGGGTGTTCGAGCAGGCTGGCAAGTTAAATGCCGAAAACAAAGATAAGGGGTTAAATAACGATGACGAGGAGGAGCCCCGGCCGCCGAACACCGGAGGACAGAAGAGGTCCCCCCCCCCCACAAGTGCGGACGGTGAACATGATATACGCAACCCACATCCCCAAGAGGGAGCGGAAGTGTGCGCTAAGGGACGTATATGCGTTGGAGCCAGTTGCCCCAAAGTTCAACCCATGGTCCTCCTGTCCGATCACCTTCGATCACAGGGACCACCCCACTAGTATCCGTCATGGCGGATTCGCCGCACTAGTACTAGACCCAATAATCGACGGATTTCACCTTACTCGAGTCCTTATGGACGGCGGCAGCAGCCTGAACCTGCTTTATCAGGACACAGTGCACAAAATGGGTATAGACCCTCAAGGATCAAACCCACTGAAACGACCTTCAAAGGCGTGATACCAGGTGTAGAGGCCCATTGCACAGGCTCAGTCACACTGGAAGTGGTCTTCGGATCCTCAGATAACTTCCGAAGCGAGGAGTTAATCTTCGACTTAGTCCCATTCCGCAGTGGCTATCATGCACTGCTCGGGTGAACCGCATTTGCGAGATTCAATGCGGTACCGCATTATGCATACCTCAAGCTCAAGATGCCAGGACCTCGGGGGGTCATCACAGTCAATGGAAACACAGAGCGCTCTCTCCGCATGGAGGAGCACACTACGGCCCTCGCAGCAGAAGCACAAAGCAGCCTCTTCAGGCAATCCACCAGTTCGGTGATTAAACACCCGGACACCGTCAAGCGCGCCTGGAGTAATCTGCAACAAGACCGCCTAGCACGTTCCGAGCTTGCATAGCAATGCGGCCCCCACCCCAGTCCCAGCCAAACAGCGAAATCCGTGCCACGGGTACATAATTAAGCATTGAAAATACCATGGGCATAGGTGGGGGCATGACTACGGCACGCCCCAAAACGCGGCTCAACCGCACTAGGGGCTTCCCGCTTTGTTATTTTTCTCTCTTTCAGGACTTTACTCTCTGGAAACCCCGTCCGGTAGTACGATTGCCGGACACACGATACAACAACCAAGGAGGCAGAAAGCTACGACGCACCAAGGAACTCCCAGGTGGTCTCTAATAACGAATGAAATACCTGCTTTAAATACCATTCCTCAGCTTGCCCTTGGAGGGGACATGTCAAATAGTCCTACTTTTCGCTTATCGCACTACTTGTATCATTCTGCTTCGATGCACCTTTTTGAATAAACAATGCATAGCACTAGACTATTACCGCATTCTCTATTCTTTTATATATATATATATATGTGTGTGTGTGTGTTCATTCATGACATTCAGCACCCGTACACTCTGGTACGGCCAATATGCCAGGGGCTTAAGCGTACCCCATAATACGGCGTGAGAAGTCCGAACAATTTCGACAGTGCGGCACTCCGAACTTATAGCATTATATGCATCAGCTCCGAATCATGTCTTGGGTCAATAGTTGGGTTTGCCCGGCTCCCATGTTTTGGTACCTTACGTTCCGCTATATCGGCTAAGGTAGCACTGGGAGAACTACTGCGATTGTGCCCCAGTTCATCTGGGCAAGCACCTCAGTAGAGAAAGCTAAAACTGACTATCATGATAAGGTGAGAGCTGGTGGCTGTTCGAGAAGTCTCGGGTCCCTAAAGACTTATGCCGCTTAGGGCGAGGAGTCGGCTTTGTCCGGCTTAGGCGTGTATAGCACCCCAAATTCGGCCTTCCGAATACTAGGGGCTTCGCCAAAATTTAAAATTGTAGACTTCTATGGCTAAGTGAGAGTGATAAAGCATTATAGTCTAATTGCCTTGTTCGTTGTGCTGAGCACCTCCCTCGAAGGACCCAACAATGGGAAAAAGAGTGCTCAGATTTATCCCGAACACCCCAGCACTCGTGGCATGGGGGCAGAAGCCGACGACTGGCCATCTCTCAGATTTGATAAACAGCCGCACAGAAGGTAATATTTTAAATTCAAACAAGCGTTGCATAGCACACATGAACAAGTTTTCATAATACAGGATCACACGAGCAAGTTCATTCAAAAATTACATCCTTCGCACACTCGTCCGCCACAAGACGGGTACCCTTCAGGACACCCTCATAATACATTTCAGGGTGGCGATGCTCCTTGTCCTACGACGGCCCCTCCTTCACCAGCTTCTCGGCGTCCATCTTGGCCCAGTGCACCTACGCACGGGCAAAAGACCGGCGTGCACCTTCGATGCAGACGGGTCGCTTTATGACTTCCAGTCGTGGGCAGGCATCCACAAGCCGCCTCACCAGGCCGAAGTAGCTGTTGGGAAGGGAGTCGTCAGGCCACATCCGGACTATAAGGCCCCTCATGGCCTGTTCGGCCGCCTTGTGCAGCTCGACCAGTTGCTTCAGCTGGTCGCTCACATGCATTGGGTGTTTGGTCCCAGTATACTGAGACCAGAACAACTTCTCCGTCGAGCTTGCCTCCTCGGCCTGGTAGTACTTTGCGGCATCCGACACGTTGTGGGGCAAATCTGCGAATGCTCCTGGAGAGCTCCGGACTCGGGTAAGTAACAAGTAATTTACTTTCACATGCTTGCTTTGCATAATGAATGCCTTACCCGCCGCTATCTTCCTCATCGCCTCAATTTCCTGGAGGGCCTTTTGGGCTTCATCCATGGCATGCTTTGTGCTCTCGAGGGCCGCGGCAAGCTCGGACTCTCTCGTCTTTGAGTCAAGCTCCAAAGTCTCGTTCTTCTTCACGAGAGCCTGAAGCTCTTGCTGCACCTCGCCCACCCGTGCCTCTTGTTTCTCCCGCTCGGTGCGCTCCTCAGCCGCTTTGTTTTCGGCCTCGGACAACGCTCGCTTCAGGGTCGCCACTTCGGTCGTGGCCCCTGGCACATCCATGATGATCATATCATTTTGCAACCACATCTTATATATATATATATATATCTACAAGGTATTACTTACCTTTGTTCTCCTCGAGCTGCCTCTTGGCAAGGCGGAGTTCTTTCTCGGATCGCTCAAGGTCCTGCTTCAGTGCGACGACCTCCGCAGTCAGTGCGGCAGAGGTCAGCAGCGAAGCCTGCATACGCATATAGACATACTTGTATTAGACTCCTGCAGATATTATTTGATCCTCTATTTGTCTTTTCTTTGTGAACACCAAACAGAGCATCAGGGGCTACTGTCTATGCGGCAATATTCTCCTATATTTTAAATACTTACCTCAAAGCCTGTTAGAAGGCTGGCACAGGCTTCAGTCAGTCTGCTCTTGGCGGACTGAACCTTCTTGATCACCGCACTCATAATAGTGCGGTGCTCTTCGTCGATGGAAGCGCCGCGAAGCGCTCCCAGCAGGTTGTCCGGTGCCTCTGGATAGACAGAGGTCACCGGCATGGGCGGCTTGCCCCTCTTGGTAGGGGGCCGCCTGCCAGAGTCTGGAACCACTGGAGGTTCCGGCGCGGTGTTTGGCTGAGGGCCGAACTTGGAGCCCTTGGGAGTCTTGCTCCCTTTGCGCCTGGAGGTCGGAAGGTCGCGTTGAGGCACCTCTAGGACTACCTCCCCTCGGTTCGGTGCCCCTTGAGACAATACCTCGACATTGTCCGTATGGCGAGGAGAGGAGGCGGTTGGAAGTGACTCGCTATTCATATCCGACGAGTCCAAGGAACCGTCCGACGAGGATACGTCGATGCGGGCTCGGGGCGGACTGCATGATCATATTCGACGTTAGGAGAAGCAATGTAATAAAAGTATGCTATGAGTTACTCTGGTATCCGAATACTTACGACTTCGCCAGGGGCTTGGCCCTGAGTAACCACTCGTCTTCGCTGTCGGCGGCGGTGGTGGAATAGTCCGGAAGGAGAGTCCTTCCCTTCTTGGACCCTCCGGCCTCCCCGGTTGGGGCGGCCTTCCTTTTCCTGTCTCCCCCGGCTGGAGGGGGAGAACCGTCATCTTCCTCCTCGTTTTCATGGGATGAGTGCGTCTCGGAGTTATCAGACAATGAGTCCGATACCACCTGGCGCCGGGAACTCTTTCGGCTTCCCGTGGCCTTCTTCTTGATCTTCTTCTCCAGCACCTCATAAGGAGCCGGAGTCTGCATCTCCGTCAGGAGAGCGTCTGCAGGGTCTTTGGGCAGAGGGGCCGGACAGTCAATCTGCTCCGATGTCTCCACCCAGTCCTGTCAAAGGTATGGGAGCTCAGACCCCGCACATGGTTAAACTATAGAAAATAAATACCCTACGAGGTGTACAGAACTTACCGGATTCGCAGGGCGCGTCGCGCTTAGCCCGCGGTCCTCGGTAAGGGGAGGGGGGACCTCGGCGCCCTTGAACAGCACCTTCCAGATGTCCTGATGCGTCGTGTCAAAGAGCTCGCGTAGAGTCTGGTGCTGGGCCGGGTCGAACTCCCATAAGTTGAAAGCCCGTCGTTGACACGGCAGGATCTAGTGGAAGAGCATGACCTGGACTATGTTGACAAGCTTGAGTTTCTTGCCTATCATGTTCCAGATACACTTCTAGAGTCCGTCCAGCTCCACCGATGAGCCCCAGGACAGGCCCTTCTCCTTCCAGGAAGTGAGCCGCATGGGGATTCTGGATCAAAACTCTGGGGCGCCACCCAGTTGGTGTCGCACGGCTCGGTGATGTAGAACCACCCCGATTGCCACCCCTTTATGGTCTCCACGTAGGAGCCCTCGAGCCATGTAACGTTGGGCATTTTGCCCACCATGGCTCCGCCGCATTCCGCTTGTTGGCCGCCTACTACCTTTGGTTTGACATTGAAGGTCTTCTGCCACAGGCTGAAGTGGGGTTGGACGCGAAGGAAAGCCTCGCACACGACGATGAACACCGAGATGTTGAGGATGAAATTCGGAGCTAGATCATGGAAGTCCAGCCCATAATAGAACATAAGGCCGCGGATGAATGGATGGAGGGGAAACCCCAATCCGCGGACGAAGTGGGTGAGGAAAACCACCCTTTCGTAAGGTTCCGGGGTAGGGACGATCTGCCCTGCGGCTGGCAGCCGGTGCACAATATCCGCGGCTAAGTATCCGGCCCCGCGCAGCTTTTTAATGTCTCCCTCTGTAACGGAGGAGAACATCCACTTGCCTCCCGCTCCGGACATGTTTGGAGAGGGTTGAGGAGAAGGATGTGGACTTGGGCGCTGGAGCTCGAGTGCGCGAGAATGGATGATCAAGGAGGAAGAAGGCGTGGGTAGAAAAAGGTGAACCCTTATCCCTTTATAAGGGCGGACGAAACTATGCACCCCCACTAGCTTGGTAAAACTCGCTTATCCCCCAAGCGCCGTAATTGATGGCGCGGTTGGATTACCCACGCCCGTATTGATGGGAATCCCATAATAAGGGGACACGATCTCTGGTTCGACAAGACGTGCCAAGGAAACCGCCTCGCGAAACATGCTGAGGTTGGTTGTGAAAAACGATTCGAATGGTGACCTGGCTGTGGTGTGATGTCACACCGCGGAATGCGTCGGCAGATTAGATTTGTGAAAATATTATTCTCTCTACGGTTGTATGTGGAACTTGTTTTGCAGAGCCGGACACGATCCTCGTGTTCAAAATCTTCTATGAAGTATTCGGAGGAGGAACCCGCCTTGCAATGCCGTAGACAATCTGCGCGCCGGACTCATCGTCATTGAAGCCTAGTTCAGGGGCTACTGAGGGAGTCCTGGATTAGGGGGTCTCCGGATAGCCGGATTATATCCTTTGGCGGGACTATTGGACTATGAAGATACAAGATTGAAGACTTCGTCCCGTGTCCGGATGGGACTCCCCTTGGCGTGGAATGCAAGCTTGGCAATACGAATATGTAGATCTCCTTCCTTGTAACCGACTCTGTGTAACCCTAGCCCCCTCCGGTGTCTATATAAACCGGAGGGTTTAGTCCGTCGGACCAACAACAACAATCATACCATAGGCTACCTTCTAGGGTTTAGCCTCTTCGATCTCGTGGTAGATCAACTCTTGTACTACTCATATTATCAAGAACAATCAAGCAGGACGTAGGGTATTACCCCCATCAAGAGGGCCCGAACCTGGGTAATCGTGTCCCCCGCCTCCTGTTACCATCTGCCTAGATGCACAGTTCGGGACCCCCTACCCGAGATCCGCCAGTTTTGACACCGACAGTGGTGGATTTGTTTTATAGAAACTATTATTCTCTCATGCTTCACTTATATTATTTTGAGAGCCTTAAACAGCATGGTAATTTTCTTAAATTGGGAAATTAATCCTAATATGCTAAGTATTCGAGAATAGTAAAAAACTTTCTTATGAGTGTGCTGAATACTAAGAGAAGTTTGATGATTGTTTTGAGATATGGAGGTAGTGATATTAAAGTTGTGCTAGTTGAGTAGTTGTGAAATTGAGAAATACTTGTGTTGAAGTTTCCAAGTCCCGTAGCATGCACGTATGGTAAACTTTATGTAACAAAATTGAAACATGAGGTCTTGTTTGATTGTCTTCCTTATGAGTGGCGGTCGGGGACGAGCGATGGTCTTTTCCTACCAATCTATCCCCCTAGGAGCATGCGTGTAGTGCTTGGTTTTTTATGACTTGTAGATTTTTGCAATAAGTATATGAGTTCTTTATGACTAATGTTGAGTCCATGGATTATACGCACTCTTACCCTTCCATCATTGCTAGCCTCTTCGGTACCGTGCATTGCCCTTTCTAACATTAAGAGTTGGTGCAAACTTCGCCGGTGCATCCAAACCCCGTGATATGATACGCTCTTTCACACATAAACCTCCTTATATCTTCCTCAAAACATCCACCATATCTACCTATTATGGCATTTCCATAGCCATTCCGAGATATATTGCCATGCAACTTTCCACCATTCCGTTTATCATGACACGTTCATCATTGTCATATTGCTTTGCATAATCACGTAGTTGACATCGTATTTGTGGAAAAGCCACCGTTCATAATTTTTCATACATGTCACTCTTGATTCATTGCTATCCCGGTATACCGCCAAAGGCATTCATATAGAGTCATACTTTGTTCTAGCATCGAGTTGTAAATAAATAGAAGTGTGATGATCATCATTCATAGAGTCTTGTCCCAAAAAAAGGCCAAATAAAAAAAGGGAAGGCCCCCCAAAAAAGGGACAATGCTACTATCTTTTTTTCACACTTGTGCTTCAAATTAGCACCACGATTTTTATGATAGAGAGTCTCTTGTTTTGTCACTTTCATATACTAGTGGGAATTTTTCATTATAGAACTTGGCTTGTATATTCCAACAATGGGCTTCCTCAAATGCCCTAGGTCTTTATGAGCAAGCAAGTTGGATGCACACCCACTTAGTTTCTTTTGTTGAGCTTTCATGCATTTATAGCTCTAGTGCATCCGCTGCATGGCAATCCCTACTCCTTACATTAACAACAATCGATGGGCATCTCCATAGCCCGTTGATTAGCCGCATTGATGTGAGACTTTCTCCTTTTTTGTCTTCTCCACATAACCCCCATCATTATATTCTATTCCACCCATAGTGCTATATCCATGGCCTGCGCTCATGTATTGCGTGAAGGTTGAAAAACTTTGAGATTACTGAAGTATGAAACAATTGCTTGGCTTGTCATCGGGGTTGTGCATGATGAGAGCATTCTTGTGTGACGAAAATGGAGCATGACTAAACTATATGATTCTGTTGGGATGAACTTTCTTTTGCCATGTTATTTTGAAAAGACATAATTGCTTAGTTAGCATGCTTGAAGTATTATTGCTTTTATGTCAATATTAAACTTTTATCTTGAATCTTTCGGATCTGAATATTCATACCACAATTAAGAGGGTTACATTAAAAAAATTATACCAAGTAGCATTCCGCATCAAAAATTCTGTTTTTATCATTTACCTACTCGAGGACGAGCAGGAATTAAGCTTGGGGATGCTTGATACATCTCCAACGTATCTATAATTTTTTATTGCTTCATGCAATATTATATTCTGTTTTGGATGATTAATGGGCTTTGTTATAGACTTTTATATTATTTTTGGGACTAACCTATTAACCGGAAGCCCAGCCCAGAATTGCTGTTTTTTGCCTATTTCAGAGTTTCGCGGAAAAAGAATATCAAACGGAGTCCAAACAGAATGAAGCCTTCGGGAACGTGATTTTCGGAACGAACGTGATCCAGAGGACTTGGACCCTACATCAAGACATCAACCAGGAAGGCATGAGGTAGGGGGCGCGCCTACCCCCCCCCCCCACCAGGCGCGCCGTCCACCCTCGTGGGGCCCACATTGCTCCACCGACGTACTTCTTCCTCCTATATATACCTACGTACCCCCAAACTACTAGATACGGAGCCAAAAACCTAATTCCACCGCCGCAACCTTCTGTACCCGTGAGATCCCATCTTGGGGCCTTTTCCGGCGCTCCGCCAGAGGGGGCATCGATCACGAAGGGCTTCTACATCAACACCATAGCCTCTCCGATGATGTGTGAGTAGTTTACCTCAGACCTTCGGGTCCATAGTTATTAGCTAGATGGCTTCTTCTCTCTTTTTGGATCTCAATACAAAGTTCTCCACGATTCTCATGGAGATCTATTCGATGTAATCTTATTTTGTGGTGTGTTTATCTACGAACAATACTTGAATCTTCTCTGAATTCTTTTATGTATGATTAGTTATCTTTTCAAGTCTCGTCGAATTATCAGTTTGGTTTGGCCTACTAGATTGATCTTTCTGGCAATGGGAGAAGTGCTTAGCTTTGGGTTCAATCTTGCGGTGACCTTTCCCAGTGATAGTAGGGGTAGCAAGGCACGTATTGTATTGTTGCCATCGAGGATAACAAGATGGGGTTTATATCATATTGCATGAGTTTATCCCTCTACATCATGTCATCTTACTTAAGGCGTTACTCTGTTCTTTTGAACTTAATACTCTAGATGCATGCTGGACAGTGGTCGATGTGTGGATTAATAGTAGTAGATGCAGGCAGGAGTCGGTCTACTTGTTGCGGACGTGATGCCCATATACATGATCATACCTATATATTCTCATAACTATGCTCAATTTTGTCAATTTCTCAACAGTAATTTGTTTACCCACCGTAATACTTATGCTCTCGAGAGAAGCCACTAGTGAAACCTATGGCCCCCGGGTCTATTTTCCATCATATTAATCTCCCGTCAATAAGCTATTTCTGGCACTATTTATTTTGCTTTCTTTACTTTGCATCTTTATCATAAAAATACCAAAAATATTGTATTATCATATCTATCAGATCTCACTTTCGTAAGTGACCGTGAAGGGATTGACAACCCCTTTATTGTGTTGGTTGCGAGGATTTTATTTGTTTGTGTAGGTGCGAGGGACTCGTGCATGGCCTCCTACTGGATTGATACCTTGGTTCTCAAAAACTGAGGGAAATACTTACGCTACTTTGCTGCATCACCCTTTCCTCTTCAAGGGAAAACCAATGCAGTGCTCAAGAGGTAGCAAAAGACAACATACATCTCATCAAAATATCGAACGAATACCAAATTCACATGACTACTTATAGCAAGACTTCTCCCATGTCCTCATGAACAAGCGTAACTACTCACAAATCATATTCATGTTCATAATTAGAGGGGTATTAACATGCATAAAGGATCTGAACATATGATGTTCCACCGAATAAACCAACTAGCATCAACTACAAAGAGTAATCAACACTACTAGCAACCCACAGGTACCAATCTGAGGCTTTGGGACAAAGATTGGATACAAGGGATGAACTAGGGTTTGAGATGAGATGGTGCTGGTGAAGATGTTGATGGAGATTGACCCCTCCCGATGAGAGGATCGTTGGTGATGACGATGGTGATCCCCCCCCCTCCGGAGGGAAGTTTCCCCGGCAAAACAGCTCCGCCGGAGCCCTAGATTGGTTCCGCCAAGGTTCCGCCTCGTGGCGGCGGAGTTTCATCCCGTGAGCTAGCTTATGATTTTTTCCTCGACGAAAGACTCCATATAGCCAAAGATGGGCATCAGAGGGCTACCAGGGGGCCCACGAGGCAGGGGGCGCGCCCCCACCCTCGTGGATGGTGGGTGGCCCCCCTCGGGTACTTCTTTCGTCCAATATTTTTTTTATATTCTGAAACTTGCTCCCGTGAAGTTTCAGGACTTTTGGAGTTGTGCAGAATAGGTCTCTAATATTTGCTCCTTTTCCAGCCCAGAATTCCAGCTGTCGGCATTCTCCCTCTTCATGTAAACCTTGTAAAATAAGAGAGAATATGCATAAGTATTGTGACATAATGTCTAATAACAGCCCATAATGCGATAAACGTCGATATAAAAGCATGATGCGAAATGGATGTATCAACTCCCCCAAGCTTAGACCTCTCTTGTCCTCAAGCGGAAGTCGATATCGAAAAATATCTCCACATGTTTAGAGATAGAGGTGTCGATAAAATAAAATACGGACATGAGGGCATCATGATCATTCTTAGGACAGCAACATATATAAATATTGTCATATGATTTCTTATGCTAAAGTAACAATTCATTCACAGTTTCAAGTATGAATCATAAACTTCATTGAGAACCAACAAACTATAATCTGAGTCATTGAAGCAATTGCAATTTATCATAACATCTGAAAGACTCAATATCAGAGCTTTTCAGCAAGTCCACATACTCAACTATCATTTAGTCTTTCACAATTGCTAACACTCACGCAATACTTATGGGTATGAAGTTTTAATCAGACACAGAGAAAGATAGGGGCTTATAGTTTTGCCTCCCAACCTTTTACCTCAAGGGTATTGTCAACAATAATAGTTCATGAAAACTCACATCCAATTAGCTATATATATCAGGATCTTTCCAACATATTGTGCTTGCCAAAGGATAAAATGTAAAAAGGAAAGGTGAAGAACACTGTGACTCTTGCATGAAGTATAAGACAAGAGTAAAAGATAGGCCCTTCACAAAGGGAAGCAGAGGTTGTCATGTGCTTTTATGGTTGGATGCACAAAATCTTAATGCGAAAGAACGTCACTTTATATTGCCACTTGTGATATGGACCTTTATTATGCAGTCTGTCGCTTTTATTTCTTCCACATCACAAGATCGTATAAAGCTTATTTTCTCCGCACTAATAAATCATACATATTTAGAGAGCAATTTTTATTGCTTGCAACGATGACAACTTACTTGAAGGATCTTACTCAATCCATAGGTAGATATGGTGGACTCTCATGGCAAAACTAGGTTTAAGGATATTTGGAAGCACAAGTAGTATCTCTACTTGGTGCATAGAATCTGGCTAGCATGAGAGGGAAAGGCAAGCTCAACATGTTGGATGATCCATGACAATATAATTTATTTTAGATGTAAGAAAACATAACCCATTACGTTGTCTTCCTTGTCCAACGTCAACTCTTTAGCATGTCATATTTTCATGAGTGCTCACAATCATAAAAGATGTCCAAGATAGTATATTTATATGTGAAAACCTCTCTTTCTTTATTACTTCCTATTAATTGCAACGATGACCAAAACTATGTTTGTCAACTCTCAACAACTTTTATTCATCACACTCTTTATATGTGAAGTCATTACTCTCCATAAGATCCATATGATCTCTTTAATTCTTTTTATTCTTTCTCTTTTAATTTATTCCCTCAAGATCATAGCAAGATAATCAAGCCCTTGACTCAACACTAATCTTTATTATATATAGCTCACGGACTCGATTACATAGAAGGATCATAAAGCAAAACTAAAAACTAGATCATACTAAAACTTTATTCTACTAAATCAAGATATTACCAAAAGGATCAAACTAAGAAAAATAGTAAAGATAAAAGTATGATGGTGATACGATACCGGGGCACTCCCCCAAGCTTGGAAGTTGCCAAGGGGAGTGCCCATACCCATGTGTTTATGTCTCTTTCTCCAGGGGTGGTGATGTGATATTCTTGGCGATGATGCCCCTCAGGATACGATTCTCTTCCTCGAGCTTATTGACTTGCTGCTTGAGGTCCATTATTTCCTTACGGAGCTTGCCCGTGACGGCCAAAGCTCCTTTCATCCATGGATGTTGCATAGCTGCGGGAGAGCAAGTAACACTCTTTTTCATATTTTCATAAGAAAGAAATCTAACGTTGGAAGGGATGACCGAGTTTGGAATAGCTGAGCTCTGTAGTTCCCCCATCGTGAATCCGGCTCGGAAACGAGAAGTAACTTCTTGATCCTCCTCCATTGCATCTATCCTTTTCAAGTCGGCATCCATCTCTTCCTCAGTTGATGGCCCAAAGTGGTAAGCATCGTTGTTTGCTCTTGGCCCCGGTGTCGGATGAGACACCCGACTCTCCCCGACTGACTCTTGAGAAGACATCTTGCTCCAAATCTGCAGCAGAAACAACTCGAAACAAAAACAGAGGATCTTTGCGTGGTTCGGTGGTCAAAACAGAGTATCATGCAAGAAAACGGAGTCCGGAGAGCACACGAGGTGCCCACGAGGCAGGGGGCGTGCCCAGGGGGTAGGGCGCGCCCTCCACCCTTGGGGACGCCTCGTGTCCTTCCCGGACTACTTCTTATTTTCCTATTTTCTTAAATATTCCAAAACGGAGTAAAATTGCTATTAGAACTGTTTTGGAGTCAGTTTACTTACCATACCTCATACCTCTTCCTTTTCGGAGTCTGAAATGTTCTGGAAAGTGTCCCTTATGTATTCCTCCAGGGTTACGCTTTCTATAACATTAGTTTCAACATTTATAGGATTACCTGAGATATAATGTTTGACTCTTTAACCATTCACCACCCTCGGATTTGTGCCTTCGAAGTTGTTGATTTTTATGGCACCGGAACGATAGACCTCCTCAATGACGTAAGAACCTTCCCATTTAGAGAGGAGTTTTCCTGCAAAAAATCTTAAACAAGAGTTGTATAATAATACATAATCACCTATATTAAACTCACGTTTTTGTATCCTTTTGTCATGCCATCTTTTAACCTTTTCTTTAAACAGTTTGGCATTCTCATAGGCCTGGGTTCTCCATTCATCAAGTGAGTTAATGTCAAAAAGCCTCTTTTCACCGGTAAGTTTGAAGTCATACTTGAGCTCTTTAATGGCCCAATATGCCTTATGTTCCAGTCCGAGAGGTAAGTGACAAGCATTACCATAAACCATTTTATACGGAGACATACCAATAGGATTTTTATATGCAGTTCTATAAGCCCATAATGCATCATCAAGTTTCTTGGACCAATTCTTTCTAGATCTATTAACAGTCTTTTGCAAAATTAATTTAAGCTCCATATTGCTAAGTTTTACATGACCGCTAGACTGTGGGTGATAAGGAGATGCAATTCTATGATTAACATCATACTTAGCAAACATTTTACGAAAGGCACCATGAATAAAATGTGAACCGCCATCAGTCATTAAGTATCTAGGGACTCCAAACCTCGGAAAAATAACTTCTTTAAGCATCTTAATAGAGGTGTTATGATCAGCACTACTAGTTGGAATGGCTTCTACCCACTTAGTAATGTAATCAACAGCAACTAAAATATATGTGTAGCCATTAGAGGAAGGAACGGTCCCATATAATCAAAGCCCCAGACATTAAATGGTTCAATAACAAGTGAATAATTCATAGGCATTTCTTGATGTCTACTAATATTGCCAATTCTTTGACATTCATCACAAGACAAGACAAACTTACGGGCATCCTTGAAGAGAGTAGGCCAATAAAAACCGGATTGCAATACCTTATGTGCAGTTCTATCCCCAGCATGGTGTCCTCCATAAGCTTCAGAGTGACACTTGTGTAGGATCTGTTCTTGTTCATGCTCAGGTACACAACGTCTAATAACACCATCTACTCCTTCTTTATAAAGGTTTGGGTCATCCCAAAAGTAATGTCTTAAATCATAGAAGAACTTTTTCTTTTGCTGGTATGTGAAACTAGGTGGTATAAATTTAGCAACAATATAATAAGCATAATCAGCATACCATGGAGCAGTACGAGAAGCAATTATGACCGCTAGTTGTTCATCAGGAAAGCTATCATCAATAGGTAGTGGGTCATCAAGAACATTCTCTAATCTAGACAAGTTGTCTGCAACGGGGTTCTCAGCTCCCTTTCTATCAATAACATGCAAATCAAATTCTTGTAGCAAGAGAACCCATCTAATAAGTCTAGGTTTAGCATCTTTCTTTTCCATAAGATATTTAATAGCAGCATGATCAGTGTGAATAGTTACTTTAGAATCAACTATATAAGGTCTAGACTTACCACAAGCAAATACCAGTGCTAAAAATTCTTTTTCAGTAGTAGCATAATTTCTCTGGGCACTGTCCAGAGTTTTACTAGCATATTGGATAACATTTAATTTCTTATCAACTCTTTGTCCTAGGACAGCCACTACAGCATAATCACTAGCATCACATATAATTTCAAAGGGTAAATTCCAATCAGGTGGCTGAACAATAGGTGCATAGATCAAGACTTTCTTAAGTATTTCAAATGCTTCGACACAATCATCAACAAAAACAAAGGAACATCTTTTTGTAAGAGATTAGTTAGAGGCCGAGAAATTTTAGAGAAGTCCTTAATGAACCTCCTATAAAAACCGACATGACCAAGGAAACTTCTTATACCTTTAATGTCCTTAGGACATGACATCTTTTCAATAGCATCAGCCTTAGCTTTATCAACTTCAATACCTCTTTCAGAAATTTTATGCCCCAAGACAATACCTTCAACCATAAAGTGGCACTTTTCCCAATTCAAGACAAGATTAGTTTCTTCACATCTCTGCAAAACTCGATCAAGGTTGCTTAAGCAATCATCAAAAGAAGTTCTATATACGGAGAAATCATCCTTGAAAACCTCAACAATCTTTTCACAAAAGTCAGAGAATATAGCAGTCATACATCTTTGAAAAGTAGCAGGTGCATTGCATAAACCAAAACGCATACGTCTATAAGCAAAGGTATCGAAAGGGCAAGTAAAAGTGTTATTTTCTGGATCCTCTTTTGACACAGGTATTTGAGAGAAAACAAAATAACCATCTAGAAAGAAAAAATGTGTATGTTTGGATAATCTTTCTAGCATTTGATCAATAAAAGGTAAAGGGTAATGATCCTTTTTAGTAGCTTTATTTAATTTGCAGAAATCAATTACCGTTCTATAACCTGTAACAATTCTTTGTGAGATCAATTCATCTTTGTCATTAGGAACAATAGTAATACCTCCCTTCTTAGGGACACAATGGACAGGGCTTACCCACTGACTATCAGCAATGGGATAAATTATACCTGCCTCCAGAAGCTTTAGTATTTCTTTTCTTACCACTTCTTTCATCTTAGGGTTTAACCGTCATTGGTGATCAACAACCGGTTTTGCGTCTTTCTCCAATTTTATTTTGTGCTGGCAGAGAGTGGGACTAAAGCCCTTAAGATCATCAAGAGTATATCCAATAGCAGCACGGTGCTTCTTCAGAGTTTTCAACAATTTCTTTTCTTCATGCTCTGAAAGGTTAGCACTAATAATAACAAGATATATCTCTTTCTCATCAAGATAAGCATATTTAAGAGTATCGGGTAAAGGTTTAAGCTCAAACATGGGGTCACCCTTGGGTGGAGGAGGATCCCCTAGAATTTCAACAGGCAAGTTGTGTTTCAAAATAGGTCCCTGTTTAAAGAATACTTCATCTATTTCCCTTCTTTCATTCATAAACATATCATTTTCATGGTCTAGCAAATATTGCTCTAAAGGATCATTAGGAGGCACGGCAATAGAAGCAAGACCAATAATTTCATCTTTACTAGGCAATTATTTATCATGGGGTTGTCTACAAAATTTAGCAAAATTAAACTCATGAGACATATCCCTCAAACCAACAGAAACAATATCCTTATTGCAATCGATCCTAGCATTAATAGTATTCAAGAAGGGTCTACCAAATATAATGGAACAAAAGTTATCTTGTGGGGAACCAAGAACAAGAAAATCAGCAGGATATTTAACTTTCCCACACAAGACTTCAACATCTCTAATAATCCCAACTGGTGAAATTGTGTCTCTATTGGCAAGTTTAATAGTAACATCAATTTCCTCTATCTCAGCAGGTGCAATATCATGCATAATTTCTTTATATAAGGAATGATGTATTGCACTTGCACTAGCACCCATATCACATAAGCCATGATAGAAATGATCTCCTATTTTAACATAAATAACAGGCATGCCTACAACAGGTCTATGTTTATTTTTAGTATCGGGCCTAGCAATTCTAGCAGCTTCATCACAGAAGTAAATAACATGCCCATCAATATTATCGACCAAGAGATATTTAACCATAGAAACACTAGGTTCAACTTTAATTTTCTTAGAGGAAGTAGGTGTTCTTGTATTACTCTTATGAACCATAGTTGAAGCTTTAGCATGATCCTTTATTCTAACAGGGAAAGGTGGTTTCTCTATATAAGTAGTAGGAACAACATGATCATTATAAGTGATAGTCTTTTCTTCAACTTTAATAGGTGCAACTACTTTTACTTCAATGGGAGGATTATATTTAAACCACTTCTCCTTAGGGATATCAACATGAGTAGAAAAGGATTCACAGAAAGACGCTACTATCTCAGAGTCAAGTCCATATTTAGTGCTAAATTCACGGAAAGCATCGGTATCCATAAAAGATTTAACACAATCAAACTTAGGTGTTATACCTGACTCCTTACCTTCGTCGAAATCACAATCTTTAGAGTTGCGTTTAATTCTCTCCAATAAATCCCATTTGAATTCAATAGTCTTCATCATAAAAGAGCCAGTACAAGAAGTATCGAGCATGGAGCGATTATCGAGAGAAAGCCGAGCATAAAAATTTTGAATAATAATTTCTCTTGAGAGCTCATGATTGGGGCATGAATATAACATTGACTTAAGCCTCCCCCAAGCTTGAGCGATGCTTTCTCCTTCGTGAGGCCAAAAATTATATATATATATATATATATATATAATTACAATCACGATGAACAAGATCCATAGGATAAAACTTCTGATGAAATTCCAATTTCAATCGGTTGAAGTTCCATGATCCCATATCATCACATAGCCTAAACCATCTCAATGCCTTTCCCTTAAAAGATAAAGGGAAGACCTTCTTCTTGATAACATCCTCGGGCATACCTGCAAGCTTAAATAATCCACAAACTTCATCCACATAGATTAGGTGCAAATTGGGATGTAATGTTCCATCACATGTGAAAGGATTAGCTAGCAGTTTCTCTATCATACCCGAAGGAATTTCAAAGTAAACACAGTAGGTTCAGTAGGTTGAGGAGCAACTCCTTGCTCTACTGGTCGGGGTGAAGATTGATGTCTACTACACAACCTTCTTCTTGTAGACGTTGTTGGGCCTCCAAGTGCAGAGGTTTGTAGGACAGTAGCAAATTTCCCTCAAGTGGATGACCTAAGGTTTATCAATCCATGGGAGGCATAGGATGAAGATGGTCTCTCTCAAGCAACCCTGCAACCAAATAAAAAAGAGTCTCTTGTGTCCCCAACACACCCAATACAATGGTAAATTGTATAGGTGCACTAGTTCGGCGAAGAGATGGTGATACAAGTGCAATATGGATAGTAGATAAAGGTTTTTGTAATCTGAAAATATAAAAACAGCAAGGTAGCAAGTGATAAAAGTGAGCACAAATGGTATTGCAATGTGTTGAAACAAGGCCTAGGGTTCATACTTTCACTAGTGCAAGTTCTCTCAACAATAATAACATAATTGGATCATATAAATATCCCTCAACATGCAACAAAGAGTCACTCCAAAGTCACTAATAGCGGAGAACAAACGAAGAGATTATTGTAGGGTACGAAACCACCTCAAAGTTATCCTTTCTAATCGATCTATTCAAGAGTCCATAGTGAAATAACACGAAGCTATTCTTTCCGTTCAATCTATCCTAGAGTTCGTACTAGAATAACACCTTAAGACACAAATCAACCAAAACCCTAATGTCACCTAGATACTCCAATGTCACCTCAAGTATCCGTGGGTATGATTATACGATATGCATCACACAATCTCAGATTCATCTATTCAACCAACACAAAGAACTTCAAAGAGTGCCCCAAAGTTTCTACCGGAGAGTCAAGACGAAAATGTGTGCCAACCCCTATGCATAAGTTCACGAGGTCACGGAACTCACAAGTTGATCACCAAAACATACATCAGGTGGATCACGTGATATCCCATTGTCACCACAGATAAGCACATGCAAGACATACATCAAGTGTTCTCAAATCCTTAAAGACTCAATCCGATAAGATAACTTCAAAGGGAAAACTCAATCCATTACAAGAGAGTAGAGGGGGAGAAACATCATAAGATCCAACTATAATAGGAAAGCTCGCGATACATCAAGATCATTCCGAATCAAGAACACGAGAGAGAGAGAGAGATCAAACACATAGCTACTGGTACATACCCTCAGCCCCGAGGGTGAACTACTCCCTCCTCGTCATGGAGAGCGCCGGGATGATGAAGATGGCCACCGGAGAGGCATTCCCCCCTCCGGCAGGGTGCCGGAACAGGTCTAGATTGGTTTTCGGTGGCTACGGAGGCTTCTGGCGGCGCAACTCCAGATCTAGGTTTCTTTCTGGAAGTTTCATTATATATAAGAGGTTTTGGCGTTGAGAACAAGTCGGGGGGTGTCCGGGCTGTCCACAAGGTAGGGAGGCGCGCCCCAACCCTCGTGGGCAGCCCGGGACTCTTCTGGCCCAACTCTTTTACTCCATGTCCTTCTTCTGGTCTAAAAATAAGTTCTATGAAGTTTCAGGTCAATTGGACTCTGTTTGGTTTTCATTTTCTGTGAAACTCAAAAACAAGGAAAAAAACAAAAACTGGCACTGGGCTCTAGGTTAATAGGTTAGTCCCAAAAATCATATAAAATAGCATATAAATGCATATAAAATATCCAAGGTTGATAATATAATAGCATGGAACAATCACAAATTATAGATACGTTGGAGACATATCAAAGCTACCCCGAACAAGCCCCTCAAAGGATTATGTTCCATAGTAAAAAGTGACAGTAAATTTCAGCACACTATATAAATTTTTCCTTACCAAATTCCACCTACCAAAGGCGCTTCACACCCCGGCAACGGCGCCAGAAAAGAGTCTTGATGACCCACAAGTATAGGGCATCTATCGTAGTCCTTTTGATAAGTAAGAGTGTCGAACCCAACGAGGAGCAAAAGGAAATGATAAGTAGTTTTCAGTAAGGTATTCTCTGCAAGCACTGAAATTATCGGTAACAAATAGTTCTGTGACGAGGTAATTTGTAACGGGTAACAAGTAATGAAAGTAAATAAGGTGCATCAAGATGGCCCAATCCTTTTTGTAGCAAAGGACAAACCTGGACAAACTCTTATATAAAGGAAAGCGCTCCTGAGGACACATGGGAATTATCATCAAGCTATTTTTCATCACGTTCATATGATTCGCGTTTGGTACTTGATAATTTGATATGTGGGTGAACCGGTGCTTGGGTATTGTTCTTCCTTGGACAAGCATCCCACTTATGATTAACCCCTATTGCAAGCATCCGCAACTACAACAGAAGAATTAAGGTAAACCTAACCATAGCATGAAACATATGGATCCAAATTAGCCCCTTGCGAAGCAACGCATAAACTAGGGTTTAAGCTTCTGTCACTCTAGCAACCCATCATCTACTTATTACTTCCCAATGCCTTCCCCTAGGCCCAAACAATGGTGAAGTGTCATGTAGTCGACGTTCACATGACACCACTAGAGGAAAGACAACATACATCTCATCAAAATATCGAACGAATACCAAATTCACATGACTACTTATAGCAAGACTTCTCCCATGCCCTCAGAAACAAACGTAACTACTCACAAAACATATTCATGTTCATAATCAGAGGGGTTTTAATATGCATAAAGGATCTGAACATATGCTCTTCCACCGAATAAACCAACTAGCATCAACTACAAAGAGTAATCAACACTACAAGCAACCCACAGGTACCAATCTGAGGCTTTGGGACAAAGATTGGATGCAAGGGATGAACTAGGGTTTGAGATGAGATGGTGCTGGTGAAGATGTTGATGGAGATTGACCCCCTCTCAATGATAGGATCGTTGGTGATGACGATGGTGATGATTTCCCCCTCCCGGGGGGAAGTTTCCCCAGCAAAACAGCTCCGCCGGAGCCCTAGATTGGTTCCGCCAAGGTTCCGCCTCATGGCGGCGGAGTTTCGTCCCGTGAGCTAGCTTATGATTTTTTCCTCAACGGAAGACTCCATATAGCCAAAGATGGGCATCAGAGGGCTGCCAGGGGGCCCACGAGGCAGGGGGCGTGCCCAAGGGGGTTGGGCGCGCCTCCCACCCTCGTGGATGGTGGGTGGCCCCCCTCAGGTACTTCTTTTGTCCAATTTTTTTTTATTCTAAAACTTTCTACCATGAAGTTTCAGGACTTTTGGAGTTGTGCAAAATAGGTCTCTAATATTTGCTCCTTTTCCAGCCCATAATTCCAGCTGCCGGCATTCTCCCTCTTCATGTAAACCTTGTAAAATAAGAGAGAATAGGCATAAGTGTTGTGACATAATGTGTAATAACCGCCCATAATGCGATAAACATTGATATAAAAGCATGATGCAAAATGGATGTATCAGGCGCCCCCGGCCGCACTCTCTATGCCGTCCTCCAGCACCTCAAGGGCGGCAATGACCCGCTGATGACGTACCCTGCCACCCCGGTCCCCCGCCGGAACGACGGCCAATGGATGCCGAGGAGGGCCGGCTCCTCTTCTTCCTCCTCCCACTCCTCCTCCCACTCCTTCGGGTCGTCGGTGTTGTTCTCGTCAAGGCCGAGCCCGCGAAGACAACGGAGACGACGCTCGGCCGGTGCACCCGCAGCGCCAGCATCGTCGTCAACAAGGGCCGGCGCGCCTCCTCCTCGGCTCCTCCCCGCTTCATCAAGCCGAAGAAGGAGCCGGTGCTCGCCGCCGTCAAGATGGAGCCAGAGCTCGATGACGCGGCGGCCTTAAAGTGGGCGTGTGAAGACTGGGCGCGGACGAAGCTGGAGCGCCGGTGTCGCGCCTTTGAGCAGTTCCTTGCTCAACGCCATGGCTGCGACGAGGGAGGCATCATGGTCCTCGATGACGACAGCGACGACGACACGCCGCCACCAGTCCGCCAGGGCGACCCCGGGCAGGGGTCCAGCTGTTGGGGAACGCAGTAATTTCAAAAAAAATCCTACGCACATGCAAGATCTTGGTGATGCATAGCAACAAGAGGGGAGAGTATCGTCTACGTACCCTCATAGACTATAAGTGGAAGCGTTATGACAGCGCGGTTGATGTAGTCGTACATCTTCACAATCGACCGATCTAGTACCAAAGATACGGCACCTTCGCGATCTGCACACGTTCGGCTCGATGACGTCCCGTGAACTCACGATCTAGTAGAGCTTCAAGGGAGAGCTTCGTTAGCACAACGGCATGATGACAGTGATGATGTTGCTACCAGAACAGGGCTTCGCCTAACCACCGCTACGATATTACCGAGGTGGATTATGGTGGACGGGGGCACCGCACACGGCTAAAGATCAATGATCAACTTGTGTGTCTATGGGGTGCCCCCCTCCCCCATATATAAAGGAGTGGAGGAGGGGGAGGGGGCCGGCCTCTCTAGGCATTCCCCAAGGAGTCCTACTCCCACTGGGAGTAGGATTCCCCCCTTCCCTTTGTTGGTTCTAGGAGAGAAGGAAGGAGAGGGAAGAAGGAAGGAAAGGGGGGCCGGCCCCCTCCCAATTCAGAATGGGCTTGGGTGTAACACCCACAATGCGGCTATATCTCCCACGTGTCGGGGCACGACTTAGAGGCATAGCCGCATGGTAGGCTTGTCGCAAGAGGGGTAATCTTCACACATCCCATGTACTGAATAAGAGAGGGATAAAGAGTTGGCTTACAATCGCCACTTCACACAATACATAAATAATCCATACATCATCCAAGGTACAATCAAAGGTCCGACTACGAAACCAAAATAAAATAAGACAACCCCAAATGCTATATCCCCGATCATCCCAACTGGGCTCCACTACTGATCATCCAGAAAAGAAACATAGTAACGGCCAGAATCCTCGTCGAACTCCCACTTGAGTTCGGTATCGTCACCTGCACTGGTATCCTCGGCACATGCAACTGTTTGGAAGTATCCATGAGTCACGAGGACTCAGCAATCTCACACCCGTGAGATCAAGACTATTTAAGCTTATGGGTAGTAAAAGGTAGTGAGGTGGAGCTGCAGCAAGCACTAAGCATATATCGTGGCTAACATACGCAAAAGAGAGGGAGAAGAGAAGCAACGCACGGTCGAGAAGTTATAAGTGATCAAGAAGTGATCCTGAAGCTACTTACGTTCAAGCATAACACAAGACCATGTTCTCTTCCCGGACTCCGCCGAAAAGAGACCATCACGGTTACACACGCGGTGTATTCATTTTAATTAAGTGTCAAGTTCTCTACAACCGGATATTAACAAATTCACATCTGCCACATTACCGCGGGCACGGCTCTCGAAAGTTTATACCCTGCAGGGGTGTCCCAACTTAGCCCATCACAAGCTCTCATGGTCAACGAAGGATATTCCTTCTCCCGGAAAGACCCAATCAGTCTCGGAATCCCGGTTACAAGACATTTCGACAATGGTAAAACAAGACCAGCAAGACCACCTGACTGTGTTGACAAATGCCGATAGGAGCTGCACATATCTCATTCTTAGGGCACACCGGATGGGTAATCCGTACAACTAAAACCAACCCTCAAGTTTCCCTGAGGTGTCGCTGCAAGGGGCTCTAGTTTGGACCAACACTCAGAGGAGCACTGGCCCGGGGAGTTAAAATAGAGATGACCCTCGGGCTCGCGAAAACCCAAGGGAAAAGGCTTAGGTGGCAAATGTTAAAACCAAGGTTGGGCCTTGTTGGAGGAGTTTTATTCAAAGCGAATTGTCAATGGGTTCCCATAACACCCAACCGCGTAAGGAACGCAAAATCAAGGAACATAACACCGGTATGACGGAAACTAAGGCGGCAAGAATGGAACAAAACACCAGGCAAAAGGCCGGGCCTTCCATCCTTTACCAAGTATATAGGTGTATTAAAGTAAATAAGATATAATAATGATATCCCAACAATATCCATGTTCCAACATGGAATAAACTTCATCTTCGCCTGCAACTAGCAACGCTATAAGAGGGGCTGAGCAAAAGCGGCAACATAGCCAAACAACGGTTTGCTAGGAAGGTGGGTTAGAGGCTTGACATGGCAATATGGGAGGCATGATATAGCAAGTGGTAGGTAGCGCGACATGGCGATAGAACGAACAACTAGCAAGCAAAGATAGAAGTGATTTCGAGGGTATGGTCATCTTGCCTGCAAAGTTCTCAGAGTTGTCGAAAGCTTGATCCTCGATAGCGTACTCAACAGGTTCCTCGTTAGCGTACTCATCTCCCGGCTCTACCCAAGGCAAGAACACAAGCAATGGAACAACAATCAATCACGGTGCAATGCACAAGCAACATGATGCAATACATGGCATGATATGCAAGACATGATATGCAATGCATATGCGTGCTCCAGAAGGGAAAGAATGATCAAAGCATCAACTTGGCCAACCAAGTATGCCGATGGAAATATGAGATGATTTCGGTCAAAAACGATATAAAGATCACCGGAAACGGATGCACGGTTTGCAAATGGCAAGCAAAACAAGAATGACACAATTCTGCGATTAACAGCACGATGCCATCTAGAATGCAACAAGAAACTAAGCTACTGCACTCCAACATAGCAAAAAATTATATGGCAGTGATGTACAAGAGATTCTTGACAAAACATGAACACTGAGCTACGGCTAAATCACACTAGAACATGTTCAAACAAGCATGGCAGAAGTGCAAAAGATATCAGCTTCACAGACTTTGTGAAAAATACTAACATGTCAAAAACAACATCAGGAAGCAAAGTTTAGAGCTAGCAAACAACCTGCTACAGGAACATATCATAGCAAATAAAGGCATCGCATGATTCTAATAAATTCATAGAACAAAAGTCCCTTACTGATCATGAGCCAAAATGGCACATAAGATATGATGGCACCCATGTAAACATAGCAAGATTTATTAACAGTTTCAGACTTGGCAGAAAAACAGAGCATGTCATAAACAGAATTATGATAGCAACTTTGCGAGCTCAAACCACTCACCACAAGGCATTGCATGACAAAATAAGCATACCCATAGCAAGGTGACATGTTCATGAAGCTAACCATGGCAAGAGAAAGTGCATAGGATGCATGGATCACTAGCAACAACCATGGCAATATTGATTAACATGTTAACATTCTGCCAGGAACATTTTATAGAAAAAGTAGAGCAAGAACAAGACATGCTAGAGCACTCCATAATTGCAAATAGGGGCATGGATGAATATAGCATAACCACATGTTCAAAACATCCTTACTGAAGTATCCCAAAATAAGCATGTATCTCACTGTAGCATTAAGTTTACATGGCATCAAAATAACATCAGGAAAAGGACTTAGCAAAATCCTAAGTCCCTGAAAACAGCAACATCACGGAGCCTAGTTTGCATGCTTGTGCTAGTCACCACATAGATCACAAAAATACAAGACAGGCACCTCTGTAAACATGGCATGATGTAGATCAAAACACATGTAGACCTCATGCTCAAAGTATGCTCACATCAAATGTAAAAAATGACAAATCACCATAAACTGATAAGTACCAGCAGTTAACATTTTATAGCACTCTTGCATCAAAGAAAAAGGCATCATAATGAACAGTAACATGCATGGAAATGCATCTAACGTAAAGATCTCATTGAGACGAACAATTCTACATATCATATGCATGATTTGAAGCTACGGTCACCAAGATATGACAGGTCAAAGGAGGCATAAAAATATTACAGAAAAAGACTTAGACGAAATATACCCTCTCGGTCCAGATCTAGGGTTCCAGTGGCACGGTTCCCAAGGAGGCCAGAGTTCAGCGGAGTTGGACGCCTCGGTGGAGAAAGATGGCCGGAGAGGAGGGGGTTCGGCCGGATCCGGTCGCTAAATCTTCCGCCGGCGATGAGGGCGGCGCGCGGGGTCGGGCGGCGGCTGGGCGGCAAGGGACGGCGCGGAGGAGCTAGGCGGCCGGCGAGGGTCGCGGGCGGAGAGGACGACGGAGGGCGGCGGAGACGCGCCGGCGGTGAGGTAGCACGGCGGCCGGCGATGGAGGCAGCACGCTCTCGGGCGCGGATGCCCGCGGGCGGTGGCGGCAGTGAAACGAGCCCCGCAAGCCAGGCGTGGGCCTCGCGGGCCGGCGGGAGGCGCGGGGCGGCGGGTGCCCACGTGGCGGCGGCGGGTTGGATCCAGGCGGCGGCGAGCTGACGTGGTGCCGCGTGATTGGCCGAGGTCGTCGGCTGGACGTGTCCGGTCACCGGGTGGACATGTCCGGCGGTGTGGGGAGGATGGATCTAGGGTTTCATCTGCGTGAAAATTCCGGGGAGGGGCACATATTTATAGGTAGAGGGAGTTTGGATTGTCGAAATGAGGTGTAGTTTTCGCCCACTCGATCGTGATCCGACGACGAAGGACATGGAGATGGTTTAGATGGGTTATTGTGCTGTTTTGAAGGGGCGTTGGGCTGCAACACGCAAGAGGCTTTTGCGGTTACCTGGTTAACCGTTGGAGCATCAAACGGCCTCCAAATGGAATGAAATTTGACAGGCGGTCTACCGGTGGTGTACCAAGGCCACTTGGCAAATCACGGTCCATTCCGAGAACATTTAACACCGCTCACGAAAAGAGACAAGAGGGGTGCGCCGGTGCATGTGGGAGTGTCGGATTGCAAAACAGACAACGAGGAAAAGGCTCGGATGCATGAGACGAACACGTATGCAAATGCGATGCACATGATGACATGATATGAAATGCATGACATGAACAAAATTCAAAACGAAGACAAAAACCCAACCGCGAAGGGAACCTCATAACTTAAAGCCGAAAATGGAAAGAGTCGGAGTTACAAATATGGCAAGTTACATCTGGGGTGTTACATTCAGGGGGCGCCCCCTCCTTTGCTTCTTTCCCCTCTCTTCCACTAAGACCCAATAAGGCCCATATACCTCCCGGGGGGTTTCGGTATGTCACACCCTGATTTTCATGCCACAACACTTAAGCTAATAAATCATGATAAAATGTGGTTTGACAAAAACTTTTGAGTGTTTTGGACCTTGCCTTGTTTGGATTTTGTCTGTTGTTTGCAAGTGCTCTAAAAATCAAACAAATCCTCCAACTCCTATACTTCATCTCCTTGCTCCAAACTCTTGAACCAATGATCATGCCATGTGTATAGAGCAATATAGTATTTTCTTACAAAAATAATTTGGCCAAAAAGTATTTTCAAAAACTAGTTTTCCAAAACCCCCTGAATTAAGATTTGTACTACAAGTACTTAATTCAGGGCAGTAAAAATCTTTCCAAAAATATGTTTGACTCCTATTAGATATAGGATACCCATAAACCACAAAAATATAATTTTAAAATTTATTTTCCTATTTGATTTAAAGGCTTTTTCTTAAGGCCAAAAATGGTCTTTAATAGGTTAAAATTATTTTAAAGCTTTAAAAAACTTTGAGAAAAATTAGGGAGACTCAATGGACATATATTTTCCATATATATGAGTTTCAACACATGGTCATGATCAAAATATTGGACAAAACCTCCCAAAACCATTTCTGCTCATTTCAAGGATTTGAAATATTTCTACAGGAAATATTTTCATAAAAATCCAAGAAAATTCTAACATGTGACATATGACATTTTTGATGATCTTGCCAAGTACCATGTCATGGAGAATAGTATAACCCCATGAAACCCTCTCAAAACCACTTCTGTCCTTTTTCAAGTTTGAACATTTTTGCACTGTCAAACATGTTCAAATGCTCTCAAACTTGGTGCACATGCTCAAATGGTGTAATAATGCATCTAGACCAAATGGCACAAGTTGGAGAGAATGTTATCTTGATCAAAGTACCCCAAAACCCTTTCTATCCAGAACCAAATTTGAACAACTCTACATTGCCAAGTGTGTCCTTTTGATCTGAATTTTTATGGACATGTTCAAACCCTCAAATGATGATACTACACCAAGTGGTGCACCAAGGAGAATAGATTTGCATGACTAAATCTTGGTAAAGCCATTTCTGCTGATTTCTAGGGTTTACAAAAGTTGCATTGGCAACTTTCTCAAAATGGACTCAAACTTGGTGGACAACCACAATTATGTGTGACACTTGATCCTGTTAATTCTCATGTCAAGTGGAGTTAATTTGCTTGCCCAAATTTGCACCAAACACCTTCTGTCACTTTTCAAAAATCACCATTTTGACCACTTACACTATTCTCCTTGAGCTCAACTTTTTACCACATCTCCTCCTAGTCTTCTCATATCTCCAGTAACTCTTCCCTGGCCTCGGCTCAATGATTGAGGGGTGAAACACCCCCATTTACCCTTCAGGACAGCAACATTCTTCTCCTTTCTCACCTCCCTCCTCATTCCAGTGGCCCTCCATGGCATCCAATGCTTCCTCCCCTTTCTTTACTCCCTCCTAGAGCTACCAGACATTAGTGGCCGTGCCCACAAGGCATATAAAATGCCATGGCATGCCATTTGGGCGCTCTGGAGCGCGCTACAGTGCGCTCCCGCACTGTAGCCGCCCCCTGCCAAGCACCTTGGGCCTCCCCAGCGCGCCCGACGATCCTCCTCGGCGTCCTCAACATGACAGCTGGTCGGCCCCCTCCTCCTTCTCCCTCCTCCTGCCCCTGCTCGCACGCGCGCCAGCCGCCCTAGTGCACCAGCGAGCAAGCTCACACGCGCGGTGCCCCTGGCCCTCCTCCTGCTCTCTTCCTTCACCCGCTCACTCTGGACCAACCCCATGAGCACCCCAGACACACTCAAACAGGCCCCCATGACCCGTGGCGATGGCAACGAGCTCGCCGGCGCACAAGTCCACGGTGGACCATCGCGCGGCTATATAAGCCCGCCCCGGGCCGCTCCGGTGGCATTCGCCTCCTCCTCACACCCCCAAGAACATGCTCGCACCACCAAAACATCCTCAAGGGGCTTCTGTGCTCGGGATCGACCGGAGCTCTGCCGCCTCGGGTCGCCATCGATCCAGAGGTACGGGCCCTCTCCGTCCCCACTCTCGCTCGATCTGGAGCCGCAGGAGCCCACTGATCATTTCCCCTCCCTCTTCCGCATCGGTTGCAGGCCGAACGGAGCAGTCTGTCCACCTCCCGAAGCTCCTCCGCCGTGCCTCCTCGTCGCCGGCGAACCAGGCCACCCCGGAGACCAACTCCGGCACCACCCGAACAGCGACACGATGAGGAGTCCAACGGTGCCATCAGCTCACCCTGCCGTGCCCGGAGACGTCGCCGGTGAGCACGCCAACCCTCTGGTCATGAGGTCAGAGATGACAGGCGGGCCCCGCCTGTCATCCTCACCTCTCTCTCACCCCCTCTCTCTCCCACTGGCAGCTGGGCCCCGCCCATCAGGTTCAAACCTGGCGCGCGCGCGCCAGCTCGGCTGGGCCGCTGCCCTGCGGCTGTTCTGGCCCAGCAGGCACAGAGCCCTTTTCCCTTTTCTTTTCTGAACAATTTGTAAAATCCATACATAGTTCAAATTAACTCCAAATTGGATGATTCAAATTTCTAGTAGTTCCTAAAATCATGCCCTATCACATGGTGCTTTTTGCACATTTTTCTAGCACATTTCCCTTCACACATATTAAATAAATCCTACTTTCTTATTTCTATACTGAACTTTAGAAAATCACAGAGAGCCTAAAATTGATCCAAATTCCATGATTCAAACTCCTAGATGCTTCTAAGTTCATAACTTAGTTTATGAACATTTTTATTAATACTTTCTGTACCACACAAAATAGTGAGACATTTCTTCATATTTGTCAACTTTGTAAATTCATAGGAAAATCATTTGAACTCCAAATCCAGTGAAACCAACTCATAGATGCTTCTAAAATCATGTTTTGTTAAATGGGTGCCTTTTCTCATTTTTCAAAAATATGTTTCTCTACACTTCTTGCAAATCCATAAACCCCTTGATCCCATCATATCAAATGTTCAGAAATATTCACTAACCCAATTCTAATGAAACCACTCTGGTTAATTTTCATATAACCAGAGATGTCCTAGAAAAGTCAAATCAATATTTTTAGAGCACTTTCATTTCCTGCCTTGTTGTGTTGCTTATTATGATTGTTTCGACGTTAGTTGACGAAGTAGACGGAGTACTTGGAGAAGGACCAGAAGATCTCAAGACTCTGATGAACCAGGCAAGCAGCCCTTTGACCATGATGAACCATTTTTTTCATCATAATAGCATTTTCCTTGCTTCACTGAGTGCATGATATACCTTGAATGGCAACCTTGCTAGGCTTGCCTCCGTTGCATACTCCATTGATACTTGCATTTTTCATGACTCTACCCTTGCTTAGAGTTGTGTTGGTGGGTTTTAGAAATATGCTATAGTAAATGGCTACGCAAAGTGGGTCAGGGTTATGCATGGAAAGAAACAAGTGTGGTTTGACATACTTGCAAACAGCCCAGTGGGTGCCACTAATGCCCCTGGGAGATGATGATGAACTAGGTCACTACTTGGTGGAGAGGTAGTGTACCGAGGCTCGATAAAAGTGTTGTTTACAGAGACGGGTTAGATTTAAGATTTGTCAACTGTATCAACCTTACATGCGCAACCAATCTACCCTTGTATGGGAAAGGGCATTATTGATTACCTAGGCCGATACTAGCTTGGAGCCCGAATTACTAGTGACGGGGGAGAGTTGGTGCTCTCTCTCGGGACGGGGTCGTGCCAGGTAGGGCGGCCAAGAACATTTTTATGGGGCACCGGACACACCGTTGGTACCCCGTGCCAGTGGTATGTGATGAATATGGGAGCAAGGCTCCACAATTTTAAGTTGTGAAAGGTTGGGCACGGGGGTTACTACCAATCGAGTGGACTCCATGTTAGTGTCGTCTAGGGAAAGATAGTGATCGGGTGCTTACCCCGGGTACTTGAAGTACCACGGGTCGTGGATGACACGGAAGTTCCCCGGATCTTGTGGGTAAAGTGTGCAACCTCTGCAGAGTGTAAAACTATTCGAATAGTCGTGACCACGGTCAAGGACAGTTGGGTGGTGCTGCTTAGACTACGTCCATATGTTTCTGACAAACAACACGGTCTGGTAAAAATATTGACGTGATTCGTGAGGAAGTCACGATGAGCTTGAGCATGAGTTGTTCATAACTCTCTCTCGACATTGATGTCTGTAACCTCCTGATACTTTTTGCAGACGCATTCATATCCTTGATAAATGTTGATCATACTTGCATGACAAAAACTAGCTTTCCGCCAAAATGCCAAATGAGCAGTAGTGCCTTGCATAATTATTCTGTTATCACCCTTGGGTTGCTTGCGAGTACATTCAAAGTACTCATTGGCTTGCCACTGGTTATTTTATTGGCCAGGCATGAAAGAACAAGACATAATGAAGAATACTTTAGCGACGAACATGCGAGCTAGGACGCTTCCCAGTCAGAATGCCTGTAGGGTTAAGGCAGATGGCATGGGTCCAAGTTATCGACGAAGATTTCCGCTGTGATGTTATAATCAAGACTCGACCATAATGGTCCTACTTGTGTAATACGGTATGTATGGATGTAAGACTCTTGTTATTCGGCTTTTGTGTGTTCAGTGAGCATTGATCTCTAGGATCACTATACACGTGCATTCGGTGATCACGACTTATGAGTCGGGGTCCCCACAGAGCTGGTATCAGAGCCGTCCTGACTGTAGGAAGCCTCAGTTAGCATGGTCGTTAGTTAGGGTAAAACTATTTCCAAAACTATTACTAGTTTTCAAAACTATCTATACTTCTCTTCCCTTCTCAGTTTTTAGAAAGCTAAGGTATACTTTCCCTATCGATCTCTTCCCTTCAAAACTATTGCAAACGGTTGCTAGCACCCTCAAGCCCCTGACCACGGGATTCCTTGTAATCCTCGTGGGTAGCCGAGAAGGATTACATCTTGCCGAACACTCACCCACCTCTTCTGAACACAAGATTGGCAACACCACCGCAAGACGATGCCAATAGAAGATACGCCTTTGAAGAATGAGGACATGAAGACCCAGAGGACGGTGACACCTTTGAATTTGCCCAGGATGATGCAACGTTAGCGTATGATGATCATGGCATAGGATATGCAAGATCATGATATACATAGCTAATAGAGTAACCCTGTCACTACCGTTGTTGTATCGGCAACCACCGGTGGATGAGAACCTCGCCATTTGGTCCGCCTCACTATAGTGAGCAGGAAAATGGTTCTCTGCATCCCCCGCTCTTGGTGTCGATGTTGTCATCAACGTAACCGACATGTTGGATCTCTACTATGCCTTGTTAATGTCATTGCATAAAGGATTACCTACCTGGTACCATCGACGCCTTAGAAGACAAAACGGGGTCGTCATGAATAAGAAGATAGCAGAAGACTGAGTCAATGCCTGCTACGAGGAGCCACCTTCACCCCATCACTTCAACAGGCAAGAAGTTGTTGAAGGATCTTCAGGCTCAACCTGGATCGTTTCATCAAACAACTACAAGAGACATAGCAACACCTGAGGAAAACTCAGAAGACTGCACGAGGCTCAAGGCACGATTACTGAGTCCGAGAACCCCTAGGGTAGGATGAGTCGTGTACCCCCTATGCGCAGTCAAGTCCGTATGATGGTTCGAATAGAACCATGATTGTGTGTTGCTTGTTTTTATTTGTTTGTGTTTTGATATAGGTCGCACTTTTTCCCTAGGCAACAAGTATGCGACTATATCACCTTCCTTACCTTGTTTCTTTTGTTTGGCCCTTTTTGCCACCCGTTGTTTGCACCTGCACTATAGAACCCCCCTTTTAGGCATCCCCCTTTATGCTACTTATCCCTCTCATCTCTCTCCTCAACTGAAGACCATCAAGACAAGATGCACCAAGGAGTCTACTTCGGCGACCAACTAGCACTGAAGAACTTTTCTACAGCCTCCTCGACCAAGTAAAACCCCGTAGAGTCATGTTTAACCCCCAGACTAGAAACCCATTCTTAGACCCTTCGAGACTTCACGAGATACCCCAGCTCGAGTCCTTAACCATGTGCTTAACCCATAGAATTGCAAGAGAACCAGTTAAGCCTCTGTAAACCTTGCACAGCACTGGGTTCATTATGGAACTAGTGGACATAGTGAACGAGCACATTATCATCCTAATATAGCACCAGAACTGACGATGCCATAGGGAAGACCAGTTTGAGGATATAGGAATAGAGGACAAATGACTTGATGAGTTTATATCAGAGACCTTGAGGAATTATCTGAGACTTTGGTGGATCATGAGGCTTTTCATGTTGGTAGATGAACTTGGTGGGATCATGTTGATAGGGTAGCATAACTTTCATTACCCCTGGAGTAAATTGGATTTTGTAGGACAATCATAATCGCATGATGAAATTCTCGGAAGTATAAGGATTTGACTGAGCTAGGGGATATTGATAGGATATAGTTGACATTATGATAATGACTTTGGGGAAGCATGTAGGAATTCTCGTTGGACATGAGATTTGGATTTAAATAGGTGATACTAGTTGAGTATAGGTGGTGAGGAAATCTACATGGTTCGGAGTAAATTGGATTTAGACTGATGATCTCGATCATGATACCATGTTTCTTGAGAGATTGGATAAATTATCGGAGTTGATATAAGCTTGACCTTGGAGTTTACTTGACCATGATAATGGAAATTGGTGGACTTACTATGGTAGAGACATCCCTTTCAAGTATTTGGGGACTATAGGACGTTAGAAGACTCGTGTGAGACACCATAGACACTGGATTTGTAGAATTAATGGATTATGCAGCGATTAATGGAAGTTAAAGGGCTATTGGAGTTGATTCATAGGAAGGAAACAAGATCTTGGAGTGGCTTACGACGTGTTTCCTTAGGATAGAGATGCTTTATCATGGACCTTGGATCAATAGACTGAGCACTTGGATTGTGGTGATTAAATTCAAGCTTAGCAGCTTATATGCTCTACCCATGGATTTTTAGGGGTAGCCATACATATGAGTTTGGGGATCGTAGACATATATGATTTTGTTAGACCTCCTCTTGGGAGTCATGAGGATATGAATAACATGACTGATGATTGGAGTTGACCTATACGGGATGATTCTTTCGGTAACATGATGTCATTGTTTGGAAGACTAGATAGAACGATTGGCATCTCAGAAACTGTGCTCAAGGATGGTATGATAAACATTCACTCGCACACTAGAATCCTTTAAACTCTTACGCCCTACCAAGCCACAACATGGTCGGATCCTGACCTTGGGCTTTGGCTCTAGATCGATAAGACCTTGGCCAATGCTCAACCGCGTCCATCACCAATGCCTCAGCCCACTTTACGTACCCCATAGACTTCATGGAGTGCTTGGACAAGTTAGTTGTCATCTTTCTTTGATGACATACTTGTCTACCCGAAGACGGAAGAAGAATCGTTTAGCTGGTCAAGGAACATCTGAAGATCGTCATGTCTAGGAGGAAGAACTACACCAATCACCATCTTCAAGAAGTATACCTCCGCATCAAAGACCAGGCATATCTGCAAACCACTTCTCTCAAAGGAACCAAGCATTTCCATGTCAAAGGGAAGCTCACACCAAGATTTATCGGCCCTCTCCAAGATCACCGCAAGGCGAAGAATAGACGGCTACTAGCTAGAGTTATCACCTGAGTCACCCACTGTGCACAACGTTTTTCCACACAACACCACTTCGGAAGCGTTTCCAACTTCCTAACTAGCCCAGTCTCTACAAGGACATCGACCACGAGCCATCGACCTCCAGCCCACTATGACCTACACGAGAGATCCCAATTGCAATCTGGATCAAGCAGGACGACAAACACGAAGCCATGCCATCGAGTACTTCAAGGTTCAATGGAGCACCAAACGGAAGCAGAAGCAGTATGAGGACGTGAAGACTACCCCAAATCCAAGTTTCCGTATTCCTTTCCGCGCCCAGTCTGGGAATCTCGAGGACGAGATTCTTGTAAGGGGGGTAGGTCTGTCACACCCTGATTTTCATGCCACAACACTTAAGCTAATAAATCATGATAAAATGTGGTTTGACAAAAACTTTTGAGTGTTTTGGACCTTGCCTTGTTTGGATTTTGTCTGTTGTTTGCAAGTGCTCTAAAAATCAAATAAATCCTCCAACTCATATACTTCATCTCCTTGCTCCAAACTCTTTAACCAATGATCATGCCATGTGTATAGAGCAATATAGTATTTTCTTACAAAAATAATTTGGCCAAAAAGTATTTTTAAAAACTAGTTTTCCAAAACCCCCTGAATTAAGATTTGTACTACAAGTACTTAATTCAGGGCAGTAAAAATCTTTCCAAAAATATGTTTGACTCCTATTAGATATAGGATACCCATAAACCACAAAAATATAATTTTAAAATTTATTTTCCTATTTGATTTAAAGGCTTTTTCTTAAGGCCAAAAATGGTCTTTAATAGGTTAAAATTATTTTAAAGCTTTAAAAAACTTTGAGAAAAATTAGGGAGACTCAATGGACATATATTTTCCATATATATGAGTTTCAACACATGGTCATGATCAAAATATTGGACAAAACCTCCCAAAACCATTTCTGCTCATTTCAAGGATTTGAAATATTTGTACAGGAAATATTTTCATAAAAATCCAAGAAAATTCTAACATGTCACATATGACATTTTTGATGATCTTGCCAAGTACCATGTCATGGAGAATAGTATAACCCCATGAAACCCTCTCAAAACCACTTCTGTCCTTTTTCAAGTTTGAACATTTTTGCACTGTCAAACATGTCCAAATGCTCTCAAACTTGGTGCACATGCTCAAATGGTGTAATAATGCATCTAGACCAAATGGCACAAGTTGGAGAGAATGTTATCTTGATCAAAGTACCCCAAAACCCTTTCTGTCCAGAACCAAATTTGAACAACTCTACATTGCCAAGTGTGTCCTTTTGATCTGAATTTTTATGGACATGTTCAAATCCTCAAATGATGACACTACACCAAGTGGTGCACCAAGGAGAATAGATTTGCATGACTAAATCTTGGTAAAGCCATTTCTGCTGATTTCTAGGGTTTACAAAAGTAGCATTGGAAACTTTCTCAAAATGGACTCAAACTTGGTGGACAACCACAATTATGTGTGACACTTGATCCTGTTAATTCTCATGTCAAGTGGAGTTAATTTGCTTGCCCAAATTTGCATCAAACACCTTCTGTCACTTTTCAAAAATCACCATTTTGACCACTTACACTATTCTCCTTGAGCTCAACTTTTTACCACATCTCCTCCTAGTCTTCTCCTATCTCCAGTAACTCTTCCCTGGCCTCCGCTCAATGATTGAGGGGTGAAACACCCCCATTTACCCTTCAGGACAGCAGCATTCTTCTCCTTTCTCACCTCCCTCCTCATTCCAGTGGCCCTCCATGGCATCCAATGCTTCCTCCCCTTTCTTTACTCCCTCCTAGAGCTACCAGACATTAGTGGCCGCGCCCACAAGGCATATAAAATGCCATGGCATGCCATTTGGGCGCTCTGGAGCGCGCTACAGTGCGCTCCCGCACTGTAGCCGCCCCCTGCCAAGCACCTTGGGCCTCCCCAGCGCGCCCGACGATGCTCCTCGGCGTCCTCAACACGACAGCCGGTCGGCCCCCTCCTCCTTCTCCCTCCTCCTGCCCCTGCTCGCATGCGCGCCAGCCGCCCGAGTGCACCAGTGAGCAAGCTCACACGTGCGGTGCCCCTGGCCCTCCTCCTGCTCTCTTCCTTCACCCGCTCACTCTGGACCAACCCCACGAGCACCCCAGACACACTCAAACAGGCCCCCGTGACCCGTGGCGACGGCAACGAGCTCGCCGGCGCACAAGTCCATGGTGGACCATTGTGCGGCTATATAAGCCCGCCCCGGGCCGCTCCGGTGGCATTCGCCTCCTCCTCACACCCCCAAGAACATGCTCGCACCACCAAAACGTCCTCAAGGGGCTTCTGTGCTCGGGATCGACCGGAGCTCCGCCGCCTCGGGTCGCCGTCGATCCAAAGGTACGGGCCCTCTCCGTCCCCACTCTCGCTCGATCTGGAGCCGCAGGAGCTCCTCTGCCGTGCCTCCTCGTCGCCGGCGAACCAGGCCACCCCGGAGACCAACTCCGGCACCACCCAAACGGCGACACGACGAGGAGTCCAACGGTGCCATCAGCTCACCCTGCCATGCCCGGAGACGTCGCCGGTGAGCACGCCGACCCGCTGGTCGCGAGGTCAGAGATGACAGGCGGGCCCCGCCTGTCATCCTCACCTCTCTCTCGCCCCCTCTCTCTCCCACTTGCAGTTGGGCCCCACCCGTCAGGTTCAAACCTGGCGCGCGCGCGCGCCGGCTCGGCTGGGCCGCGTCGCTGGCTGGGCCGCTGCCCTACGGCTGTTCTGGCCCAGCAGGCACAGAGCCCTTTTCCCTTTTCTTTTCTGAACAATTTGTAAAATCCATACGTAGTTCAAATTAACTCCAAATTGGATGATTCAAATTTCTAGTAGTTCCTAAAATCATGCCCTATCACATGGTGCTTTTTGCACATTTTTCTAGCACATTTCCCTTCACGCATATTAAATAAATCCTATTTTCTTATTTCTATACTAAACTTTACAAAATCACAGAGAGCCTAAAATTGATCCAAATTCCATGATTCAAACTCCTAGATGCTTCTAAGTTCATGACTTAGTTTATGAACATTTTTATTAATACTTTCTGTACCACACAAAATAGTGAGACATTTCTTCATATTTGTCAACTTTGTAAATTCATAGGAAAATCATTTGAACTCCGAATCCAGTGAAACCAACTCCTAGATGGGTGCCTTTGCTCATTTTTCAAAAATATGTTTCTCTACACTTCTTGCAAATCCATAAACCCCTTGATCCCATCATATCAAAATGTTCAAAAATATTCACTAACCCAATTCCAATGAAACCACTCTGGTTAATTTTCATATAACCAGAGATGTCCTAGAAAAGTCAAATCAATATTTTTAGAGCACTTTCATTTCTTGCCTTGTTGTGTTGCTTATTATGATTGTTTCGACGTTAGTTGACGAAGTAGAAGGAGTACTTAGAGAAGGACCAGAAGATCTCAAGACTCTGATGAACCAGGCAAGCAGCCCTTTGACCATGATGAACCATTTTTTCATCATAATAGCATTTTCGTTGCTTCACTGAGTGCATGATATACCTTGAATGGCAACCTTGCTAGGCTTGCCTCCGTTGCATACTCCATTGATACTTGCATTTTTCATGACTCTACCCTTGCTTAGAGTTGTGTTGGTGGGTTGTAGAAATATGCTATAGTAAATGGCTACGCAAAGTGGGTCAGGGTTATGCATGGAAAGAAACAAGTGTGGTTTGACATACTTGCAAACAGCCCAGTGGGTGCCACTAATGCCCCTGGGAGATGATGATGAACTAGGTCACTACTTGGTGTAGAGGTAGTGTACCGAGGCTCGATAAAAGTGTTGTTTACAGAGACGGATTAGATTTAAGATTTGTCGACTGTCCCAACCTTACATGTGCAACCACTCTACCCTTGTATGGGAAAGGGCATTATTGATTACCTAGGTCGATACTAGCTTGGAGCCCGCATTACTAGTGACGGGGGAGAGTTGGTGCTCTCTCTCGGGACGGGGTCGTGCCAGGTAGGGCGGCCAAGAACATTTTTATGGGGCACCGGACACACCGTTGGTACCCCGTGCGAGTGGTATGTGATGAATATGGGAGCAAGGCTCCACAATTTTAAGTTGTGAAAGGTTGGGCATGGGGGTTACTACCAATCGAGTGGACTCCATGTTAGTGTCGTCTAGGGAAAGATAGTGATCGGGTGCTTACCCCGGGTACTTGAAGTACCGCGGGTCATGGATGACACGGAAGTTCCCCGGATCTTGTGGGTAAAGTGTGCAACCTCTGCAGAGTGTAAAACTATTCGAATAGCCGTGTCCACGGTCAAGGACAGTTGGGTGGTGCTGCTTAGACTACGTCCATATGTTTCTGACAAACAACACGGTCTGGTAAAAATATTGACGTGATTCGTGAGGAAGTCATGATGAGCTTGAGCATGAGTTGTTCATAACTCTCTCTCGACGTTGATGTCTGTAACCTCCTGATACTTGTTGCAGACGCATTCATATCCTTGATAAATGTTGATCATACTTGCATGAGAAAAACTAGCTTTCCGCCAAAATGCCAAATGAGCAGTAGTGCCTTGCAAAATTATTCTGTTATCACCCTTGGGTTGCTTGCGAGTACATTCAAAGTACTCATTGGCTTGCCACTGGTTATTTTATTGGCCAGGCATGAAAGAACAAGACATAATGAAGAATACTTCAGCGACGAACATGCGAGCTAGGACGTTTCCCAGTCAGAATGCCTGTAGGGTTAAGGCAGATGGCATGGGTCCAAGTTATCGACGAAGATTTCTGCTGCGATGTTATAATCAAGACTCGACCATAATGGTCCTACTTGTGTAATACGGTATGTATGGATGTAAGACTCTTGTTATTCAGCTTCTGTGTGTTCAGTGAGCATTGATCTCTGGGATCACTGTACACGTGCATTCGGTGATCACGACTTATGAGTCGGGGTCCCCACACGGTAACCTCCCGGTACTCCGGTATACTCCCAATTTCACCCGGAACCATTCTGATGTCCAAACATAGGCTTCCAATATATCAATCTTTATGTCTCAACCATTTCGAGACTCCTCGTCATGTCCGTGATCAAATCCGGGACTCTGAACTACCTTTGGTACATCAAAACACATAAACTCATAATACCAATCGTCACCGAACATTAGGCGTGCGGACCCTATAGGTTCGAGAACTATGTAGACATGACCGAGACATGTCTCCGATCAATAACCAATAGCGGAACCTGGATGCTCATATTGGTTCCTACATATTCTACGAAGATCTTTATCAGTCAAACTGCATAACGATATACATTGTTCCCTTTCTCATCGGTATGTTATTTGCCCGAGATTCGATCGTCGGTATCTCAATACCTAGTTAATTCTCGTTACCGGCAAGTCTCTTTACTCGTTCCATAATGCTACATCCCGTAACTAACTCATTAGCTACATTGCTTGCAAGGCTTATAGTGATGTACATTACCGAGAGGGCCCAGAGATACCTCTCCGACAATCGGAGTGACAAATCCTAATCTTGATCCATGCCAACTCAACAAACACCATCGGAGACACCTGTAGAGCACCTTTATAATCACCTAGTTATGTTGTGATGTTTGGTAGCACACAAAGTGCTCCTCCGGTATTCAGGAGTTGCATGATCTCATAGTCATAGGAACATGTATAGTTATGGAGAAAGCAATAGCAACAAACTAAACGATCATCGTGCTAAGCTAACGGATGGGTCAAGTCAATCACATCATTCTCTAATGATGTGATCCCGTTAATCAAATGACAACTCATGTCTATGGTTAGGAAAAATAACCATCATTGATTCAACGAGCTAGTCAAGTAGAGGCAAACTAGTGACACACTGTTTGTCTATGTATTCACACATGTACTAAGTTTCCGGTTAATACAATTCTAGCATGAATAATAAACATTCATCATGATATAAGGAAATATAAATAACAACTTTATTATTGCCTCTAGGGCATATTTCCTTCAGTCTCCCACTTGCACTAGAGTCAATAATCTAGATTACATTGTAATGATTCTAACACCCATGGAGTCTTGGTGTTGATCATGTTTTTCTCGTGAGAGAGGCTTAGTCAACGGGTCTACAACATTTAGATCCATATGTATCTTGCAAATCTCTATGTCTCCCTCCTTGACTTGATCGCGGATGGAATTGAAGCGTCTCCTGATGTGCTTGGTTCTCTTGTGAAATCTGGATTCCTTTGCCAAGGCAATTGCACCAGTATTGTCACAAAAGATTTTAGTTGGACCCGATGCACTAGGTATGACACCTAGATCGGATATGAACGCCTTCATCCAGACTCCTTCATTTGCTGCTTCTGAAGCAGCTACGTATTCCACTTCACACGTAGATCCCGCCACGACGCTCTGCTTGGAACTGCACCAACTGATAGCTCCACCATTTAATAAAAACACGTATCCGTTTTGTGACTTAGAGTCATCCGGATCAGTGTCAAAGCTTGCATCGACATAACCGTTTATGACGAGCTCTTTTTCACCTCCATATACAAGAAACATATCCTTAGTCCTTTTCAGGTATTTCAGGATGTTCTTGACCGCTATCTAGTGATCCACTCCTAGATTACTTTGGTACCTCCCTGCTAAAGTTATAGCAAGGCACACATCAGGTCTGGTACACAGCATTGCATACATGAAAGAGCCTATGGTTGAAGCATAGGGAACACCTTTCATTTTCTCTCTATCTTCTGCAGTGGTCGGGCATTGAGTCTGACTCAACTTCACACCTTGTAATACAGGAAGAACCCTTTCTTTGCCTGATCCATTTTGAACTTCTTCAAAACTTTATCAAGGTATGTGCTTTGTGAAAGTCCAATCAAGCGTCTTGATATATCTCTATAGATCTTGATGCCCAATATATAAGCAGCTTCACCGAGGTCTTTCATTGAAAAATTCGTATTCAAGTATCCTTTTATGCTATTCAGAAATCCAGTATCATTTCCGATCAACAATATGTCATCTACATATAATATCAAAAATGCTACGGAGCTCCCACTCACTTTCTTGTAAATACAGACTACTAAAAAAGTCTGTATAAAACCATATGCTATGATCACACTATCAAAGCGTATATTCCAACTCCGAGAGGCTTGCACCAGTCCATAAATGGATCGTTGGAGCTTGCACACTTTGTAGCACCTTTTGGATTGACAAAACCTTCTGGTTGCATCATATACAACTCTTCTTTAAGGTATCCATTAAGGAATGTAGTTTTGACATCCATTTGCCAAATTTCATAATCATAAAATGTGGCAATTGCTAACATGATTTGGACGGACTTAACCATCGCTACGGGTGAGAAGGTCTCATCGTAGTCAACTCCTTGAACTTGTCGAAAAACTTTCGCAACAAGTCGAGCTTTGTAGACAGTAACATTACCGTCAGCGTCAGTCTTCTTCTTGAAGATCCATTTATTCTCTATGGCCTGCCGATCATCGGCCAAGTCAACCAAAGTCCATACTTTGTTCTCATACATGGATTCTGTTGGAAATATGCCCTAGAGGCAATAATAAAATGGTTATTATTATATTTCCTTGTTCATGATAATTGGCTGTTGTTCATGCTATAATTGTATTATCCGGAAATCGTAATACATGTGTGAATGCATAGACCACAACATGTCCCTAGTGAGCCTCTAATTAACTAGCTCGTTGATCAATAGATGGTTACGGTTTCCTGACCATGGACATTGGATGTCATTGATAACGGGATCACATCATTAGGAGAATGATGTGATGGACAAGACCCAATCCTAAGCATAGCGCAAGATCGTGTAGTTCGTCTGCTAAAGCTTTTCTAATGTCAAGTATCTTTTCCTTAGACCATGAGATTGTGCAACTCCTGGATACTGTAGGAATACTTTGGTTGTGCCAAACGTCACAACGTAACTAGGTGACTATAAAGGTGCACTACGGGTATCTCTGAAAGTGTCTGTTGGGTTGGCACGAATCGAGACTGGGATTTGTCACTGCGTATGATGGAGAGGTATCTCTGGGCCCACTCGGTAAGACATCATCGTAATGAGCTCAATGTTACTAAGGGTTGGTCACGGGATGATGTGTTACGCAACGAGTAAAGTGACTTGCCGGTAACGAGATTGAACGAGGTATTGGGATACCGACGATCGAATCTCAGGCAAGTAACGTACCGATTGACAAAGGGAGTTGTATATGGGATTGCTTGATTCCTCGACATCGTGGTTCATCCGATGAGATCATCGTGGAACATGTGGAAGCCAACATGGGTATCTAGATCCCGCTGTTGGTTATTGGCCGGAGAGTTGTCTCGGTCATGTCTGCATGGTTCCCGAACCCATAGGGTCTACACACTTAAGGTTCGATGACGCTAGGGTTATTAGGAAGATTTGTATGTGATTACCGAATGTTGTCCGAGTCCCGGATGAGATCCCGGATGTCATGAGGAGTTCCGGAATAGTCCGGAGGTGAAGATTTATATATGGGAAGTCATCATATGGTCACCGGAAATATTCGGGGGTATAGCGGTATTGTACCGGGACCACCGGAGGGGTTCCGGGGGTCCACCGGGAGGGTCCACCTGCCCCGAAGGGCCTTATGGGCTGTAGGTGGAAGGGAACCAGCCCCTAGTGGGTTGGGCGCCATCCCCCCTAGGGCCCATGCGCCTAGGGTTTGGGGGGAACCCTAAAGGGGGGCACCCCCTTGCTTGGGGGGCAAGCCCCCTCCCCCTTGGCCGCCGCCCCCCTCTAGATCTTATCTAGAGGGGCCGGCCCCCTTTCCCCTTCTCTAAATAGAGGGGCGAGGGGAGGTCTGCAGCACTACATCTAAGGCGCAGCCCCTCCCCTCCCCAACACCTCTCCTCCTCCGCGTGAGCTTGATGAAGCCCTGCCGGAGAACTGCCACTCCATCACCACCACGCCGTCGTGCTGCTGTTGGAGCCTTCTTCCTCAACCTCTCCCTCCTCCTTGCTGGATCAAGGCGCGGGAGACGTCACCGGGCTGCACGTGTGTTGAACGCGGAGGCACCGTTGTTCGGTGCTTAGATCGGATTCGACCGCGATCTGAATCGCTACGTGTATGACTCCTCCAACCGCGTTCTAGCAACGCTTCCGACTCGCAATCTTCAAGGGTATGAAGATGCACTCCCCTCTCGTTGCTAGTTACTCCATAGATTGATCTTGGTGATGCGTAGGAAAAAATAATAATTTCTACAACGATCCCCAATAGTGGTATCAGAGCCAGGTTTATGCGTAGTTTCTATGCACGAGTAGAACACAAGTTGTTGTGGGCGTCGATTTGGCTCGTGGGATGAAGCGGCCCGGACCGACCTTACACGTACGCTTACGTGAGACTGGTTCCACCGACTGACATGCACTAGTTGCATAAGGTGGCTAGCGGGTGTCTGTCTCTCCCACTTTAGTCGGGTCAGATTCGATGAAAAGTGTCCTTATGAAGGCTAAATAGAAATTGGCATATCACGTTGTGGTTTTGGTGTAGGTAAGAAACGTTCTTGCTAGAAACCTATAGCAGCCACGTAAAAAAACTTGCAACAACAATTAGAGGACGTCTAACTTTTTTTGCAGCATATGCCGTGTGATGTGATATGGCCAAAAGGATGTGATGAATGATTTATGTGATGTATGAGATTGATCATGTTCTTGTAATAGGAATCATGACTTGCATGTCGATGAGTATGACAACCGGCAGGAGCTATTGGAGTTGTCTTAATTTATTTATGACCTGCGTGTCAACATAAACGTTATGTAATTACTTTACTTTATTGCTAACCGTTAGCCATAGTAGTAGAAGTACTAGTTGACGAGACAACTTCATGAAGACACGATGATGGAGATCATGATGATGGAGGTCATGGTGTCATGCCAGTGACAATGATGATTATGGCGCCCCGAAGATGGAGATCAAAAGGAGCAAAATGATATTGGCCATATCATGTCACTATTTGATAGCATGTGATGTTTATCATGTTTTACATCTTATTTGCTTAGAACGACGGTGGCATAAATAAGATGATCCCTCGCAATAATTTCAAGAAAGTGTTCCCCCTAACTGTGTACCGTTGCTAAGGTCCGTTGTTCCGAAGCACCACGTGATGATCGGGTGTGATAGGTTCTAACGTTCGCATACAACGGGTGTAAGCCAGATTTACACACGTAATACACTTAGGTTGACTTGACGAGCCTAGCATGTACAGACATGGCCTCAGAACATGGAAGACCGAAAGGTCGAGCATGAGTCGTATAGAAGATACGATCAACATGAAGATGTTCACCGATGACGACTAGTCCGTCTCACGTGATGATCGGACATGGCCTAGTTGAATCGGATCATGTATCACTTAGATGACTAGAGGGATGTCTATCTGAGTGGGAGTTCATTAAATATTTTGATTAGATGAACTTAATTATCATGAACATGGTCTAAAATTCTTTACAATATGTCTTGTAGATCAAATGGCCCACGCTAATTTTTCCCTCAGCCTCAACGCGTTCCTAGAGAAAACCAAGCTGAAAGACGATGGCAGCAACTACACGGACTGGGTCCGTAACCTGAGAATTATCCTCATAGCTGCCAGGAAAGCATATGTCCTTGATGCACCGCTAGGTGAAGCACCTGTTTTCCCAGCAGAACAAGACGTTATGAACGCTTGGCAGACAGGTAGTGATGATTACTCCCTGGTTCAGTGCGGCATGCTTTACAGCTTAGAACCGGGGCTCCAAAAGCGTTTTGAGCAACACGAAGCATATGAGATGTTCCAAGAGCTGAAAATGGTTTTCCAAGCCCATGCCCGGGTCGAGATATATGAAGTCTTAGACAAGTTCTATGGTTGTAAGATGGAGGAGAATAGTTTCGTCAGCGAGCACATACTCAAAATGTCTGGGTTGCACAACTGCTTGTCTCAGCTGGGAGTTAATCTCCCGGATGATGCGGTCGTTGACAGAATCCTTCAGTCGCTCCCACCTAGCTACAAGAGCTTTGTGATGAACTTCAATATGCAGGGGATGGAAAAGACCATTCCTGAGGTATATTCAATGTTGGAATCAGCGGAGGTGGAAATCAAAAAGGAATATCAAGTGTTGATGGTGAATAAAACCACTAAGTTCAAGAAAGGCAAGGGTAAAAAGAACTTCAAGAAGGACGGCAAGGGAGTTGCCGCGCCCGGTAAGCAAGCTGCCGGGAAGAAGCCAAAGAATGGACCCAAGCCTGAGACCGAGTGCTTTTATTGCAAGGGAAATGGTCACTGGAAGCGGAACTACCCCAAGTACTTAGCGGATAAGAAGGCCGGCAATGCCAATGGTATATGTGATATACATGTTATTGATGTGTACCTAACCAGTGCTCATAGTAGCTCCTGGGTATTTGATACCGGTGTAGTTGCTCATATTTGTAACTCAAAATAGGAACTGCGGAATAAACGGAGACTGGCGAAGGACGAGGTGATGATGCGCGTCAGGAATGGTTCCAAGGTTGATGTGATCGCCGTCGGCACGCTACCTCTACATTTACCTACGGGGTTAGTTTTAAACCTCAATAATTGTTATTTAGTACCAGCTTTGAGCATGAACATTGTATCTGGATCTCGTTTAATGCGAGATGGCTACTCATTTGAATCTGAGAATAATGGTTCTTCTATTTATATGAGAGACATGTTTTATGGTCATGCCCCGCTGGTCAATGGTTTATTCTTGTTTAATCTCGAACGTGATGTTACACATATTCATAGTGTGAATGCCAAAAGATGTAAGGTTGATAATGATAGTCCCACATACTTGTGGCACTGCCGCCTTGGTCACATTGGTGTCAAATGCATGAAGAAACTCCATGCAGATGGACTTTTGGAGTCTCTTGATTATGAATCATTTGACACGTGCGAACCATGCCTCATGGGCAAAATGGAGCGAGCAACCAACTTATTGGAAATCATACATACTGATGTGTGCGGTCCAATGAGTGTTGAGGCTCGCGGTGGCTATCGTTATGTTCTCACCCTCACTGATGACATGAGTAGATATGGGTATGTCTACTTAATGAAACACAAGTCTGAGACCTTTAAAAAGTTCAAGGAATTTCAGAGTGAGGTTGAGAATCAACGTGACAGGAAAATCAAGTTCTTACGATCAGATCATGGGGGAGAATAATTGAGTCACGAATTTGGCACGCACTTAAGGAAATGCGGAATTGTTTCACAACTCACGCCGCCTAGAACACCTCAGCATAATGGTGTGTCCGAACGTCGTAATCGCACTCTATTGGATATGGTACGGTCTATGATGTCTCTTACCGATCTACCGCTATCATTTTGGGGTTATGCTATAGAGACTGCCGCATTCACTTTAAATAGGGCTCCATCGAAATCCATTGAGACGGCACCGTATGAATTGTGGTTTGGTAAGAAACCTAAGCTGTCATTTCTGAAAGTTTGGGGATGCGACGCTTATGTCAAGAAACTTCAACCTGAAAAGCTCGAACCCAAATCAGAAAAATGTGTCTTCATAGGATACCCTAAAGAAACTATTGGGTATACCTTCTACCTCAGATCCGAAGGCAAGATCTTTGTTGCCAAGAATAGATCCTTTCTAGAGAAAGAGTTTCTCTCGAAAGAAGTAAGTGGGAGGAAAGTAGAACTTGATGAAGTATTGCCTCTTGAACCGGAGAGTGGCGCGGCTCAAGAAAATGTTCCTGAGGTGCCTGCACCGACTAGAGAGGAAGTTAATGATGATGATCATGGAACTTCAGATCAAGTTGCTACTGAACTTCGTAGGTCCACAAGGACACGTTCCGCACCAGAGTGGTACGGCAACCCTGTCCTGGAAATCATGTTGTTAGACAATGGTGAACCTTCAAACTATGAAGAAGTGATGGCGGGCCCAGATTCCGACAAATGGCTGGAAGCCATGAAATCCAATATAGGATACATGTATGAAAACAAAGTATGGACTTTGACTGACTTGCCCGATGATCGGCGAGCCATAGAAAATAGATGGATCTTTAAGAAGAAGACAGACGCGGATGGTAATGTGACCATCTATAAGGCTCGGCTTGTCGCTAAGGGTTATCGACAAGTTCAAGGGGTTGACTACGATGAGACTTTCTCACCTGTAGCGAAGCTGAAGTCCGTCCGAATCATGTTAGCAATTGTTGCATTCTATGATTATGAGATATGGCAAATGGACGTCAAAATGGCATTCCTTAATGGTTTCCTTAAGGAAGAATTGTATATGCCGATCCTAAGAATGCTGACAAGGTGTGCAAGCTCCAACGCTCAATCTATGGGCTGGTGCAAGCCTCTCGGAGTAGGAACATTCGATTTGATGAGATGATCAAAGCGTTTGGGTTTACGCAGACTTATGGAGAAGCCTGTGTTTACAAGAAAGTGAGTGGGAGCTCTGTAGAATTTCTCATATTATATGTGGATGACATACTGTTGATGGGAAATGATATAGAATTCTTGGAAATCATAAAGGCCTACTTGAACAAGTGTTTTTCAATGAAGGACCTTGGAGAAGCTGCTTATATATTAGGCATCAAGATCTATAGAGATAGATCGAGATGCCTCATTGGTCTTTCACAAAGTACGTACCTTGACAAGTGTAACGCCCCGAGACCGATGTGCCAGGTGTCCTCTAGTTATTCGTTGTTGTTGCGTTGTCATTGCTTGCGTGTCATGCATCTCATACCATGTCATCATGTGCATTTCATTTGCATACGTGTTCGTCTCATGCATCCGAGCTTTTTCCCCGTTGTCCGTTTTGCAATCCGGCGCTCCTATGTCATCCGGTGTCCCTTTCTAGCTCTTTTCGTGTGCGGGTGTTAAACGTTTTCGGATTGGACCGAGACTTGTCATGCGGCCTTGCTTTACTACCGGTAGACCGCCTGTCAAGTTTCGTTCCATTTGGACTTCGTTTGATACTCCAATGGTTAACCGAGGGACCGAAAAGGCCTCGTATGTGTTGCAGCCCAACACCCCTCCAAAGTGGCCCAAAACCCACCTAAACCTCTTCCGTAATCTCGGTCGTTCGATCACGATCACGTGGCCGAAAACCGCACCTCATTTGGACTCTCCTACCTCCCTCTACCTATATATATGTGGCTCTCCCTGATTTTTCGCGCAGTCCAAACCCTAGCTCCTCCTACCTCGCGCCACCGGACACTTTCTTCCACACCGGACATGTCCAGCCGCCGCGCCGGATGAATCCGGGCACGACACGTCAGCGCCACCGCTCCTCTCTCTCCTCCCTGCCGCCGGGCCCGAGGGAGCCCAGATCGGGCCGCCGCCGCCGAGCGCCCGCGCGCCTGCCCCGCTGCCTAAGAGCGCCCGAGCCCGCAGCTCCTCCCGCCGGTCGTCGCCGGCGCCGCCATGTCTCACCGGCACTGCGCCGCCCATCCCGCCGCCCTTCGTCGCCGCCTCCTCAAGCTGCGGCCGCCGCCCGTCAGCCACCGCGGCGCGTCGCCGCCCGCAACCGCGTGGTCGCCGCGCCTCGTGCCCGTCGCCTTGCGCCGCCGCGCCCGCACCTCGCCGCCGGCCGTCGTCGACTCGCCGCGCCGCCGCGGGCTTGCCGGAACCCGTCTCCGGCCAGATCCAGGGAGTGGGATGAGATCCACCACTCCCCCGAACCAAACGGCCTCCGTCCAGATCTGGATCGCTCCGTCCCGCGCCGCTTCGTCCCGGGTTGACTTTTCCCGAGAGGTCCAAATTTCACTAAGTCCCCGAAGTTTCCAGATTCATGTGCCCATGTTCATCATGTCATAACTTTGCATCGTAGCTCCGTTTTGCGCGTATAGCATATCGAAATGTTCGTCTCAAAGAGTACATCATTTCATCTCATTGCATCATTTTCATTTGAGCTCATCTTGATGCCCGAAATGCTGTTGGAAGAGGGCTATGTGATGAATTTGTCAGATCGGTTTCAGCAAATGGCATTTTGTCATTTTTGCCATGATTATTGTGTGCATGATATGATGTTGAGCTCTACATGTGTTTCGTAATATGCCATGCCATCTTTACAGAGGTGCTTGCCATGTATTTTTGTGATGTTTGTGGTGACTAGCACAAGCTTGCAAAGTAGCGTAATCAGTAATGCTGATTTCAGGGACTTCGAATTTCACAAAGTCCTTGTCCTGTTTTTGTCGTTATGCCATATGTTCATGTTGTTTCCTAGTGATCCGTGCCTCTTTTGAGGATGATCAGTAAGGATGATTTGTTAAGATTGTGGTGCTCTATCCATACATGTCTTTTTTTGCATTTATGGAGCACCCTACCTTGAGTCAATCGAGCTCTACTTTTGCTATAAAATGTTCCTGGCAGATCGTTGACATGATTAGCGATTTTGCCGAGGATGTTGCTATTGATCCCTGCATGCTATGTTGTTGTTCTTGCCATGTCTAGCTTCTATGCCATGTATTCTTGATGGGTGTATGCTTAGTTGGTCATGCCATGCTCTGTAGTGAGTGCATCGAGCTCGTAAACATGCCTACTCGTTATCTGTTTTGCATGCTCCAGTTTTTCACTAAGTCTGAATCTGTTTATGTTTTTGCCAAGTTCACATGCTTGCAATTGTATTCTCTGATCCCTTTTGGCTCAAGGTCACTAAGGGACTTTTGTTAAGTGCTTTGAGTAGCTTCATGTCATGCCTTGCTTTGCCATGATATGTTCCTGTAGCATGTAGTTTTTATTCTCTAAAGTGTGCTTCCTGATGACAAATTCCAGACTTGTGTTAATTTCACTAAGTCTGAAACATGTTATCATTTGCACTTTTGTCATGCTTGTTTGAACCTGTTAATGGATGAATTAGTCGTAGCTCAGTGTTCATCTTTTGTCAAGCTTTATGAGTGGATCCCTTCCATGTATTTTTTGTCATGTTTCAGTGCTATAGCATATTTATCTTGTTGCATTTAGATGGCTACTTGCTGATTACCGCAGACCGGTGCCATATTTGTTTTGCTTGCCATTTCCAAACCGTACATCCGATTCCGGTGATCTTTATATCGATTTCAACCGAAATCACCTCACTTTTCCAGTGGCACTCTTGGATTTCCAAGTTGAGTCCAGGTTCAATCATTCCTTTGCAAATCATGCATATGCACCGCATACCGCATCCCGCATACCATACCATGTTCGTGTGTTGGTTGTTTACTATGTTGTGTGCTTCTTTCCGGTGTTGCTTCTTCGGGTTGGTTCCGGTAACGTCGCGTTTGTGAGGACCCATTCGACTATGTCCGTTTGTCTTCTTCATGGACTCGTTCTTCTTCCTCGCGGGATTTCAGGCAAGATGACCATACCCTCGAAATCACTTCTATCTTTGCTTGCTAGTTGCTCGCTCTTTTGCTATGCCTATGTTGTGATACCTACCACTTGCTTATCATGCCTCCCTTATTGTTAAACCAAGCCGCCAACCCACCTTGTCCTAGCAAACCGTTGTTTGGCTATGTTACCGCTTTGCTCAGCCCCTCTTATAGCGTTGTTAGTTGCAGGTGAAGATTGAAGTTTGTTCCTTGTTGGAACATGGAGATGTTCTTCCTTGTTGGAACATGTTTACTTGTTGGGATATCACAATATCTCTTATTTAATTAATGCATCTATATACTTGGTAAAGGGTGGAAGGCTCGGCCTTATGCCTGGTGTTTTGTTCCACTCTTGCCGCCCTAGTTTCCGTTATATCGGTGTTATGTTCCCGGATTTTGCGTTCCTTACGCGGTTGGGTTATAATGGGAACCCCTTGACAGTTCGCCTTGAATAAAACTCCTCCAGCAAGGCCCAACCTCGGTTTTACCATTTCCACTAACAACCTATGACCTTCCCTTGGGTTTTCGCGAGCCCAAGGGTCATCTTTATTTTAAACCCCCCCCCCCCCGGGCCAGTGCTCCTCTGAGTGTTGGTCCGAAACGGGCAGCCTGCGGGGCCACCTCGGGGCAACTCAAGGGTTGGTTTTACTCGTAGCTTGACCTATCCAGTCTGCCCTGAGAACGAGATATGTGCAGCTCCTATCGGGATTTGTCGGCGCATCGGGCGGCTTTGCTGGTCTTGTTTTACCATTGTCGAAATGTCTTGTAACCGGGATTCCGAGTCTGGTCGGGTCTTCCCGCTAGAAGGAATATCCTTCATTGACCGTGAGAGCTTGTGATGGGCTAAGTTGGGACACCCCTGCAGGGATTTGAACTTTCAAAAGCCGTGCCCGCGGTTATGGGCAGATGGGAATTTGTTAATGTCCGGTTGTAGAAAACCTGAAGTTGATCTTAATTAAGATACATCAACCGTGTGTGTAACCATGATGGTCTCTTCTCGGCGGAGTCCGGGAAGTGAACACGGTGTTGGAATTATGCTTGACGTAGGTTGTTCTAGGATCACTTCTTGATCATAGTTGTTCGACCGTGCTTTTGCCTTCTCTTCTCGCTCTCTTTTGCGAATAGGTTAGCCACCATATATGCTAGTCGCTTGTTGCAGCTCCACCTCATACCTTTACCTTACCCATAAGCTTAAATAGTCTTGATTGCGAGGGTGTGAGATTGCTGAGTCCCCGTGACTCATAGATACTTCCAAAACCAGTTTGCAGGTGCCGATGATACCGTGCAGGAGACTCAACCAAGCTCAAGGAGGAGCTCGATGAAGATCTTGTCCTTTGTGTTGTTTCGTTCTAGTTGATCAGTAGTGGAGCCCAGTCGGGACGATCGGGGATCTGTGTAGCATTTGGGGTAGTCTTCTTTTATTTTGGTTCCGTAGTCGGACCTTGATTGTATTTGGATGTTGTAATGCTTTATTCATATAATTGTGTGAAGTCGCGAGTGTAAGCCAACTATGTATCTCTTTCCCTTATGTATTACATGGGTTGTGTGAAGACTACCTCACTTGCGACATTGCTTTCAATGCGGTTATGCCTCTAAGTCATGCTCTGACACGTGGGAGATATAGCCGCATCGAGGGCGTTACAAGTTCGTATCAGAGCCTTCCCCGACCTTAGGAGCCCCCTGCTTGATCGAATAGCTGGCGTTGTTGAGTCTAGAAAAATGTTTTGAGTCATTCAGGATTATGTATATCAGAGAGTTAGGAATTCTTTTTACTCCCCAGTCCCTTCGTCGCTCTGGTGAGGCATCCTAACGTAGAGTTTTGACTCTTCTCTTCTCAAATTTCACTAAAAAATTTAGGTTCACGCGGGTATCTTGGAATCGTTCCGATGGTTTTGTGACGACAACATTGTTCTTGGTGCCTCCTGACATTTAGGGGTTGTGGCAGTGTCCCGGGGAGTTGGGCTCCGAGGTGTTGTCGTCACAATTTTATCGTTGCAGTTCTGGAATACCTGAGTTTAGTTTCGCCGACATCGAAAATCTCTTTTATGCAGTTGTTGGTGAGATAACCTCGACGCCACCTATTACTGGGGTGGGAGTTCGGGAGTATTGCCATAACTCGTATAACAGATGCTTTTCGAAGGTTGAGGTAGATGATTTCCGAAGGTTTCTTGGTTATGTGTTGAAGGATGGATATAGCTGGATGTAGGATTTGCTAGTTTGGGTGAGATATTATGCTTCCCCTGTATCCCCAACACCTGATTGCATAACCAGAAAATTTCAGGAGTTTATAAGTGGGAATTCAAGTAGCTCCTAGGATATCTTTCCGACAGATGTATGATATGAAATTGGGGTTCGACGTCTAGTGGTCCGCCTATTCACGGTTGGTTTTACAGTGGTCCCGTTGTGTCTTAAAGAGTCCTTGGCTATGCCGACTCGGGGACGCTTCGTATGTCATGTGCACTACCTTATACATGATGGTGCTGTACGATCGAGCCCGTGTAGGCCCCACCACGAAAACTTCGGACGAAATCTCTATCATATGTTTGTTCCGGCTTATTCTGCAAGCCAATCCTTTGTTTTGTTTTCAGTTGTGGTATTCGAGTTGCTTTGAAGTCAAATGTTGATTCCATACCTTTTTTATAAGAGGTGTTCTCACATTTCTATGTGATTACTGATCCTTCATGATAATCGAGATTGTCATCTCAATCCTTTTCAACCGGTGTGCTCCTCTTCAAATGGATCCAATCTTGTCAACATTCGCAAGATCAATTATCAGTTCTTCTCAACGGTGTTTGTTTCATCCGTCTCCAAGTTGCCTTTGTTTTTCCCACCCACCCACCCCTTTTTCTTCAAGGACTAAGATTTCTTTATCAAGTATCTATCTTATAGTTATGAAGTCTCTTCTTTCGTTTCAATCAATGTTCTTATCTGGTGTTTCTCATGAAGATTCTAATGGAGCTTCAAGTTCATCGTTCTTCGTTCTTTTTCTTCTCCGGTGGATTCAAGTCAAGTTTTGTTGATCATATCCTTTCCTCGTTTCAAATGCCTTCTCATACCGGTGCACCTCATAATAATTCACTTCTCGCTATTCATTTGTTCCGGCGTGCTCAAGCTATCTCAAAAGGCTCGTCTTGTCATTCAAGATCCGTTCAACCTATTTCGAGGTTGTTATCTCATTCAAGCCATTTAATTCAATCAGTGCAACCTCTCTTTTAAATCGTTCTACGGTGTTTCTTTTCAGTGGGCCCTAACCCACAGGTCTTTTTCCAGGATCTTACCTGACTCTTCTAATTCTTTTCCGGAGTTACTCCCAAATTCTTTTCCAAGTTTGACGTAAGAATGATTTAAAAGATATGTGCAGCTCCTATCGGGATTTGTCGGCGCATCGGGCGGCTTTGCTGGTCTTGTTTTACCATTGTCGAAATGTCTTGTAACCGGGATTCTGAGTCTGATCGGGTCTTCCCGCTAGAAGGAATATCCTTCGTTGACCGTGAGAGCTTGTGATGGGCTAAGTTGGGACACCCCTGCAGGGATTTGAACTTTCAAAAGCCATGCCCGTGGTTATGGGCAGATGGGAATTTGTTAATGTCCGGTTGTAGAAAACCTGAAGTTGATCTTAATTAAGATACATCAACCGTGTGTGTAACCGTGATGGTCTCTTCTCGGCGGAGTCCGGGAAGTGAACACGGTGTTGGAGTTATGCTTGACGTAGGTTGTTCTAGGATCACTTCTTGATCATAGTTGTTCGACCGTGCTTTTGCCTTCTCTTCTCGCTCTCTTTTCCGAATAGGTTAGCCACCATATATGCTAGTCGCTTGTTGCAGCTCCACCTCATACCTTTACCTTACCCATAAGCTTAAATAGTCTTGATCGCGAGGGTGTGAGATTGCTGAGTCCCCGTGACTCATAGATACTTCCAGGGGAAACTCTGGGTTGGTCTACCGGAATCTTGGACAATCTGATGTGCCCTGAGAACGAGATATGTGCAGCTCCTATCGGGATTTGTCGGCACATTCGGGCGGCTTTGCTGGTCTTGTTTTACCATTGTCAAAATGTCTTGTAACCGGGATTCCGAGTCTGATCGGGTCTTCCCGCTAGAAGGAATATCCTTCGTTGACCGTGAGAGCTTGTGATGGGCTAAGTTGGGACACCCCTGCAGGGATTTGAACTTTCGAAAGTCGTGCCTGCAGTTATGGGCAGATGGGAATTTGTTAATGTCCGGTTGTAGAAAACCTGAAGTTGATCTTAATTAAAATACATCAACCGCGTGTGTAACCGTGATGGTCTCTTCTCGGCGGAGTCTGGGAAGTGAACACGGTGTTGGAGTTATGCTTGACATAGGTTGTTCTAGGATCACTTCTTGATCATAGTTGTTCGACCGTGCTTTTGCCTTCTCTTCTCGCTCTCTTTTGCGAATAGGTTAGCCACCATATATGCTAGTCGCTTGTTGCAGCTCCACCTCATACCTTTACCTTACCCATAAGCTTAAATAGTCTTGATCGTGAGGGTGTGAGATTGCTGAGTCCCCGTGACTCACAGATACTTCCAAAACCGGATACATGTATATTTTGAAGGGTTACGTCGATGCTAGCTTCGACACAGATCTGGATGACTCCAAGTCACAAACCGGATACGTGTATATTTTGAATGGTGGGGCAGTCAGCTGGTTTGGTTGCAAGCAAAGTGTCGTGGCGGGATCTACATGTGAAGCGGAGTACATGGCAGCCTCGGAGGCAGCACAAGAAGCAATCTGGATGAAGGAGTTCATTACCGACCTAGGAGTTACTCCCAATGCGTCAGGCCCGATGACACTCTTTTGTGACAACACTGGAGCTATTGCCCTTACCAAGGAGCCCAGGTTTCACAGGAAGACCAGGCATATCAAGCGTCACTTCAACTCCATTTGTGAAAATGTTCAAAATGGAGACATAGATATTTGTAAAGTGCATACGGACCTGAATGTCGCAGATCCGTTGACTAAACCTCTTCCTCGAGCAAAACATGATCAACACCGGAACTCTATGGGTGTTCAATTCATCACAATGTAACTAGATTATTGACTCTAGTGCAAGTGGGAGACTGTTGGAAATATGCCCTAGAGGCAATAATAAAATGGTTATTATTATATTTCCTTGTTCATGATAATTGTCTGTTGTTCATGCTATAATTATATTATCCGGAAATCGTAATACATGTGTGAATGCATAGACCACAACATGTCCCTAGTGAGCCTCTAATTAACTAGCTCGTTGATCAATAGATGGTTACGGTTTCCTGACCATGGACATTGGATGTCATTGATAACGGGATCACATCATTAGGAGAATGATGTGATGGACAAGACCCAATCCTAAGCATAGCGCAAGATCGTGTAGTTCGTCTGCTAAAGCTTTTCTAATGTCAAGTATCTTTTCCTTAGACCATGAGATTGTGCAACTCCCGGATACTGTAGGGATACTTTGGGTGTGCCAAACGTCAGAACGTAACTGGGTGACTATAAAGGTGCACTACGGGTATCTCTGAAAGTGTCTGTTGGGTTGGCACGAATCGAGACTGGGATTTGTCACTGCGTATGACGGAGAGGTATCTCTGGGCCCACTTGGTAAGACATCATTGTAATGAGCTCAATGTGACTAAGGGTTGGTCACGGGATGATGTGTTACGCAACGAGTAAAGTGACTTGCCGGTAACGAGATTGAACGAGGTATTAGGATACCGACGATCGAATCTTGGGCAAGTAACGTACCGATTGACAAAGGGAATTGTATATGGGATTGCTTGAATCCTCGACATCATGGTTCATCCGATGAGATCATCGTGGAACATGTGGGAGCCAACATGGGTATCTAGATCCCGCTGTTGGTTATTGGCCGGAGAGTTTTGTCGGTCATGTCTGCATGGTTCCCGAACCCGTAGGGTCTACACACTTCAGGTTTGATGATGCTAGGGTTATTAGGAAGATTTGTATGTGATTACCGAATGTTGTTCGGAGTCCCGGATGAGATCCCAGACGTCATGAGGAGTTCCAGAATAGTTCGGAGGTGAAGATTTATATATGTGAAGTCATCATACGGTCACCGGAAATATCCGGGGGTATACCGGTATTGTACTGGGACCACCGGAGGGGTTCCGGGGGTCCACCGGGAGGGTCCACTTGCCCCGGAGGGCCTTATGGGCTGTAGGTGGAAGGGAACCAGCCCCTAGTGGGCTAGGCGCCATCCCCCCTAGGGCCCATGCGCCTAGGGTTTGGGGGAACCCTAAAGGGGGGCGCCCCCCTTGCTTGGGGGCAAGCCCCCTCCCCCTTCGCCGCCGCCCCCCTCTAGATCTCATCTAGAGGGGCCGGCCCCCTTTCCCCTTCTCCCTATAAATAGAGGGGCGAGGGGAGGGCTGCAGCACTACATCCATGGCGCAGCCCCTCCCCTCCCCAACACATGTCCTCCTTCGCGTGAGCTTGGCGAAGCCCTGCCGGAGAACTGCCACTCCATCACCACCACGTCGTCGTGCTGCTGTAGGAGCCTTCTTCCTCAACCTCTCCCTCCTCCTTGCAGGATCAAGGCGCGGGAGACGTCACCGGGCTGCACGTGTGTTGAACGTGGAGGCACCATTGTTCGGTGCTTAGATCGGATTCGACCGCGATCTGAATGGCTACGTGTACGACTCCTCCAACCGTGTTTTTGCAACGCTTCTGACTCGCGATCTTCAAGGGTATGAAGATGCACTCCCCTCTCATTGCTAGTTACTCCATAGATTGGTATTGGTGATGCATAGGAAAAAAATTAATTTCTGCAACGCTCCCCAACAGATCTGTAACACCCACGATGCGGCTATATCTCCCACGTGTCTAAGCACGACTTAGAGGCATAACCGCATAGTAGGCATGTCGCAAGAGGGGTAATCTTTACACATCCCTGTACTGAATATGAAAGGGATAAAGAGTTGGCTTACAATCGCCACTTCACACAATACATAAATATAGCATTACATCATCCAGAATACAATCAAGGTCCGACTACGGAACCAAAATAAAAGAAGACCACCCCTAATGCTGGATCCCTGATCGCCCCGACTGGGCTCCACTACTAATCAACTAGAAAACGAAACAACACAACGAACACGATCTTCACCGAGCTCCCACTTGAGCTGGGTTGCGTCACCTGCACTGGTATCATCGGCACCTGCAACTGTTTGGAAGTATCTGTGAGCCCCGAGGACTCAGCAATCTCACACCCGCGAGATCAAGAGTATTTAAGCTTATGGGTAGGAAAGGGGTCATGAGGTGGAGCTGCAGCAAGCACTAAGCATATATGGTGGCTAACATACGCAAATAAGAGCGAGAAGAGAAGCAATGCAACGGTCGTAAAACTAGAAATGATCAAGAAGTAATCCTGAAACTACTTACGTTCAAACATAACTCCAAAACCGTGTTCACTTCTCGGACTCCGCCGAAAAGAGACCATCACAGCTACACACGCGGTTGATGCATTTTAATTAAGTTAAGTGTCAAGTTCTCTACAACCGGATATTAACAAATTCCCATCTGCCCATAACCGCGGGCACGGCTTTCGAAAGTTCAAAACCCTCCAGGGGTGTCCCAACTTATCCCATCACAAGGTCTCACGGTCAATGAAGGATATTCCTTCTCCTAGGAAGACCCGATCAGACTCGGAATCCCGGTTACAAGACATTTCGATAATGGTAAAACAAGACCAGCAAAGCCGCCCGAATGTGCCGACAAATCCCGATAGGAGCTGCACATATCTCGTTCTCAGGTCACATCGGATTGTCCAAGATTCCGGTAGACCAACCCAGAGTTGCCCCTGGTGGCCATCGGCTGCTGACAGGTTGGACCAACACTCAGAGGAGCACCGGCCCGGGGGTTTATAATAAAGATGACCCTCGAGCTCCGGAAACCCGAGGGAAAAAAGGCTTAGGTGGCAAATGGTAAAACCAAGGTTGGGCCTTGCTGGAGGAGTTTTATTCAAGGTGAACTGTCAAGGGGTTCCCATTATAACCCAACCGCATAAGGAATGCAAAATCAAGGAACATAACACCGGTATGACGGAAACTAGGGCAGCAAGAGTGGAACAAAACACCAGGCATAAGGCCGAGCCTTCCACCCTTTACCAAGTATATAGATGCATTAACTAAAATAAGAGATATTGTGATATCCCAACATATACATGTTCCAAACATGGAACAAACTTCATCTTCACCTGCAACTAGCAACGCTATAAGAGGGGCTGAGCAAAGCGGTAACATAGCCAAACAACGGTTTGCTAGGAAAGGTGGGTTAGAGGCTTGACATGGCAATATGGGAGGCATGATATAGCAAGTGGTAGGTGTCGCGGCATAGCAATAGAGCAAACAACTAGCAAGCAAAGATAGAAGTGATTTCGAGGGTATGGTCATCTTGCCTGAGATCCCGCAAGGAAGAAGAACAAGCCCATGAAGAAGACAAACGGACGTAGTCGAACGGATCCTCACAACTCCGGAACGAAACCGAAGCTTTGAAGCGTGCATCTTCGGACGGTTCGGGTTCGATGGGATGTCGACGGAAGTAGACGTTCATGGGTCATAGTGGGAAGTAGTCGTTCTCGCTTCGTAGTTGTACACACTTGTCGGGACCCCGATTCCAAGTCACATCGATCTAGCCGGTAACACCTCATATCACTTTGCGGCCTCACGCACGGTATTCCCACGGGTGTCGCCTTACCCTGGCCCGGGACTGTTTGCACCTTTTGGCTCACGTATATGATTGTGTCGCTAGCATCCATATGATAGAGAACCCGGGCCGACATGGCTAGTCGTGAACCCAAAGCGGCACTAACCTATGGGGACAGGCATACATGATTCACATTGAGCATGTCGGTCAGCAAGACTTACATCAGATCCTATCATACATGCATTTGTATCAAGAAGGTAGTGTGGGGTTTAGTTGCAGCAAGCCAGCTTTGACTCAGTGGCTATCCTGTTCTACGACAACGAGAAACTTCTTTGAGGTGAGGCAGCTCACACGAGTCCACTAATCACCACATCAATACACTACTGTGGATTCATCCTCGTCTTCTTACGAGAAAGCCATCCATAGCACTCACACTTGTCTTGAGAATTTTAGAGTATCCACTTTAGGTTGTCTATGTACCACCTAAGCATCCAAGAAGTCCATAACCAAGGACACGGCTATTCGAATAGATCATGATAACCCTGCAGGGGTGTACTTCTTCACACATGCTCTCACCACTTATCGCCGTTTACACAACGTGTACTCGGCAACCTTCAAGCGGAAGCCCGGCGAGGGTGTCGGCCACGACCTGACTAACCAGGCAAGTCTCTCATCCAGGTTTATCGCCTATTCGGGTTCCATCCGCAAGGAGATCCGGACGGGGTGTCGCTCACGGCCCCAAACGATGTGAGCAGGGTTCCCAAGCCCACCATCCGGGTGCCACTTGGTACACTGTGCCATTGTGCCTAGTCTGTCCCAAGCCCACCTAGCCGGGTGCCACTTGGTAGACTACTAACACTACCTACAAACACCAGAAACTATTTGCAACTCCTGGACAGAGATCAAGTTGGCTAATAAGTCGAGAGAGCTTGGAGCGCCCGGAGCCCAATGTGTGGTAGTAACTAGTCATTGGACAACTTACACAAAACTCAGTTCTTAAGGACGGTCCCAATGAGATAACCAACCATGTACTCCCACATGGCCTCCCACCGCTACCTTTACCAAATCGTGTTCACACGCTTAACTCTTAGCACCAGAACATATCGTAACACTCCAATTCATTCCCGATGAATCAGACCTGACACAACTCTAAGCAATAGCAGGCATGGCATGGCAGGAACATAACATGGCTCAATCAACTCCTACACATGCTAGTGGGTTTTAACTATTTACTATGGCAATGACAGGTCATGCAGAGGAATGGGTTCAACTACCGTAGCATAAAGTAGCAGTTGAATCGTTGTTGTCCTAATGCAATAAACGAGAGCAGGAGCGAGAGAGTAGGATTGTATCGAAATGAACAAGGGGGTTTGCTTGCCTGGTAGATCAACAGGGGGCACTGCTCCTCCAACAGGTACTCTGGATCGGTCTCCAGAGCAGGACCTATCGAGAAGGAACGGTGTCGAAATCAAACACAAGCATATGCAACAATATGATGCATGAACATGGCATGAGTATGTGATGTTGTTTGAGTTAATGCATCTAGCATTTATTTGCATGAAGTCCATTTGAACCAAAGTTTCAAATGCAACTCCAAAATAAGCCTTTATAAATGCCATTCATGTGTTTCCTCATATAAAGCATGTATAAGTTGGTTCGTCATGCACGAAAATGGTACAGATGGATAGATTGAATTTTTCTGTTAATTTTTCATATATAAATTATTTCAATCTGAGCTATGGTTGAATTTCTATGAATTTTTGAAGATTATATCATTTTTTGGAATTTCTTCATTTATTTTTAAACCAGAAAATAATATATTGCGTCAGCATGATAGCAGCATTGCGTCAGCAGGTCAAAGGTGGCTGACCAGGTCAAACCTGACGTGTGGGGTCCACACGTCAGTGTCTGTGGCTAATCCTAAATTATATTAAACCTAAACTGGTTTAGTTAATGGGGTTGGGCCCACGCGTCAGTGACTCAGGGATTTAGTTAGATGGTGATTAGCCTTAAGCTAATCACCTGACCCATGGGGCCCACCTGACAGGCCAGCGAGGTCAAAGAGTTAAACCCCACTGGCGTTTAGCCGCCGGCGAGGCCGAACGCGGCGGAGGGGCTCCGGATCGCGTTTCCGGTGACCAAAAGAGCCGCTGAGACCACGGGCGAGGAGCCGGGGCCCGTCCACGTCTTCTAAAGTAAGTGGGAGAGGCGGGGACGACCGAAGCTCGCCGGAATCGAGCTCGAGGCGGCGGCTGGAGTTCGGCCGGGTGCGCGCCTAGCGCTGCGATGCACGGCAGGGGCTGCGGTTGGCGGCGTGGGCTTGCTGGGGGCTACTGAGCGTGTTGGCGTGCGCGTCCGCGAGCTGCGGTGGCCAGGACGACGGCGGTGGCATGAACGGCGGCGAGGAGCTACGACCGTGGTGGCAGACGGGGCTAGAGGGCGCCGGAGGAGCAGAGGAGAGGGGGGTTTGATGGCGGGGCTCACAGCGGACTCTGGGACGTTGTCAGAGAGCTCGGGGGAGGCTGGAGTCGGCGGGGCGGCGATGGGGATCCACGGCGGCCGAGGTTGAAGATGCCGGCGGAGGCGGCTCCACAGGGCGTCCGGCGGCGCGTGGCTTGACGGAGAGGTGGTAGGCGACGTCGCGGAGCTCGTGGACTCGTCAGATGGGGTGAGGGAACGGCGGAGAGCGTGTTGGCGGTGAGCTACGGCAATGGCAGCGCTTCGGCTGTCATGGGAGAGGCGACAGAGGCGGGAAGGAGGACGGGAGAGAGTGAGAGAGGCCTGGGGGTCGCGTGGCGACGTTCGGGACGGCCAGGGCGTTCGAGGGAGAGGCCAGGCAGGCAGGTGGCGTGGCGCCCATGCGCGCGGGCGGCGAGCGCGTTCCTCTTGTCCTCCTGGCGCCAGGAGGACAACGACTGGCGTCGGCAGAAGGTGGGCTGGGCCAGCCTGCTGGGTCTGAGCAGATGGGCCGCCAGGTTAGTTGGCCCAGGTAAGCGTTTTCCCATTTTTGTTTTCTTTTCTATTTTCTGACATTTGTTTCTGATTTAGTAAAAATACTAAATCATTTTATTTACTTATGCCAAATTTTGCAGGGGCTAGTGGTATTATTCCAGAGCTCCTCAACTACTGGCATAATTTTTGGACAATATTTTATATATATAATAATATATATCCAAAGCAAATAGTTACTGCAATAATTCCAAATGCCCAAAATAAATACTTATGAGCTCCTGAAAATGTTGGTTTGATTTTTATCTCTGTCCAATATTTTCAGAGAGCAACATGAGCATTTTCTTAGACCTTTTTGGAGCAATTTTTTTATTTGGGTCACTTCCGGAATGATTCTGAGGGTTTCACAAATCCCCATTTCAAATTTCAATGAAATTTAAACATGATGCAAACATGAAGGCTAGCCTAGGTCATACCAGAACTAGGGATGTGACAACTCGCCCCCACTCAAAAGAATCTCGTCCCGAGATTCAGGAGTCAGCGGAAAGAAAGTGGGGTACTCAAGTCGAAGACGATATTCACGCTCCCAAGTAGCTTCTCTCTCGGAATGATGAGACCACTGAACCTTGAGAAACTTGATGTTATGACGTCGAGTGACACGCTCTGCTTGATCAAGAATGCGAACAGGGTACTCTCGATATGCAAGGTTATCTTGGAGATCAAGCGTTTCGTGGTCCACTTCACGGATGGGATCCGAGAAGCAACGCCTGAGTTGAGAGACGTGGAAGACATCATGTACTCGAGAAAGATGTGGGGGTAGTTCCAACTGGTAGGCAACCTCTCCTCGTTTAGCGAGGATGCGAAAAGGACCAATGTAACCAGGATCCAACTTGCCCTTGATACCAAAACAATGGGTACCCTTCAAGGGAGTAACCCAAAGATAAGCCTTGTCGCCAACTTCATAAGTCACTTCCTTATGACGACCGTCATACTGGCTCTTTTGACGAGATTGGGCTGTTTTAAATTCTCACGAATGATGCGAACTCGCTCTTCTGCCTCCTGGATCATATCTGGTCCAAAGAATTGTCTTTCACTGGTTTCTGACCAGTTCAAAGGTGTTCAACATCTTCGTCCATACAGAACCTCAAAAGGAGCTTTCTTGAGGCTGGATTGGTAGCTATTGTTATAAGAAAACTCGGCGAAGGGAAGACACTTCTCCCAATCCATACCGAATGAGATAACACAAGCTCTAAGCATGTCTTCGAGAATTTGGTTGACCCTTTCCACCTGACCACTTGATTGAGGGTGGAAAGCAGTACTGAAGGAAAGGTGGGTGCCCATGGCAGTTTGGAAACTCTCCCAGAAATGAGAAGTGAAGAGACTACCACGGTCTGAATTGATCTCTAGTGGGACACCATGAAGTGAAACTATTCGAGAAATATATAAGTCAGCGAGCTGACTAGCAGTGATACTCTCTCGAACAGGTAGGAAGTGAGCCACTTTGGAAAGACGATCAATGACTACAAAGATAGCATTATTCCCTCTCTTGGTCCTAGGAAAGCCGATGATGAAGTCCATACCAACTTTATCCCATTTCCACTCAGGAATAGCTAAAGGCTGAAGGGTGCCAGCAGGCCTTTGATGCTCTGCCTTAACGCGACGACAAACGTCGTAGTTAGCAATAAACTGAGCAATTTCTCTCTTCATCCTAGTCCACCAGAACCTCTGGTGTAGGTCCTGATACATCTTAGTACTACCGGGATGAATTGTGAGAGGAGATTCATGGGCCTCCTTAAGAATCAGTTGTCACAGATGTTGATTCTTGGGAACCACCAAGTGATTCTCAAAGAAAACAACACCTCGATCATCTAAGGAGAAACTGCCACCAACTCCCTTGTCAATGTTTCTCTTGATCCGGGAAATTCCCGTATCCTGCTTCTGAGTAGAGATGATCTGATCCACAAGAGTAGGTTTCGCCACCAAGGTAGAAAGGAATCCGTGAGGAGCAATGTGAAGGTTGAGCTTACATAACTCCTCATGGAGAAGTGGTTGGCCCTGTTGCAACATAAGATTGTTGCAATAGGACTTACGACTTAGCGCATCAGCCATGACATTCCCCTTGCCTGGGGTGTAGGTAATCCTTAAGTCGTAATCTGAGATCAACTCCAACCAACGTCTTTGCCTAAGGTTCAAATCTGGTTGGGTGAAGATATACTTGAGACTCTGGTGATCGGTGTAAATCTCGCAACGCTTACCAAGAAGGTAATGTCGCCAGGTCTTAAGTGCATAGACTACGGCTGCAAGCTCTAGATCATGTGTAGGATAATTCTCCTCATGTGGATGCAACTGTCGAGATGCATAGGCAATCACATGGCGATCTTGCATAAGAATGCAACCTAGTCCCTATCGTGAGGTGTCGCAGTAGATAACAAAGTCTTTAGTGAAATCCGATGGCACAAGTATGGGAGCAGAAGTCAGGCGTCTTTTCAGTTCCTGAAAACTGTGCTCACACTGTGGGGACCACTCAAACTTTTTATCTTTCTTGAGAAGTTCCGTGAGAGGTTTGGCCACTTTGGAGAAGTTCTCAACGAAGCAGCGACAATAACTGGCTAGGCCAAGGAAACTCCTAACTTGCTTAACCATTTCAGGCGGAGTCCAATCAAGAACGGCCTGAACTCTCTCGGGATTGACAGCAATGCCCTTACCAGAGATTACGTGGCCGAGATAGGTCACTTCTGGCAACCAAAATTCGCACTTGGAGAACTTGGCATAAAGGCGATGCTCTCTGAGTTTCTCTAACACAAGTCTAAGATGTTCGGCATGTTCTTCCTCGTTCTTCGAGTAAATAAGGATATCATCGAGGTAAACCACGACGAACTTATCTAATTACTCCATGAAGATCGAGTTCATCAAGCGGGAGAATGTAGCTGGAGCATTGGTTAGACCAAAGGACATGACGGTGTACTCATACTGGCCATAACGAGTGACAAAAGCCGTCTTAGGAATGCCCCCATTTCTGATCTTGATTTGGTGATAGCCTAACCTCAAATCCATCTTTGAAAAGACTGAGGATCCAGCGAGCTGATCATATAGGTCGTTGATCCTGGGGAGCGGATACTTGTTCTTTATCGTGACCAAATTAACGGGGCGATAATCTACAACCATTCGGTCCGTACCATCCTTCTTCTTGATGAAGAGGATGGGGCAAGCCCAGGGAGAAGAACTAGGACGGATGAAACCCTTTTGCAAGGATTCATCGAGTTGTTTCTTAAGCTCAGCTAGTTCTAAGGGTGCCATCTTGTAAGGTCTCCTAGAGATTGGGGCGGTTCTTGGGATAAGATCTATGACAAACTCTACATCTCTGTCAGGTGGAATACCTGGCAGTTCCTCAGGAAAGACATCCGGAAAGTCACGGACTACTGGGATATCTTCAAGGTCTGGAAGAGGGCTGGCATTAAGAGAATAGAGTTGGCGCTTTGCAACTCTAGTGGAGACAGTGACTATCTTGCCAGATGGGTGTGTAAGCTGAACAGACCTTGTGTAATAATCAATCTTGGCATAATGAGCTTTCATCCAGTCCATACCCAAGATGATGTTAATATCTGTAGACTTGAGGGCTATAAGTGATGCAAGGAATACAAGTCCGTCAACAAGGATTTCATTACCATGGCTTACACTAGAAGTTTGCCATTTGGATCTAGGAGTTTGAATGACTAGTGGAGAGGGCATATCACAAAATGAAATGTTGTGCAAGTTAGCATAGCTTTCAGAAATGAAGGAGTGAGATGCTCCAGTGTCGAACAGAACCGATGCTGGATGACAATTGACAAGGAGTGTACCAAGAACGACATCCGGATCATCATGAGCGTCTTTAGCTGAGACGTGATGCACACATCCACGTTCAGTGGGAGCTGACTTGACACTGATCATCTTGCGTGATGGCTTACCACGGCCAACAGACTTCTCAGGCTGGGGTGGATCATAGTTGGTTTGAGAGCAGTCACGTGCATAGTGTCCTGGCTCTCCGCATGTGAAGAAAGTCCCTGAAGTATGACATGGACCCGCATTGACAAGCGGTCTACCAATAGGCCTGGGTGGAGCATGTAACTGAACTGGGTGAGGCGCCACATAAGAGGGCCTCGGTGAATAACCGGGTGGAAGAGCGGAGTTCGGAACCCAAATCCGACACTTCTGCGAAGTAAAACCGGAGGAAGAACCCAAATCACGGGTGTGCTTACGAGACTCCTCGTAAGTGAGTTGAGCTGTTTCTGCATTAATGGCCTTGTTCACAAGAGCCTGGAATGTATTGCAATGGTGCAAGTGGAGATCACGACGCAACTTGGGGTTGAGACCCTTCCGGAACCTAGCCTGCTTCTTGGCGTCTGTGGACACCTCTTCTGTAGCATAGCGGGCAAGGTTCTCAAACTCTCTACTATAAGCATCAACAGCCATCTTATCCTGGGTGAAACTACAGAACTCTTCTCTCTTGCGGTCAATGAGAGCCAAAGGGATGTGATGCTCGCGAAAAGCCTCGGTGAAATCTCTCCAGGTGGGTATCGAGCCAGCTAAAAGCATAGCCTCATAGTTCTGCCACCAAATACTAGCAGGACCTTCCAGGTGATATGCAGCATAGGTGACCTTGTCACCTTCAGCTACGTTCGCAGAACGCAGCTTGTGTGTGATACTACGGAGCCAGTCATCTGCATCAAGTGGTTCAATGGAATGATGGAAGGTAGGTGGTTTCAGGCCAATGAAGCCATGAATGGACACAAACTCTTTGTGCTGATGGGAGGTGTTCTCCTCAATACGTGCTAGCAAGCGGTTAGACTCTCGCTTGTTCTTCTCCATCTCTAACATGAACTCTGCCAATGAAGGCTGGTCGGGAGGATCCTCATCCCTACCATCTCCGTGGTTCCGGCTACGAGCAACAGAATTTCGGTTAACTAACGACATCCTGAGAACGAAACCAAGGACGGAGTCAACATCAACTATAGGATGCAGAAGGTAGCACAAGAAATTAGTATCTCTCAAACCCCTAGGACAATTCCGGCAGCATAACGACAGTAAAATGCTCAAAATGAAACATTCTGCAAAAGGCGGGGTAGCACCAAACTCAACATCATCACTCAAGGTTCTGAGATAGTACTGATCAACTACACCGGAAGTACTCGAAAACTGGAATAAGACTCTGATCAACCAATCCTAAGAGACTACGGAGTAGTAACACGTGATACTGATAGACAGAAGAGGAAGCCTAGTTCCTTAATCCCGTAGGAAAGATAGGATGACTCAGATCAGAAGGCATGAGGTATAAGGAGTAAAAATAGCCTTACGTTCCCTTCCACAATCAATTCCGCTATATAGCTAAAGAATTTCTAGACTCAACTTCGACCAGGTTGGCTTGGTAATCCTACAGGCAGTGAGGCTCTGATACCAAAGCTGTCGGGACCCCGATTCTAAGTCACACCGATCTAGCCGGTAACACCTCATATCACTTTGCGGCCTCACGCACGGTATTCCCACGGGTGTCGCCTTACCCTGGCCCGGGACCATTTGCGCCTTTTGGCTCACGTATATGATTGTGTTGCTAGCATCCATATGACAGAGAACCCGGGCCGACATGGCTAGTCGTGAACCCAAAGCGGCACTAACCTATGGGGACAGGCATACATGATTCACAACGAGCATGTCGGTCAGCAGCGTGTGAATCCGGGCTGTAGCACTGGGCTAACAGGACTCCGAGGAACCCGGGCTGTAGCAGGCTAGGCAGGACTCCGGATGTCACCACGTGACATTTCCCCGAAGGGACAGACACAGGAACGAAGTGAAACACATGCCGGCCAGTCAAGTGACCTGAGCAGTAGTGCTGGGCCAGCAGGACTCCGATGAACCGGGCTGTAGCGGACTACTATGGCTCAAGGAAGCACTAGACTACATTTCCCCATAAGAGAGGCTGCCAAGGATAAACAACTAGATTGTCGGATCCCACACATAGCAATACACGTCACACATACGCATAACATGCAAGTATGTGTTGTACAACATGGCAACACAACATAACGCAACTCATATAGATAAAGGCCGAGAAGAGCCACATAGCATTAAATACAAACAGGGGTCACATGACCCATCATTCAGAGCATACAAGCAACGGAAGCATTACATGTCTGAGTACAGACAACTACAAAAGAAAAAGGCTAAGAGGCCTGACTATCTACAAGTCCCTCCCAAGGGTACAAGATCGTAGCTGAGGTAACAAGCTACTCGTCGAAGTCCAAGCGGTACTACTAGTGAGACAGATGTCTCACCTGCAAAACATAAATAAAGCAAACGTGAGTACAAAGGTACTCAGCAAGACTTACATCAGATCCTATCATACATGCATTTGTATCAAGAAGGTAGTGTGGGGTTTAGTTGCAGCAAGCCAGCTTTGACTCAGTGGCTATCCTGTTCTACGACAACGAGAAACTTCTTTGAGGTGAGGCAGCGCACACGAGTCCACTAATCACCACATCAATACACTACTGTGGATTCATCCTCGTCTTCTTACGAGAAAGCCATCCATAGCACTCACACTTGTCTTGAGAATTTTAGAGTATCCACTTTAGGTTGTCTATGTACCACCTAAGCATCCAAGAAGTCCATAACCGAGGACACGGCTATTCGAATAGATCATGATAACCCTGCAGGGGTGTACTTCTTCACACATGCTCTCACCACTTATCGCCGTTTACACGACGTGTACTCGGCAACCTTCAAGCGGAAGCCCGGCGAGGGTGTCGGCCACGACCTGACTAACCAGGCAAGTCTCTCATCCAGGTTTATCGCCTATTCGGGTTCCATCCGCAAGGAGATCCGGATGGGGTGTCGCTCACGGCCCCAAACGATGTGAGCAGGGTTCCCAAGCCCACCATCCGGGTGCCACTTGGTACACCGTGCCATTGTGCCTAGTCTGTCCCAAGCCCACCTAGCCGGGTGCCACTTGGTAGACTACTAACACTACCTACAAACACCAGAAACTATTTGCAACTCCTGGACAGAGATCAAGTTGGCTAATAAGTCGAGAGAGCTTGGAGCGCCCGGAGCCCAATGTGTGGTAGTAACTAGTCATTGGACAACTTACACAAAACTCAGTTCTTAAGGACGGTCCCAATGAGATAACCAACCATGTACTCCTACATGGCCTCCCACCGCTACCTTTACCAAATCGTGTTCACACGCTTAACTCTTAGCACCAGAACATATCGTAACACTCCAATTCATTCCCGATGAATCAGACCTGACACAACTCTAAGCAATAGCAGGCATGGCATGGCAGGAACATAACATGGCTCAATCAACTCCTACACATGCTAGTGGGTTTTAACTATTTACTATGGCAATGACAGCTCATGCAGAGGAATGGGTTCAACTACCGTAGCATAAAGTAGCAGTTGAATCGTTGTTATCCTAATGCAATAAACGAGAGCAGGAGCGAGAGAGTAGGATTGTATCGAAATGAACAAGGGGGTTTGCTTGCCTGGTAGATCAACAGGGGGCACTGCTCCTCCAACAGGTACTCTGGATCGGTCTCCAGAGCAGGACCTATCGAGAAGGAACGGTGTCGAAATCAAACACAAGCATATGCAAGAATATGATGCATGAACATGGCATGAGTATGTGATGTTGTTTGAGTTAATGCATCTAGCATTTATTTGCATGAAGTCCATTTGAACCAAAGTTTCAAATGCAACTCCAAAATAAGCATTTATAAATGCCATTCATGTGTTTCCTCATATAAAGAATGTATAAGTTGGGTTGTCATGCATGAAAATGATACAGATGGATAGATTGAATTTTTCTGATAATTTTTCATATATAAATTATTTCAATCTGAGCTACGGTTGAATTTCTATGAATTTTTGAAGATTATATCATTTTCTGGAATTTCCTGATTTATTTTTAAACCAAAAAAATAATATATTGCGTCAGCATGACAGCAGCATTGCGTCAGCAGGTCAAAGGCGGCTGACCAGGTCAAACCTGACGTGTGGGGTCCACACGTCAGTGTCTGTGGCTAATCCTAAATTAAATTAAACCTAAACTGGTTTAGTTAATGGGGTTGGGCCCACGCGTCAGTGACTCAGGGATTTAGTTAGATGGTGATTAGCCTTAAGCTAATCACCTGACACATGGGGCCCACCTGACGGGCCGGCGAGGTCAAAGGGTCAAACCCCACCGGTGTTTAGCCGCCGGCGAGGCCGAACGTGGCGGAGGGGCTCGGGATCGCGTTTCCGGCGACCAAAAGAGCCGCTGAGACCACGGGCGAGGAGCCGGGGCCCGTCCGCGTCTTCTGGAGTAAGTGGGAGAGGCGGGGACGACCGGAACTCGCCGGAATCGAGCTCGAGGCGGCGGCTGGAGTTCGGCCGGGTGCGCGCGTAGCACTACGGTGCACGGCAGGGGCTGCGGTTGGTGGCGTGGGCTTGCTGGGGGGCTACTGAGCGTGTTGGCGTGCGCGGCCGCGAGCTGCGGTGGCCAGGACGACGGCGGCGGCATGAACGGCGGCGAGGAGCTACGGCCGTGGTGGCAGACGGGGCTAGAGGGCGCCGGAGGAGCAGAGGAGAGGGGGGTTCGACGGCGGGGCTCACAGCGGACTCGGGGACATTGTCGGAGAGCTCGGGGGAGGCTGGAGTCGGCAGGGCGGCGATGGGGATCCACGGCGGCCGAGGTTGAAGATTCCGACGGAGGTGGCTCGACAGGGCGTCCGGCGACGCGTGGCTTGATGGAGAGGTGGTAGGCGACGTGGTGGAGCTCGTGGACTCGTCAGAGGGGCGAGGGAACGGCGGAGAGCATGTCGGCGGTGAGCTACGGCGACGGTAGCGCTTCGGCTGTCATGGGAGAGGCGACAGAGGCGAGAAGGAGGGCGGGAGAGAGTGAGAGAGGCCTGGGGGGTCGCGTGGCGACGTTCGGGACGGACAGGGCGTTCGAGGGAGAGGCCGGGCAGGCAGGTGGCGTGGCGCCCATGCGCGCGGGCGGCGAGCGCGTGCCTCTCGTCCTCCTGGCGCCAGGAGGACGACGACTGGCGTCGGCAGAAGGTGGGCTGGGCCAGCCTGCTGGGTCTGAGCAGATGGGCCGCCAGGTTAGTTGGCCCAGGTAAGCGTTTTCCCATTTTTTTTCTTTTCTATTTTCTAACATTTATTTCTAATTTAGTAAAAATACTAAATCATTTTATTTACTTATGCCAAATTTTGCAGGGGCTAGTGGTATTATTCCAGAGCTCCTCAACTACTAGCATAATTTTTGGACAATATTTTATATATATAATAATATATATCCAAAGCAAATAATTACTGCAATAATTCCAAATGCCCAAAATAAATACTTATGAGCTCCTGAAAATGTTGGTTTGATTTTTATCTTTGTCCAATATTTTTAGAGAGCAACATGAGCATTTTCTTAAACCTTTTTGGAGCAATTTTTTTATTTGGGTCATTTCCAAAATGATTCTGAGGGTTTCACAAATCCCCATTTCCAATTTCAATGAAATTTAAACATGATGCAAACATGAAGGCTAGCCTAGGTCATACCAGAACTAGGGATGTGACACCGTAGGTGTTCGGCGTCACAACGAGGAACTTGACATCCACGGGGTCTTCGTGGGTCGACGATAGTGGTACTCGATCATTTAGAAGAGGTACTTGGGGTCTTCGAACTTGCAGGTCTCGTCAACTCGAAGGGGTACTTGGCATTTCTGCTACCCGGGTCATCGACGACGGTAGTGGTCCATGTCATAGGTAGTGGAACTTGACGGATCCGAGCTCTTCGAGGGTCCTCGTGGTACTCGTTCATGTTGTAGTCGAACATGTTCAAGAAGAAACTTATGCAGCGTCGTGGAACTTGGCACATCCAAAGGGTACTTGACGGGTCCGAGGTCTCCCGCCGTAGTGGTACTTGGCGTCTCGTCGCATAGTCGTTTGTTGTAGTCGGACTTGACAAAAAAACACACCGGCTGTAGTTGTGGTACTTGGCATTCTCGTCATTGTCGATCCAAAACAACGCGAGCCAAAAAGGCCTCTGGTGGGCAGCAGCAAGGCCGACCGGTGCGTGAGCAGCGGCAGGAAGCGGGCACGGGGCTCGTGGTAGAGGAGGTCCGGTGAAAAAGTTGGCAATCGGCCGCGGGGCTCATCGGTCACCGGCTGGAGACGGTACAGGACAAGGCACGCGAGGCCATGGAAACGGAGGTGCAGCTGGAGGAGCTTGCCGCTGAACTGTAGCGGTGGCGCTGCTGCCGGTGGCTTGCAGGCAGGGAGGCCACGGATGCGGGAAGAAGGAGGGCAAGGGCAGGGAGGCCCTGGTGGGGTGGGCACGAAGCAGCAGGGCGGCGGCCTCTCTGGAATGGGGAAGGCGGCGGCACTGGACCTCGAGAGAACCGGACGCGGGGCTTGAAGGCGAGGAGGAGGGCGCGGGGGTGATGCTTGGCGGCGGTGAACTCCAGGACAGGCGCCTAGAGCAGAGCAGCAGCAACTCAGAGTTGGAGGAAGGCCATGGCGCATAGGGGCCCGGCTTCCTAGTGGTACTCCGACGAAGACGGCCGGAGCGGCGGCGAACGACGGGCACGACGCAGCTGGAGGGCGCCACGGCGCACGCGGGAACGGGGTGGCCGAGGACGGCGGTTCGGTGCTGCGGCGGGCGGCCGCGCAGGAGAGGGAGGCACGCGGGAGGAGGGAGGTGCAGGCGTAGGACAGAGGAGGAAAAAGGCAGCGGAGCGAGGGAATCGGGCGCTGGCACGCGCTCACTGCTTCCTGGCGGCACGAGGGAAACGGAAAGGAGAGATAGAGAGAAGAGGGTCGGGCCTAGGGTTAGGATTAGGTGGGATTGGGGCAACTGGGCCTTAGGGAGGATAGTGGGAAGTAGGCCGGCCTGGACCGAGGCCCAAGTGGCCAGCTGGGCTACTCTCTCTCTCCCTCACTCCTTTGTTTTAAAAAAAACAGAGAACTGAAAGAAAGGAAAAAAGACAGAGGAGAAGGTTGAAGAAGAATTTGGACATGCGGTTAATTTTCTTGGACTCAAAAAAATATGTTTGGTCCGAGAAAATTAGAAGTGGCAAGATCGAACGATAAGAATTCAAACTCATTTGAATTTAATTCAAATGGGTTTGAACTAGGACGAGGTTTTAGGAGTATCCAAAAATGTAGAGAATTTTTGGAGGAACCTCGGCAAAAGGGAAGAGGAGTGTGGGCAAGGTTTTGAAGTCAAACTTGAAGTATAAAAGACATGGGAAATATTTGCAAGTGTGTTTATGGGTGATTCCAAATTATTGGAATATAATTTTATAGCTCCTTAATAATATTGGGAGGATATATGTTATAAAGAGAAAATCAGCATGTGCATTTCCCTCGATTTAAATGGATCAAAGATCGATGCCATTTATTTAGTTGAGTTAAGAAAAAAAAATGACATGATGGCATGATGACATGATGCAATGATGAATGCAATGAACCAAACAAATCACACGACGAAACCCAGAAACCCTCGAAGGCACCTGAAGCTCCGGTCTTGGGGCGTCACAACACTCCACCACTACAAGAGGATCTCGTCCCGAGATCTAGGATGTCACCAGAGGGAAAACGGAAGAGGAAGAGAAGAGGCAAAACTAAGTTGCTTCTTTGACCAATGAGTGAAACCAAAGAACTTTGCGAGGTTGAACAAATTGAAAGAAAGAATACAATGAAGATGAACGAAGTTGAAAACACTCCGTTAGGAAAGAGGAACAAGGAACATTACTAGAACCTTGTAGTTTGACAGACATAATAAAAGGGTTACAATAGACAAGAAGTACATGCAAGCACTCCGGTTGAAACGAGATGTACAAGGAATGATAAGGATCAATTACGACAACACTCCGGTTGGAAATGGAAGGCAATAATGTGAACTTGGCAAAATGAAAGCACTTCGATGAGACTCCGGTTAAAACAAGATAGAGAAGGAATAAGAATGATATAATTTGGACAGCACTCCGACTACAAATGGAAGGAATTAACAAGAACTTGACAAGATGAGAGGATACTTGATGAAATCAACAACACATTGCCTCCGGAACTATTGGAAGAATGGCATAATGGGTAAGAAAGATTCCAGACAGCACTCCGGTTGAGAAGGGAGGCAAAACTTGACAGAATGGTAAGAACTTGAAAAGAGGGCATGACACTCTGGTTAAATGGATAAAAACACGAAAAGAACATGATCTTCACCATTCGAGATGATGAGAGGAGAGAGCAACAACGCAATGCCTCTGGAAGAAATGAGAGAATGGAATGGAATGAACGGAGGATAAAACAACATCTTCTACCTCAAATGAGCTTGAAAAACATCTTTAGGAGAAGGGTCGAAAGGAGTTGTTGGAACACCAACAACGAAAAGAACACGGTTGTAGTGGGCTTATGGAGCACCTCTCAAAACTATGAGGTGAAATTCCGCCACTAACGGAAACAAGATTGGATTGATAAGAACAAGGAGACGAGAAACTTATTTCACCGGGAGGATAAATGAAGAACTTGGGTCATTTATAAGCACCATAAATAGTAACAATCCTTAGGGAAAACTTTAGGTGAAATATAACCCAAGATAACTCCAATGAAGAGATTGATGGGTTGCAAAGGATCTCCTGAACAAAGAGAAAACGATGGGTTGAAATATCTCATTCTTAACAACTTGCGAATCATGAAACACGAAGTGAAATTGTCAATAATGACATAAGACCACTTCAAAAGATAAGATAGGAAGAACTGTACTTCGGAATGCAAGATGAAGAATATTTGAACTCCTCTGAAAAGAATCTTGATGAACACTTCGAGAAGCAATTAAATCCTTTATGAACCAACATGTAAAGCCTCCATGAAGAACTCCGGTAATAAAAGAATGATCAAACGAAAGGAAAGAGAAGTTGAAAACACAAGGTGAAGCCTTGCGATGATTAGATGGATCTGATGAGAGCTTGTAACTCCGGGAAAAGAAAAGAAGAACCAATTTAAACCGAGAATTACTTCATCATGAACAAACTCCGGAAGAATGAATCCATCATTTGGATGAACCAAGAATAAGGATTATGTTATGTGTATCCTTCACCAATTTAAATAGATGACAAGCAACGGATTTGGCATACTACTTATTCTCGTTGAAAAAGGATGAAGATAGATATAGCGCAACTTGAGAAGGTCTTCAACGAACCACCGGTAGGATTGAAAACAATGAATAAATTGATATGATAAACAAGGAAGAGAACTCTTGAACGAATCACCGTAAGAATTGAAAAAGAGAGTAGCAAAGGCACAAATCACCGGGTAGAATTAGAAAAACGAATGAAGATACTTGAGGAAATTTGATACATGGGAACGAATAGATCACAAACTGATTAGAGAATATTTGAATCATGCACCGGTAAGATTTGGAGAATGAGAGCTGAAAGCTAAGAATGAGTAATATTTGAAAAGATGGCCTTAGGAGGAAAGAAATGGAAACAACTCATGAAATGCTCTAGATGGGTGAAAAGAATTCTCACGCTCGAAAACAATTATGAAAGGATGGCATAAAGCTAGAACCATGAATCTTGAAGAGAATGGAGCAAGATTTGGAGGAAAAACTCTTCTTCGGTCTTCAAATGTTGAGAATGATGACGAGAAACACCACCATGAATTTTTTTAGACACTCCGGGAGAATCAAAAGCGAAGAGGTTGAGCCAACGATGAAAAGAATTTGACCGATCTTGGAGAAATACATATGACTGACGACAATTCATTCTTACGCCAAACTTGGAGAAGAATTTGAGAGTAACTCCGGGAAAATAGAAGAGTCAGGTAAGATCCTGGGAAAAGACCTGTGGGTTAGGGCCCACTCAAAAGATACACCGTTTGACGATTACTTGAAAGGGAGATTGCACTGGTTAAATTAAATGGCTTGAATGAGATAACAATCTCGAAAGAGCTTGAACAAAAACAGAGTGCAAACACGAATCTTCGAGATATCTTCAGCACTTCGGATATTAATAGAGAGATGAACGATTAAGAGGTGCACCGGCTTGAGAACACATTTGAAATGAGGAAAGGATATGATCGACAAAGCTTGACTTGACACCACCGGAGAAGAAAAAGAACGAAAAATGATGAACTTGTAGAGCATCTTCATGAGAACCACCGGGTAAGAACATTGATGGAAAAGAATGGAGAGACTTCCCATCAATAAAAGGATACTTGATTAAGAAATCTGAATCCTTGAAGAAAACAAGGGAGGGAGGGTGGGAACACAAAGGCAACTTGGAACGGATGAAGCAAACACCGTTGAGAAGAACTGATAATTGATCTTGCGAATGTTGTAAATGATCGGATCCACTTGAAGAGGAGCACACCGGTTGAGAAGATATTGAAATGAAAAACTCGATGATCAAGAAGGATTAGTATTCCCATAGAAATATGAGAATACCGCTTAGGCAAGGTATGGAATCAACACTCAGACATTGAAGCAACTCGATTACCACAACTCAAAACAAAACAAATGATTGGCTTGCAGTATAAGCCGGAAACAAACATATGATAGAGATTTCGTCCGGAGTTTTTGTGGTGGGGCCCACACGGGCTCGATCGTACAGCACCATCATGTACAAGGTAGTGCACATGACATACAAAGCGTCCCCGATGCAGCATAGCCAAGGACTCTTTAAGACACAACGAGACCACTGTAAAACCAACCGTGGATAGGCGGACCACTAGACGTCGAACCGCAATCTCATATCATGCATCTATTGGAAAGATATCCTAAGAGTTACTTGAATTCCCACTTATAAACTCCCGAAACTTTCCGGTTAGGCAATCAGGTGTTGGGGATACAGGGGAAGCATAATATCTCACCCAAAACTAGCAAATCCTACATCCAGCTGTATCCATCCTTCAACACATAACCAAGAAACCTTCGGAAATCATTTCCCTCAACCTTCGAAAAGCATCTGTTATACAAGTTATGGCAATACTCCCGAACTCCCGCCCCAGTACTGGGTGGCATCGAGGTTATCTCACCAACAACTGCATAAAGGAGATTTTCGATGTCGGCGAAACTCAGGTATTCCAGAACTGTAATGATAAAATTGTGACGACAACACCTCGGAGCTCAACTCCCCGGGACACTGCCACAACCCCTAAATGTCAGGAGGCACCAAGAACAATGTTCTCATCACAAAACCATTGGAACGATTCCAAGATACCCGCGTGATCCTAAATTTTTTTTAGTGAAATTTGAGGAGAGAAGAGTCAAAACTCTATGTCAGGAGGCCTCACCAGAGCGACGAAGGGACTGAGGAGTAAAAAGAATCCTACTGTCCCATATATATAATCCTAAGACTCAAAACATTTTGTTCTAGACTCAACAACGTCAGCGATTCGATCAAGCAGGGGGCTCCTAAGTCGGGGAAGGCTCTGATTACCAACTTGTAACACCCACGATGCGGCTATATCTCCCACGTGTATAAGCATGACTTAGAGGCATAACCGCATAGTAGGCATGTCGCAAGAGGGGTAATCTTTACACATCCCATGTACTGAATATGAAAGGGATAAAGAGTTGGCTTACAATCGCCACTTCACACAATACATAAATATAGCATTACATCATCCAGAATACAATCAAGGTCGGACTACGGAACCAAAATAAAAGAAGACCACCCCTAATGCTGGATCCCCGATCGCCCCGACTGGGCTCCACTACTGATCAAATGGAAAACAAAACAACACAACGAACACGATCTTCACCGAGCTCCCACTTGAGCTGGGTTGCGTCACCTGCACTGGTATCATCGGCACCTGCAACTGTTTGGAAGTATCTGTGAGCCACGAGGACTCAGCAATCTCACACCCGCGAGATCAAGACTATTTAAGCTTATGGGTAGGAAAGGGGTAATGAGGTGGAGCTGCAGCAAGCACTAAGCATATATGGTGGCTAACATACGCAAATAAGAGCGAGAAGAGAAGCAATGCAACGGTCGTAAAACTAGAAATGATCAAGAAGTGATCCTGAAACTACTTACGTTCAAAAATAACTCCAAAACCGTGTTCACTTCCCGGACTCCGCCGAAAAGAGACCATCACGGCTACACACGCGGTTGATTCATTTTAATTAAGTTAAGTGTCAAGTTCTCTACAACCGGATATTAACAAATTCCCATCTGCCCATAACCGCGGGCACGGCTTTCGAAAGTTCAAAACCCTGCAGGGGTGTCCCAACTTAGCCCATCACAAGCTCTCACGGTCAACGAAGGATATTCCTTCTCCTAGGAAGACCCGATCAGACTCAGAATCCCGGTTACAAGACATTTCGACAATGGTAAAACAAGACCAGCAAAGCCGCCCGAATGTGCCGACAAATCCCGATAGGAGCTGCACATATCTCGTTCTCAGGTCACATCGGATTGTCCAAGATTCCGGTAGACCAACCCAGAGTTGCCCCTGGTAGCCACCGGCTGCTGACAGGTTGGACCAACACTCAGAGGAGCACTGGCCCGGGGGTTTAAAATAAAGATGACCCTCGAGCTCCGGAAACCCGAGGGAAAAAGGCTTAGGTGGCAAATGGTAAAACCAAGGTTGGGCTTTGCTGGAGGAGTTTTATTCAAGGTGAACTATGAAGGGGTTCCCATTATAACCCAATCGCGTAAGGAACGCAAAATCAAGGAACATAACACCGGTATGACGGAAACTAGGGCGGCAAGAGTGGAACAAAACACGAGGCATAAGGCCGAGCCTTCCACCCTTTACCAAGTATATAGATGCATTAATTAAAATAAGAGATATTGTGATATCCCAACATATCCATGTTCCAAACATGGAACAAACTTCATCTTCACCTGCAACTAGCAATGCTATAAGAGGGGCTGAGCAAAGCAGTAACATAGCCAAACAACGGTTTGCTAGGAAAGGTGGGTTAGAGGCTTGACATGGCAATATGGGAGGCATGATATAGCAAGTGGTAGGTATCGCGGCATAGCAATAGAGCGAACAACTAGCAAGCAAAGATAGAAGTGATTTCGAGGGTATGGTCATCTTGCCTGAGATCCCACAAGGAAGAAGAACAAGCCCATGAAGAAGACAAATGGGCGTAGTCGAACGGATCCTCACAACTCCGGAATGAAACTGAAGCTTTGAAGCGTGCATCTCCGGACGGTTCGGGTTCGATGGGATGTCGACGGAAGTAGACGTTCATGGGCCGTAGTGGGAAGTAGCCGTTCTCGCTTCGTAGTTGTACACACTTCATAGGTGTTCGGGGTCACAACGAGGAACTTGACATCCACGGGGTCTTCGAGGGTCGACGATAGTGGTACTCGATCGTTTAGAAGAGGTACTTGGGGTCTTCGAACTTGCCGGTCTCGTCAACTCGAAGGGGTACTTGGCATTTCTGCTACCCGGGTCATCGACGACGGTAGTGGTCCATGTCTTAGGTAGTGGAACTTGACGGATCCAAGCTCTTCGAGGGTCGTTGTGGTACTCGTTCACGTTGTAGTCGAACATGTTCAAGAAGAAACTTATGCGGCGTCGTGGAACTTGGCACATCCAAAGGGTACTTAACGGGTCCGAGGTCTCCGGCCATAGTGGTACTTGGCGTCTCGTCGCGTAGTCGTTTGTTGTAGTCGGACTTGACAAAAAAAACACCGACTGTAGTTGTGGTACTTGGCATTCTCGTCCTTGTCGATCCAAAACAACACGAGCCAAAAAGGCCTCTGGTGGGCAGTAGCAAGGCCGGGCGGTGCGTGAGCAACGGCAGGAAGTGGGCACGGGGCTTGTGGTAGAGGAGGTCCGGCGAATAAGTTGGCAACCGGCCGCGGGGCTCATCGGTCACCGACTGGAGGCAGTACAGGACAAGGCACGCGAGGCCATGGAAACGGAGGTGCGGCTGGAGGAGCTTGTCGCTGAACTGCAACGGTGGCGCTGCTGCCTATGGCTTGCAGGCAGGGAGGCCGCGGATGCGGGAAGAAGGAGGGCAAGGGAAGGGAGGCCCTGGTGGGGTGGGGACGAAGCAGCAGGGTGGCAGCCTCTCTGGAGTGGGGAAGGCGGCGGCACTGGACCTTGAGGGAACCGGGCGCGGGGCCTGAAGGCGAGGAGGAGGGCGCGGGGGTGATGCTTGGCGGCGGCGAACTCCAGGACAGGCGCGTGGAGCAGAGCAGCAGCAACTCGGAGCTGGAGGAAGGCCATGGCGCACAGGGGCCCCGCTTCCTGGTGGTACTCCGGTGAAGACGGCCGGAGCGGCGGCAAACGATGGGCACGACGTAGCTGGAGGGCGCCACGGCGCGCGCGGGAACGGGGTAGCCGAGGACAGCGGTTCGGCGCTGCGGCGGGTGGCCGTGCAGGAGAGGGAGGCACGCAGGAGGAGGGAGGCGCAGGCATAGGACAGAGGAGGAAAAAGGCAGCGGAGCGAGGGAATCGGGCGTTGGCACGCGCTCGCTGCCTCCTGGCAGCGCGAGGGAAACGGAAGGGAGAGATAGAGAGAAGAGGGTCGGGCCTAGGGTTAGGATTAGGTGGGAGTGGGGCAACTGGGCCTTAGGGAGGATAGTGGGAAGCAGGACGGCCTGGACTGAGGCCCAAGTGGCCAGCTGGGCTACTCTCTCTCTCCCCCTCACTCCTTTGTTTTAAAAAAAACAGAGAACTAAAAGAAAGGAAAAAGGACGGAGGAGAAGGTTGAAGAAGAATTTGGACATGCGGTTAATTTTCTTGGACTCACAAAAATATGTTTGGTCCGAGGAAATTAGAAGTGGAAAGATCGAACGATAAGAATTCAAACTCATTTGAATTTAATTCAAATGGGTTTGAATTAGGACGAGGTTTTAGGAGTATCCAAAAATGTTGAGAATTTTTGGAGGAACCTCGCAAAGGGAAGAGGAGCGCGGGCAAGGTTTTGAAGTCAAACTTGTAGTAGAAAAGACATGGGAAATATTTGCAAGTGTGTTTATGGGTGATTCCAAACTATTGGAATATAATTTTATAGCTCCCTAATAATATTGGGAGGATATATGTTATTAAGAGAAAATCACCATGTGCATTTCCCTCGATTTAAATGGATCAAAGATCAATGCCATTTATTTAGTTGAGTTAAGAAAAAGAAATGACATGATGGCATGATAACATGATGCAATGATGAATGCAATGAACCAAACAAATCACACGACGAAACCTGGAAACCCTGGAAGGCACCTGAAGCTCCGGTCTTGGGGCGTCACAAGATCCCATCTCAGATTTCATGGCTTCAAGCCATTTTGCGGAATCTGGGCTCATCATCGCTTCCTCATAGTTCGTAGATTCGTCATGGTCAAGTAACACTAGACCATGAAGGCGCGCATTGTCGCGCCCGTTCATTCTTAAGAAAAAAAATACAAAAATTAAAGAAACATTTGATAAAATATTTAAATGACCCACACTACAATCTTTCGATATAGGGGCTGGGGTATAATTCTCAAACATTAATTAGAATGGTCAAGAAATAGACATAACAAAAATGTAGAACATTTTATCTTTGTCTTGTCTGCTCTCGCACATAATTGAATTTTCCAAGAGTTCTTCAGTGGAATATCTCAATATAATTAGCTATCTTCTGACGTAAAATGGTCATGCTGCAGCAGGGCACAAACAGTATTCAAAATCAGTATTCTTACAAGCATTTCAAGCTTTCGACATAATTTTTATTTCAAAAAATAACTTAAAAAGTTAATTATTGTATATAAATATAACTATGAACAAGTCTGAAAACAACAATCTGACAAAAAAAACTATTTAACACATCTGCAGCAAGTGCCGCCACAAATTAGTTTTCAGGATGATCTTGTATATGCTAGTTACCTGAACTTCCTTTTGGGCATCATCTGCAGCTGATATGCCTGTAAAAAGACATGCTATGCTAAGTAGCTATATATGAGTAGGATAACATAATCTAAGGAGATCTTTGCAAACCCAGTGCAGCAAGAGATCGAAAACCTTATGGAGATCATAAAAAAATTTGGCAAGGCATCAGGACTGAACATCAATCGCCAGAAATCTTCAGCAACACCAATCAGATGTGAAGCAGTGAACCTTGACCTGGTACTGTAGAGTTTTGGTGGACAAACATCAAGTTTCCCAATGAAGTACCTTGGCCTGCCGATCACCCTCAGCAGATTACGCATGGTGCACCTCCAATTTATTCTGGATCGCATCCGTGCACGTTTGGCCGGTTGGAAGGGAAAACTGATGACTATCGCAGGGCGTCGAGTGCTTGTCAGATCGGTTCTAAGCTCTTTGCCCACCTATGCACTCACTGCCCTAAGAGTGCCGAGGAAGTTTTTCAAAGATATTGACAAATCAAGGCGGCATTTCCTATGGGCGCAAGATGAAGAACTGACAGGGGGCAAATGCAAAGTCGCATGGGCCAAGGTGTGCTCTCCGATCGAGTTGGGAGGACTGGGGAACATGAATCTGGAACGGTTTAGCCGAGCCCTGAGGATCCGGTGGCTCTGGCACTCTTGGAAGCACCCTGACAGGCCGTGGTGTGGCACGACATTGCCTTGCGATCACACTGACCGGGCCCTTTTCAGCGCAGCAACCACAGTGCAACTGGGAGACGGTGAAAAGGCTGGCTTTTGGACATGTTCTTGGGTAGGAGGCGAGACCCTCATGCTTTCCTACCCCAGCCTTTACAAGCACTCCAAGAGGAAAAACAGAACTGTTAGTGCTGCCCTTGCCAACGACACATGGATTCAGGACCTGGCACATGGCAACACAATCCCTCTGCTCCAGGATTTTGTTAGGATGGCTAGAAAGATTAGGGCAGCTCTGCAAGGAAGAACCCCAGGCGTGCCTGACAGCATCAGATGGAACCTCGAGGCAAGCGGGCTATATTCGACTGCATCGGCCTATCAAGTCCAGTTCAAAGCTCTCTGCAAGACTCCTTTCGAGCAGGTGTTTTGGGATACTTGGGCTCCACGCAAACTCAAGATCTTCACCTGGCTGCTCCATTTGGACATACTCTGGTGCAACGACAGGTTGCAACGGCATGGATGGCCAAACAACTATTTCTGCCAAATCTGCTTCAGACACCTTGAATCCACGGTGCACCTCTTCTGGCATTGCAACTTTGCCAGAGCAATCTGGTCTGAGATTGCCACCTGGTCAGGCTGTCAGGGCATGCATCCAGACTCCTGGAAGGCCCTTGACAGTTCAACTCAAATAGCCGAGAAGATGATCTCCACAACAGGAGGAACGACAATAAAGGGAGTCAAATCGCTAACCATGATTGTTCTATGGGAGCTTTGGCTTCAGAGAAACCAGTGTACTTTCAGGCAGAAGATAGCAAACAAAGAGGAAGTGATCACTACGATCCGAGCAACGGCTGAACTTTGGAGGCAAGCAGGCGCAAAATGCCTAGAACCTCCATTCGCTGAACCTCCGGCAGACATAGGCTAACTACCTTGAGGCTGTTTTGTAGCTGCCTCTTTTTAGCATCTTCTTCTTTTTAATCCTTTCTGTTTTGATCCTCGGATCCACCACATGTATTCCTTTTCCGCTGCTTTCTGCTAGCAATCAATGCAAGCCAGCAATGCTGGATCTTTCAAAAAAATAATCTAAGGAGCTGATTTGCATACTTACAAATCTCTTGGGTAACATGCAATGCAACAACGCCTACAAAGATTCGTATTTTTCAAACTGCCTCGCTCGACCACTATACTCAGAGATTTCAGGTATGATCTCTCTTTACACACATTTATGAGAAGCGCCCATATTTATCTCCTTCTGCAACACGAGCGGCATTGCTACGTCAATTGTTTGGCTTAATACTTTAGGGCATCATTACTGCCACTTTACCTATTGACACAAATGTCCTCCATGAGTAGGAAGGCATGAACTGAAAATTGTATCAGAATCAGAACCTGTACCAAACAACTCGACCATAAGAACAGAGTAGGAATGGAGAAAATAATATCAGGAAAGAGAATAGCTCACCTAGTCTTGGGACTGTTTGTGCCGTGAGGACTAATGAGCATCTGCATTCACGTCGGCTTCGTCGCCGAGCTAACATGTGTGGCCTGATCCTCCAGCCGCTCATTGGTTTCTTGTCGCGTGTGCTCAGGCCCGCAGATACAATGCTGGAGGGCACGACATGGGGAAGAAGAGACCACCGTGGGGGCCGGCGGCAGCGCAACACCCAAGAAAAGGGGAGCAGCTCGAGGATAGGTTTGGCGACCTGACTTGCGAGAGGCTCTTGGGCCTTGAACCTAACGGCCCGATTAGCCACAATTAGTGTAACTCGTTCTCCGGAGCAGCAGCCCGGAAAATGGCCGAGGAAATCTTGTGCGTAGATGAGAGTGATCCGACGGTTCAGAGCATCAAATCGTTGTGGAGGCTTCTAACTAGCTTTGTTATACTGTTTTTTAATGACTTTTAGAACAAGATTACCGTACCACTCTGGCGCGGATCTTACTCTGGTTGACCTACAAGGTTCGATAGTAACTTGATCAGAAGTTTCATGATCATCATCATTAGCTTCCTCACTTACTGGTGTAGGAATCACTAGAACTGATTTCAGTGATGAACTACTTTCCAATAAGGAAGAAGGTACAATTACCTCGTCAAGTTCTACTTTCCTCCCACTCACTTCTTTCGAGAGAAACTCCTTCTCTAGAAAGGATCCATTCTTAGCAACGAATATATTGTCTTTGGATCTATGATAGAAGGTGTACCCAACAGTCTTCTTTGGGTATCCTATGAAGACACATTTCTCTGATTTTGGGTTTGAGCTTATCAGGTTGAAGCTTCTTCACATATGCATCGCAACCCCAAACTTTAAGAAACGACAACTTGGGTTTCTTGCCAAACCACAGTTCATAAGGTGTCGTCTCGACGGATATAGATGGTGCCCTATTTAATGTGAATGCAACCGTCTCTAAAGCGTAACCACAAAATTATAGCGGTAAATCAGTGAGAGACATCATAGATCGCACCATATCTAGTAAAGTACGATTACGACGTTCGGACACACCATTACGCTGTGGTGTTCCAGGTGGCATGAGTTGTGAAACTATTCCGCATTGTTTCAAATGAAGTCCAAACTCATAACTCAAATATTCGCCTCCACGATCAGATAGTAGAAACTTAATTTTCTTGTTACGATGATTTTCCACTTCACTCTGAAATTATTTGAACTTTTCAAATGTTTCAGACTTATGCTTCATCAAGTAGATATACCCATATCTGCTCAAATCATCTGTGAAGGTGAGAAAATAACAATATCCGCCGCGAGTTGATATGGGTATTTTCTCACCTTCACAGATGATTTGAGTAGATATGGGTATATCTACTTGCTTAATCTGTAGCCCCTGTTTTGAGTTGCAAATGTTAGCAACTGAACCAGTATCAAATACCCAGGCACTACTGCGAGCATTAGTAAGGTACACATCAATAACATATATATCAAATATACCTTTCATTTTGCCATCCTTCTTCTCTGCCAAATACTTGGGGCAGTTCCGCTTCTAGTGACCAGTTCCTTTGCAGTAGAAGCACTCAGTCTCAGGCTTAGGTCCAGACTTGGGTTTCTTCACTTGAGAGCAGCAACTGGCTTGTTGTTCTTCTTGAAGTTCCCCTTCTTCCCTTTACCTTTTTTTAAACTGGTGGTCTTGTTGACCATCAACACTTGATGCTCCTTTTTGATTTCTACCTCCGCAGTCTTTAGCATTGCGAATAGCTCAGGAATCGTCTTATCCATCCCTTGCATATTATAGTTCATCACGAAGCTCTTGTAGCTTGGTGGCAATGATTGAAGAACTCTGTCAATGACACTATCATCAGGAAGATTAACTCCCAGTTGAGTCAAATGGTTGTGGTACCCAGACATTCTGAGTATATGTTCACTGACAGAACTATTCTCCTCCATCTTGCAGCTGTAGAACTTATATGAGACTTCATATCTCTCAATTCGGGCATTTGTTTGAAATATTAACTTCAACTCCTGGAACATCTCATATGCTCCATGACGTTCAAAACGTCGTTGAAGTCCCGGTTCTAAGCCGTAGAGCATGGCACACTGAACTATTGAGTAGTCATCAGCTTTGCTCTGTCAGGTGTTCATAACATCTGGCGCTGCTCCTGCGGCGGGTTTCTCACCTAGCTGTGCTTCCAGGACGTAATTCTTTCGTGCAGCAATGAGGATAATACTAAAGTTACGGACCCAGTCCTTGTAGTTGCTACCATCATCTTTCAACTTAGCTTTCTCTAGGAACGCATTAAAATTCAATGGAACAACAGCACAGGCCATCTATCTACAACAACGTAGACATGCAAAATACTATCAGGTACTAAGTTCATGATAAATTAAAGTTCAATTAATCAAATTACTTAATAACTCCCACTTAGATAGACATCTCTCTAATCATCTAAGTGATGACGTGATCCATATCAACTAAACCATGTCCGATCATCACGTGAGATGGAGTAGTTTTCAATGGTGAACATCACTATGTTGATCATATCTATTATATGATTCATGCTCGACCTTTCGGTCTTCAGTGTTCCGAGGCCATATCTCCATCTCCAAAGCACCGTCATGATCACCACCGTCACTGGCTTGACACCTTGATCTCCATCGAAGCATTGTTGTCGTCTCGCCAACTATTGCTTCTACGACTATCGCTACCGCTTAGTGGTAAAGTAAAGCAATTACATGGCGATTACATTTCATATAATAAAGCGACAACCATATGGCTCCTGCCAGTTGTCGATAACTGTGTTACAAAACATGATCATCTCATACAATAAAATTTAGTATCATGTCTTCACCATATCACATCACAACATGCCCTGCAAAAACAAGTTAGACGTCCTCTGCTTTGTTGTTGCAAGTTTTACGTGGTTGCTACGGGCTGAGCAAAAACCGTTCTTACCTACGCATCAAAAACCACAACGCGGTATAGTGATTGCTTTTTGATCTTCAGAAAGAACCTTGTTCATTGAATCCAATTCAACTAAATCTAGAGAAACAGACACCCACTAGCCACTTGTGTGCGAGCACGCCGGTAGAACTAGTCTCGCGTAAGTGTACGCGTAATGTCGGTCTGGGCCGCTTCATCCAACAATGCCGCTGAATCAAGAATCAACTAGTGACGACAAGCAATATGTATATATATCCACGCCCACAACTCCTTTGTGTTCTACTCGTGCATATAACATCTACGCATAAACCTGGCTCGGATGCCACTATTGGGGAACGCAGTAATTTCAAAAAAAAAATCTACGCACACGCAAGATCATGGTGATGCATAGCAACGAGAGGGGAGAGTATCGTCTATGTACCCTCGTAGACCGTAAGCAGAAGCGTTATGACAACGCGGTTGATGTAGTCGTACGTCTTCACGATCGACCAATCTAGTACCGAAGATACGGCACCTCCGCGATCTGCACACGTTCGACTCGATGACGTCTCGCGAACTCACGATCCAGTAGAGCTTCGAGGGAGAGCTTCGTCAGCACGACGGCGTGATGATGGTGATGATGTTGCTACCGGAACAGGGCTTCGCCTAAGCACCGCTACGATATTACCGAGGTGGATTATGGTGGAGGGGGCCCCGCACACGGCTGAAGATCAATGATCAACTTGTGTGTCTATGGGGTGCCCCTCTCCCCCGTATATAAAGGAGTGGAGGAGGGGGAGGGGCCGGCCTCTCTAGGCGCGCCCCAAGGAGTCCTACTCCCACCGGGAGTAGGATTCCCCCCTTCCCTTTGTTGGTTCTAGGAGACAAGGAAGGAGAGGGAAGAAGGAAGGAAAGGGGGGCCGGGCCCCCTCCCAATTCGTATTGGGCTTGGGGCCTCCTTTGCTTCTTTCCCCTCTCTTCCACTAAGGCCCAATAAGGCCCATATACCTCCCGGGGGGTTCCGGTAACCTCCCGGTACTCCGGTATACTCCCGATTTCACCCGGAACCATTCCGATGTCCAAACATAGGCTTCCAATATATCGATCTTTACGTCTCGGCCATTTCCAGACTCCTCGACATGTCCGTGATCAAATCCTGGACTTCGAACTACCTTCAGTACATCAAAACACATAAACTCATAATACCGATCGTCACCGAACGTTAAGCGTGCGAATCCTACGGGGTCGAGAACTATGTAGACATGACCGAGACATGTCTCCGGTCAATATCCAATAGCGGAATCTAGATGCTCATATTGGTTCCTACACATTCTACGAACATATTTATCGGTCAAACCGCATAACGATATACGTTGTTCCCTTTGTCATCAGTATGTTACTTGCCCGAGATTCGATCGTCGGTATCTCAATACCTAGTTCAATCTCGTTACCGGCAAGTCTCTTTACTCGTTCCATAATGCTACATCCCGTAACTAACTGAAGGAAATATGCTCTAGAGGCAATAATAAAGTTATTATTTATTTCCTTATAATCATGATAAATGTTTATTATTCATGCTAGAATTGTATTAACCAGAAACATAATACATGTGTGAATACATAGACAAACAAAGTGTCACTAGTATGCCTCTACTTGACTAGCTCGTTAATCAAAGATGGTTATGTTTCCTAACCATGAACAAAGAGTTGCTATTTGATTAACGGGATCACATCATTAAGAGAATGATCTGATTGACATGACCCATTCCATTAGCTTAGCACCCGATCGTTTAGTATGTTGCTATTGCTTTCTTCATGACTTATACATGTTCCTATAACTATGAGATTATGCAACTCCCGTTTACCGAAGGAACACTTTGGGTACTACCAAACGTCACAACGTAACTGGCTGATTATAAAGGAGTACTACAGGTGTCTCCAAAGGTACATGTTGGGTTGGCATATTTCGAGATTAGGTTTTGTCACTCCGATTGTCGGAGAGGTATCTCTGGGCCCTCTCGGTAATGCACATCACTTAAGCCTTGCAAGCATTGCAACTAAATGAGTTAGTTGCGGGATGATGTATTACAGAACGAGTAAAGAGACTTGCCGGTAACGAGATTGAACTAGGTATAGGAATACCGACGATCGAATCTCGGGCAAGTAACATACCGATGACAAAGGGAACAACGTATGTTGTTATGCGGTCTGACCGATAAAGATCTTCGTAGAATATGTAGGAGTCAATATGGGCATCCAGGTCCCGCTATTGGTTATTGACCGGAGACGTATCTCGGTCATGTCTACATTGTTCTCGAACCCGTAGGGTCCGCATGCTTAAGGTTACGATGACAGTTATGAGTTTATGCATTTTTGATGTACCGAAGGTTGTTCGGAGTCTCGGATGTGATCACGGACATGACGAGGAGTCTCGAAATGGTTGAGACATAAAGATTGATATATTGGAAGCCTATGTTTGGATATCGGAAGTGTTCCGGGTGAAATCGGGATTTTACCGGAGTACCGGGAAGGTTACCGGAACCCCCCGGGAGCTAAATGGGCCATGATGGGCCTTAGTGGAAAAGAGAAGAGGCAGCCCTACATGGGCTGCGCGCCTCCCCCTTCCCCTAGTCCTATTAGGACTAGGAGAGGTGGCCGGCCCCCTCCTTCTCTTTTCCCCCTCCGCGAATCCTATTCCAACTAGGATTGGGGGGGGGGAATCCTACTCCCAGAGGGAGTAGGACTCTCCTGGCGCACCCCTTGTGGCCGGCCAGCCTCCCCCCTTTGGTCCTTTATATACTGAGGTAGAGGCACCCTAGAACACACAAGTTGATCCACGTGATCTATTCCTTAGCCGTGTGCGGTGCCCTCAGCCACCATATTCCTCGATAATACTGTAGCGGAGTTTAGGCGAAGCCCTGCTGCTGTAGTGCATCAAGATCGTCACCACGCCGTCGTGCTGACGGAACTCTTCCCCGATACTTTGCTGGATCGGAGTTCGGGGATCGTCATCGAGCTGAACGTGTGCTCGAACTCGGAGGTGCCGTAGTTTCGGTGCTTGATCGGTTGGATCGTGAAGACGTACGACTACTTCCTCTACGTTGCGTCAACGCTTCCGCAGTCGGTCTGCGTGGGTACGTAGACAACACTCTCCCCTCTCGTTGCTATGCATCACATGATCTTGCGTGTGCGTAGGAAATTTTTTGAAATTACTACGAATCCCAACAGTGGCATCTGAGCCTAGGTTATTTATGTTGATGTTATATGCATGAGTAGAACACAAGTGAGTTGTGGGTGATATAAGTCATACTGCCTACCAGCATGTCATACTTTGGTTCGGCGGCATTGTTGGACGAGACGACCCGGACCAACATTACGCGTACGCTTACGCGAGACCGGTTCCTCCGACGTGCTTTGCACATAGGTGGCTTGCGGGCGACAGTCTCTCCAACTTTAGTTGAACCAAGTGTGGCTACGCCCGGTCCTTGCGAAGGTTAAAACGGAGTCTATTTGACAAACTATCGTTGTGGTTTTGATGCGTAGGTGAGATTGGTTCTTGCTTAAGCCCGTAGCAGCCACGTAAAACTTGCAACAACAAAGTAGAGGACGTCTAACTTGTTTTTGCAGGGCATGTTGTGATGTGATATGGTCAAGGCATGATGCTGAATTTTATTGTATGAGATGATCATGTTTTGTAACCGAGTTATCGGCAACTGGCAGGAGCCATATGGTTGTCGTTTTATTGTATGCAATGCAATCACGATGTAATGCTTTACTTTTATCACTAAGCGGTAGCGATAGTCGTAGAAGCATAAACTTGGCGAGACGACAACGATACTACGATGGAGATCAAGGTGTCACGCCGGTGACGATGGTGATCACGATGGTGCTTCGGAGATGGAGATCACAAGCACAAGATGATGATGGCCATATCATATCACTTATATTGATTGCATGTGATGTTTATCCTTTTATGAATCTTATCTTGCTTTGATTGACGGTAGCATTATAAGATGATCTCTCTCTAAATTATCAAGAAGTGTTCTCCCTGAGTATGCACCGTAGCGAAAGTTCTTCGTGCTGAGACACCACGTGATGATCGGGTGTGATAGGTTCTACGTTCAAATACAACGGGTGCAAAACAGTTGCACACGCGGAATACTCAGGTTATACTTGACGAGCCAAGCATATACAGATATGGCCTCGGAACACGGAGACCGAAAGGTCGAGCGTGAATCATATAGTAGATATGATCAACATAACGATGTTCACCATTGAAAACTACTCCATCTCACGTGATGATCGGTTATGGTTTAGTTGATTTGGATCACGTAATCACTTAGAGGATTAGAGGGATGTCTATCTAAGTGGGAGTTCTTTAATTAATTTGATTAACTAAACTTAAATTTATCATGAAACTTAGTACCTGATTAGTATCTTGCTTGTTTATGTTTGGTTGTAGATAGATGGCTCGTGCTGTTGTTCCATTGAATTTTAATGCGTTCCTTGAGAAAGCTGAAAGATGATGGTAGCAATTACACGGACTGGGTCCGTACTTGAGGATTATCCTCATTGCTGCACAGAAGAATTACGTCCTGGAAGCACTGCTGGGTGCCAGGCCTGCTGCAGGAGCAACGCCGGATGTTATGAACGTCTGGCAGAGCAAAGCTGATGACTACTCGATAGTTCAGTGTGCCATGCTTTACGGCTTAGAATCGGGACTTCAACGACGTTTTGAACGTCGTGGAGCATATGAGATGTTCCAGGAGTTGAAGTTAATATTTCAAGCAAATGCCCGGATTGAGAGATATGAAGTCTCCAATAAGTTCTATAGCTGCAAGATGGAGGAGAACAGTTCTGTCAGTGAGCATATACTCAAAATGTCTGGGTATAATAATCACTTGATTCAATTGGGAGTTAATCTTCCAGATGATTGCGTCATTGACAGAATTCTTCAATCACTGCCACCAAGCTACAAGAGCTTCGTGATGAACTATAATATGCAAGGGATGAACAAGACTATTCCCGAGCTCTTCGCGATGTTGAAAGCTGCGGAGGTAGAAATCAAGAAGGAGCATCAAGTGTTGATGGTCAACAAGACCACTAGTTTCAAGAAAAAGGGCAAAGGGAAGAAGAAAGGGAACTTCAAAAAGAACGGCAAGCAAGTTGCTAATCAAGAGAAGAAACCCAAACCTGGACCTAAGCCTGAAACTGAGTGCTTCTATTGCAAGCAGACTGGTCACTGGAAGCGGAACTGCCCCAAGTATTTGGTGGATAAGAAGGATGGCAAGGTGAACAAAGGTATATGTGATATACATGTTATTGATGTGTACCTTACTAATGCTCGCAGTAGCACCTGGGTATTTGATACTGGTTCTGTTGCTAATATTTGCAACTCGAAACAGGGACTACGGATTAAGCGAAGATTGGTTAAGGACGAGGTGACGATGCGCGTGGGAAACGGTTCCAAAGTCGATGTGATCGCGGTCGGCACGCTACCTCTACATCTACCTTCGGGATTAGTATTAGACCTAAATAATTGTTATTTGGTGCCAGCGTTGAGCATGAACATTATATCTGGATCTTGTTTAATGCGAGACGGTTATTCATTTAAATCAGAGAATAATGGTTGTTCTATTTATATGAGTAATATCTTTTATGGTCATGCACCCTTCAAGAGTGGTATATTCTTATTGAATCTCGATAGTAGTAATACACATATTCATAATGTTGAAGCCAAAAGATGCAGAGTTGATAATGATGGTGCAACTTATTTGTGGCACTGCCGTTTAGGTCATATCGGTGTAAAGCGCATGAAGAAACTCCATACTGATGGACTTTTGGAACCACTTGATTACGAATCACTTGGTACTTGCGAACCGTGCCTCATGGGCAAGATGACCAAAACACCGTTCTCCGGTACTATGGAGAGAGCAACAGATTTGTTGGTAATCATACATACAGATGTATGTGGTCCAATGAATATTGAGGCTCGTGGCGGATATCGTTATTTTCTCACCTTCACAGATGATTTAAGCAGATATGGGTATATCTACTTAATGAAACATAAGTCTGAAACATTTGAAAAGTTCAAGGAATTTCAGAGTGAAGTTGAAAATCATCGTAACAAGAAAATAAACTTTCTACGATCTGATCGTGGAGGAGAATATTTGAGTTACGAGTTTGGTGTACATTTGAAAAATTGTGGAATAGTTTCGCAACTCACGCCACCCGGAACACCTCAGCGTAATGGTGTGTCCGAACGTCGTAATCGTACTTTACTGGATATGGTGCGATCTATGATGTCTCTTACTGATTTACCGCTATCGTTTTGGGGATACGCTCTAGAGACGGCCGCATTCACGTTAAATAGGGCACCATCAAAATCCGTTGAGACGACACCTTATGAACTGTGGTTTCGCAAGAAACCAAAGTTGTCGTTTCTAAAAGTTTGGGGCTGCGATGCTTATGTGAAAAAGCTTCAACCTGATAAGCTCGAACCTAAATCGGAGAAATGTGTCTTCATAGGATATCCAAAGGAAACTATTGGATACACCTTCTATCACAAATCCAAAGGCAAGACTTTTGTTGCTAAATTCGGAAACTTTCTAGAGAAGGAGTTTCTCTCGAAAGAAGTGAGTGGGAGGAAAGTAGAACTTGACGAGGTAACTGTACCTGCTCCCTTATTGGAAAGTAGTACATCACAGAAAACTGTTCCTGTGACACCTACACCAGTTAGTGAGGAAGATAATGATAATGATCATGAAACTTCAGAACAAGATACTACTGAACCTCGTAGATCAACCAGAGTAAGATCCGCGCCAGAGTGGTACGGTAATCCCGTTCTGGAAGTCATGATGCTTGATCATGATGAACCTACGAACTATGAAGAAGCAATGGTGAGCCCAGATTCCGCAAAGTGGCTTGAAGCCATGAAATCTGAGATGGGATCCATGTATGAGAACAAAGTATGGACTTTGGTTGACTTACCCGATGATCGGCAAGCAATTGAGAATAAATGGATCTTCAAGAAGAAGACTGACGCTGACGGTAATATTGCTGTCTACAAAGCTCGACTTGTCGCAAAAGGTTTTCGGCAAGTTCAAGGGATTGAGTACGATGAGACCTTCTCATCCGTAGCGATGCTTAAGTCTGTCCGAATCATGTTAGCAATTGCCGCATTTTATGATTATGAAATTTGGCAGATGGATGTCAAAACTGCATTCCTGAATGGATTTCTGGAAGAAGAGTTGTATATGATGCAACCAGAAGGTTTTGTCGATCCAAAGAGAGCTAACAAAGTGTGCAAGCTCCAGCGATCCATTTATGGACTGGTGCAAGCCTCTCGGAGTTGGAATAAACGTTTTGATAGTGTGATCAAAGCATTTGGTTTTATACAGACTTTTGGAGAAGCCTGTATTTACAAGAAAGTGAGTGGGAGCTCTGTAGCATTTCTGATATTATATGTGGATGACATATTATTGATTGGAAATAATATAGAATTTCTAGATAGCATAAAGGGATACTTGAATAAGAGTTTTTCAATGAAAGACCTCGGTGAAGCTGCTTACATATTAGGCATTAAGATCTATAGAGATAGATCAAGACGCTTAATTGGACTTTCACAAACAACATACCTTGACAAAATTTTGAAGAAGTTCAAAATGGATCAAGCAAAGAAAGGATTCTTGCCCGTGTTACAAGGTGTGAAATTGAGTAAGACTCAATGCCCGACCACTGCAGAAGATAGAGAGAATATGAAAGATATTCCCTATGCATCAGCGATAGGATCTATCATGTATGCAATGCTGTGTACCAGACCTGATGTGTGCCTTGCTATAAGTCTAGCAGGGAGGTACCAAAGTAATCCAGGAGTGGATCACTGGACAGCGGTCAAGAACATCCAGAAATACCTGAAAAGGACTAAGGATATGTTTCTCGTATATGGAGGTGACAAAGAGCTCACCGTAAAAGGTTACGTTGATGCAAGCTTTGACACTGATCCAGACGATTCTAAATCGCAAACCGGATACGTGTTTACATTAAACGGGGGAGCTATCAGTTGGTGCAGTTCTAAACAAAGCGTCGTTGCGGGATCTACATGTGAAGCGGAGTACATAGCTGCTTCGGAAGCAGCGAACGAAGGAGTCTGGATGAAGGAGTTCATATCCAATCTAGGTGTCATACCTAGTGCATCGGGTCCAATGAAAATCTTTTGTGACAATACTGGTGCAATTGCCTTGGCAAAGGAATCTAGATTTCACAAGAGAACCAAACACATCAAGAGACGCTTCAATTCCATCGGGATCTAGTCCATGTGGGAGACATAGAGATTTGCAAGATACATACGGATCTGAATGTTGCAGACCCGTTGACTAAGCCTCTTCCACGAGCAAAACATGATCAGCACCAAGGCTCCATGGGTGTTAGAATCATTACTGTGTAATCTAGATTATTGACTCTAGTGCAAGTGGGAGACTGAAGGAAATATGCCCTAGAGGCAATAATAAAGTTATTATTTATTTCCTTATAATCATGATAAATGTTTATTATTCATGCTAGAATTGTATTAACCGGAAACACAATACATGTGTGAATACATAGACAAACAAAGTTTCACTAGTATGCCTCTACTTGACTAGCTCGTTAATCAAAGATGGTTATGTTTCCTAACCATGAACAAAGAGTTGTTATTTGATTAACGGGATCACATCATTAAGAGAATGATCTGATTGACATGACCCATTCCATTAGCTTAGCACCCGATCGTTTAGTATGTTGCTATTGCTTTCTTCATGACTTATACATGTTCCTATAACTATGAGATTATGCAACTCCCGTTTACCGGAGGAACACTTTGGGTACTACCAAACGTCACAACGTAACTGGGTGATTATAAAGGAGTACTACAGGTGTCTCCAAAGGTACATGTTGGGTTGGCGTATTTCGAGATTAGGTTTTGTCACTCCGATTGTCGGAGAGGTATCTCTGGGCCCTCTCGGTAATGCACATCACTTAAGCCTTGCAAGCATTGCAACTAAATGAGTTAGTTGCGGGATGATGTATTACAGAACGAGTAAAGAGACTTGCCGGTAACGAGATTGAACTAGGTATAGGAATACCGACGATCGAATCTCGGGCAAGTAACATACCGATGACAAAGGGAACAACGTATGTTGTTATGCGGTCTGACCGATAAAGATCTTCGTAGAATATGTAGGAGCCAATATGGGCATCCAGGTCCCGCTATTGGTTATTGACCGGAGACGTATCTCGGTCATGTCTACATTGTTCTCGAACCCGTAGGGTCCGCACGCTTAAGGTTACGATGACAGTTATGAGTTTATGCATTTTGATGTACCGAAGGTTGTTCGGAGTCCCGGATGTGATCACGGACATGACGAGGAGTCTCGAAATGGTCGAGACATAAAGATTGATATATTGGAAGCCTATGTTTGGATATCGGAAGTGTTCCGGGTGAAATCGGGATTTTACCGGAGTACCGGGAAGGTTACCGGAACCCCCCGGGAGCTAAATGGGCCATGATGGGCCTTAGTGGAAAAGAGAAGAGGCAGCCCTACATGGGCAGCGCGCCTCCCCCTTCCCCTAGTCCTATTAGGACTAGGAGAGGTGGCCGGCCCCCTCCTTCTCTTTTCCCCCTCCGCGAATCCTATTCCAACTAGGATTGGGGGGGGGGGAATCCTACTCCCAGAGGGAGTAGGACTCTCCTGGCGCACCCCTTGTGGCCGGCCAGCCTCCCCCCCTTTGGTCCTTTATATACTGAGGTAGAGGCACCCTAGAACACACAAGTTGATCCGCGTGATCTATTCCTTAGCCGTGTGCGGTGCCCTCAGCCACCATATTCCTCGATAATACTGTAGCGGAGTTTAGGCGAAGCCCTGCTGCTGTAGTGCATCAAGATCGTCACCACGCCGTCGTGCTGACGGAACTCTTCCCCGATACTTTGCTGGATCGGAGTTCGGGGATCGTCATCGAGCTGAACGTGTGCTCGAACTCGGAGGTGCCGTAGTTTCGGTGCTTGATCGGTTGGATCGTGAAGACGTACGACTACTTCCTCTACGTTGCGTCAACGCTTCCGCAGTCGGTCTGCGTGGGTACGTAGACAACACTCTCCCCTCTCGTTGCTATGCATCACATGATCTTGCGTGTGCGTAGGAATTTTTTTGAAATTACTACGAATCCCAACACTAACTCATTAGCTACATTGCTTGCAAGGCTTATATTGATGTACATTACCGAGAGGGCCCAGAGATACCTCTCCGACAATCGAATTGACAAATCCTAATCTTGATCCATACCAACTCAACAAACACCATCGAAGACACCTGTAGAGCACCTTTATAATCATCCAGTTATGTTGTGACGTTTGGTAGCACACAAAGTGTTCCTTCAGTATTCGGGAGTTGCATGATCTTATAGTCATAGGAACATGTATATTTATGGAAAAAGCAATAGCAACAAATTAAATGATCATCGTGCTAAGCTAACGGAAGGGTCAAGTCAATCACATCATTCTCTAATGATGTGATCCCGTTAATCAAATGACAACTCATGTCTATGGTTAGGAAACATAATCATCATTGATTCAACGAGCTAGTCAAATAGAGTCAAACTAGTGACACTCTGTTTGTCTATGTATTCACACATGTACTAAGTTTCCGGTTAATACAATTCTAGCATGAATAATAAACATTTATCATGATAAAAGGAAATATAAATAACAACTTTATTATTGCCTCTAGGGCATATTTCCTTCACCAGCAGGGGCGGCCGCGTGAAGGAGGAGAAGGACGACGAGGACAACGGCGGCGGCGGCGGCGATGGCGGGGACTTCGCCTCTCTCAGCGCGTTATTCGGCCTGTAGTCGCGGTCTCTTTGTTTTTTTAAGTGTTTTATCTATGTAAAAACTATTTCAATTCGCCGAAGTAACATGTTGTTTCGCCGAATATTTGTCCCGTTTCGTCGAATTTTAGTCAAATAAATGTCAAAAAATAAATAAAACAGGTGCTTGGGGCCGACCCTGGGGGCATCGGCTGAGAACCCGATCGCCCCCAGGCCGATTTTAGCACCGGCTCGCTCCCCAATGGCGATTTTTCGAGTCATCTAGGGGGTCAACGGTTGGAGATGCTCTAAGACAAGACTCAGGGTATCAAGTACAGTTCCAAATTTTTATGCATTACAGGCCATGAAAAGTAAGGTCACAGGGGAAGGAGAGTGATGAGCAGGAAGACTTCAAAGAGCAACAGAGAGGGAACTGCAACAGGGGGGAGCTTCAATCCTGTGCCTCTCACCTGCGAAAAACGCTTCGCAGCCTCTCACCTACAGTTGTCAATTTAGGGACGGTGACAAGGTCGGGGAGGTGGGTTCGGTGGACATACGATTGCGTGTTGGCGACTTGTACCAGCCGCCGGTACGCCGTAGTTCCACAATCGCTGTCGCTAACAAATTATACCGATGTGCATACTTTTATTTCAGAAGAAATACAGCTAATTTAGGAATATAAGGAGATGGCCAGTTCGAGACATGCGCACGATGGTTGATACTTTCATGGTTTGCACCTTTCGAATATTGGGGACCATCCGCGGCAGAGGAACGAACGGGCGAAACATGGTTGATCCGGGTGGGGGACGCCACCGGTGCCGATGCGGCTGCGTCGCTGTCAAAGCACCGCTAACCACCACCAGGCTCCAAGCTCAAGAAGATCATGGAAGAATCGTCGGTGTCCCGGCCCGGCCCTGCCCTTTAGGCGCCCAACCAACACATGACCACGTTCCGCCGTGCCGGCCTGCGCGCGTCCCGTAGCTTTTGTCAACCATCCAACGCACGCACGGGCACGTTCGGTGCCGTCGGTTTGCGGAGGCGATTACCCTTTACATGTCATCTTATCTCCAAAACCAAAATGGTGACTCCACTGGGTGGGATATCTAATCCGTCAACAACGCACTCTGGATTAAGAGCCCAGCTCGATCGTGAGTCATCTCAGCGTCATCGCCGTCTCCAACACTCGACGAAGCTGCCTTTTTCTTTTCTGTTTCAATCAACTATACGGCCTTGTTTAGGTGGAGGAATTCGAATGTTCACTCTTATACACCCCATATATAAATGAGAAAATTAGCCGATGCTAGGCACCGGTCGACCGGCCTGAGTCACGTACCGGTTGCCTCGCGCATCGTTGGATGTGCTCACATCTAACTGTTAGGTTGTGCCGCCCTTGCATCCATGCGTCACGCACACTTCCTCGGCACGAGGTGGGAGCCGAAACCGCCTCGCGCAAAGTCGCATTCTAGCCCGTGGCCGGAGACCCATGAAGCCCACGATCCCTATCTTGTCCCGCCACCTGTCGGCGGTCAGCACCGCCGGTCATCGGGCCAGTCATGTGAGCCCACAAACTCGTCCTTGTCGTCGACTGCCTTGTACCACAACGGGTTGCCGGTTGTAGTAGTTTCAGTTTTCGCTTACAGCTTTCTCGTCACTTGTTGCAGTTGTTTATCGTCACCGGCCACAATTTCACCGTCACTGATTGCAACATATTTGTCCGTCGGCCGTGGCTTTCTTGTTGTCAGTGGCAGCATCAACGAAATACTGATTTTTTAAAATAAATCAATTTTCTTTTTTGCATGAAAGATGTTTTGAGTGTGTGAGGTGCGTCCTAAATCTCAAAGCATTTGGACATGTGAGTAACTCTCAGAAAAAAACTGGTCCAAACAATGCACAAACAATAAACTTTTCCATTGACTCTAAATTTGTCTTGTTTGCTGAGAGTTACTCACATTCAAAAGCCCTGAAATTTGGCACGGACACCACGCACTCAATCATCTTTATCCAAAAAATATATTTTTTTTAAAATTTAATTAGTATTATTTTTAAGGATTTTTTGTTCACTTCAGGAATCATCTGAGCCCGGGAGCCAAAACGCCGCTCCTATTCATCGCCTCTTTTTTCCAGATTAGAGTCCTCGCCATTTTTATCACAAATAAAAAAGAGTCTTCTCCATTTTATTCATACCTTGTCTTGAAGACTGGAACCTTTTTTCTTCCGAGGTCCCAACTAAAGTAGAGTATCAAAAATTCCCTGATAGTAGGTGGTATAGCACATGGGATATGGGATATGTGTGCTAATCAAGAAAATTCTCTTAGTTGCTGCCAGTGTTTATAAGATAATCAAGAGAATTACCATCGGGGCGATTGATCGCCTCAGCCACCTCAGCCACGTTCGCCCCACGCAGGGCGAGTACTAACGGCCACGCAATAATAGCCGTTGCTAATCCAAGACTTGGCACGACCCTACTCTACTGGCCAACACGCCACCCCTTCCCCGAAATTTAAATAAATAAGCAAAGCACGGCGGGGGGTCCATAGGACCGTAACCTCAAAGACACAAACATAGAAAAAGGCGCAGTAAACCGTCCTCCCCTGCACAGACCCCACCGCCCAATCTAAGATCCAGCCATCCAGGAATAGGAAAACACGCGGCTGCTGGATGCGCGGGCGGGCGGGCGGGTGCACGGGATCCCTCCGCGGAACGGCCACCGGGCGCCACGGCGTACGCGCGCGCGGGTGGCTCGGATCCTCTGTACTACGGCGGAACCAGCTGTGGCCCGTGCCGTTGCGGCTTATTTTGTGGGACCGTGTTGCCATCGATATGCCCGGGAGGTGGGGTCCGAGGGATGGACGGACGGTCGCGGGGGCCCGGTCTTCTCCGCCCAGCCCAGTCCACCCGGCGCGACCGTCCGCTCTGCGCGTCGGCTTGTGCCGCCGTTTCCTTCTCGGCCAGACCACCAGAGCGTTCCTAGAGCAACCAACAACATCTCCTTTACGGAGGGGTGTTTGGGGATGGATACAAGAACGGTGTTCGGCATCTTCACGCAAAGGGAACCCAATGATGCAAATCAGGCGACCACGATCGATCGGTTCCAAGCAGAGCAAATGCTCCTAGACGCCAACAAAATAAGATTTGAGCTTTGTTGCCCTTTCAAGACA